>NC_142245.1:24875690-25195720 GCF_052056855.1 Sturnus vulgaris
TAGGTTTTTAATTTGATAAGCATTTCAGAAGCCCTGTTGTCTTTTTCACAGAAATTTTAAACAAAATATTGGACATGTTATTTGCACAAATGTCCATAGACAGTCAGAACCAATTGTAGAAGACGATCTGCCATGTCTGGATGGGTAAAAACTGAGCCCCACTGCTCCAGGCTAGAGACTCGAGGAAAGGCTATCAGAAAGGGCAAAACACTGCACTGCAGCCAAGGCTGAGGGAAACCGGTGAGAATCAGTGCTGCAAGCCCCGAGGGGCCACTGAGAGGGGAATTTTTTTTTTATTGTATCATTCACCTCTTTTAGCACCTACTTTAGGAAATGAATCAAAAACTTTGTTTCTTTCCACTGACTGAAGGCAGTCTGGCTAGGATCTAGTTATCCCCAATGTAGGCACCAGTATGTTCTGATGGATCCCTCCCCAGACACAAGTAGAACCAAACAGGCTTTACTGCTAGATAGAAGCTGAACAGCCCTTTTGAATGATAGTTTTGGACTTAGACGCTCTGTTTCTAAAAATAGGATGCTTTTACCCCTTAAGGCTTTTCCTGGACTCTTCTTTGCTGATCTTTTTGATGAACACCATGATATATGAATAAAATAGCATCTAAAATATTACTGTGGAATGTATATATTTCATATAGAATAATTGTATGCTAGAATTTTTGAACCAATCTGATGTTTCTTTAGCAACCTGATAAAGGAATAATTTTTAAAGAATTTTTGATTCTTGTTGTGACTTAAACAATTTTGCTTCATTTCAACTTCATCCACTGAGGGGATAAACACAGAGTTTAGAGTGGGAATGCCTGCTTTAAGGCAATGCTGCGTTAGAATGGAAACCACTATGCTACTTAGTAGTTAAGCATCTGAGCCTGCTTCCACATGAGTTAGACATTTCCAGAGGCCTTGGCAAAGCCCAGCTAAGCACAATGCTTATTCAGTTAATAAAAAGCACTGCACTTTCTCTCCTGACAAATCTGACTCCTGAGTGCTTATTAATACATAGCACTGCAACAGCTTACCTTTTAGCTTCCTAATGTAAGCCAAAATTTCAGAATATCAATTTATTAAATTTTCTTCATTAAAAACCAACATTCGAAATGAATAAGTCTCAAGACTCACACTTTTCAAGACAATTGATATATGGGCTTGCCAGACCTATCACTTTAGCACAGAGACCATTTTTGTCCTTTTAATGTCACAAGTATGTGAAACCCGCAGCCATAAAATAAAATCCAAATAGGTCTAACAGGCAACTTTGTCTAGTGATTTTACCCCATAGAAAAAGTATTCAGTGGCTTGCACAAAAGTTCCACTGAGATCTGAGCTGCTGCATATCAATGGGCTGGTGAATTTCAAGGAAACACACAATTCTTTATTTTAATCATCTTTTCCTGTGCACTGCCTACCTTTATACACATATTTGATTTGGAAGCACTCATAGCTTTCATACCTTCATTAATCATTTGGAATGAACACTGGGGACCTTTTGGGAAATTCAGGGGGATGACATCATGATCAGGATTCTGAAAATAATAATTAAAAATGACAGGAGAGCACAGCTGGGAAATAAAGCTAAATTGATAACAGATTTTGTCTGACTAATTACAACTTTTTAACCCACAATTCAATGTGAAGTTGTTAAAATACTGTCATGCAGTTGCTCTTTTATGAGTACAACTTCAGTATGAAAGTATACAGAAGATACAAATGCAACAGACAAAATGTTGGTAAGAAGAGATCCAGCCTGAAAAACCTTAGTTCAGTGTCTTCCTGCCATGGATCACCCTGGGGAAACAATTTCTATCTGTCTGGTTAATTTATGAAATGATCCAATGCTGTATGTGCATTTCTTCTGCTGCCCCTCAGGACTGAGACACTGCATGCCTTCTGCCCTGTCCTCATCATTAGCTGCACCGAATCTTACAGTCAAAGAATTCAGAGGGAATAAGAAAAAATTATAAAGGAAAATGGAAAAAAGGCTTACTACTAGAAAGTGTCCTGGACACCTACATGCAACAACTCATAGGACATTGAAGAGGTCTGTAAGCAATACAGTTTAGCAAATAAATAGTGTATGCTCCTCTTATCAAGAATGACTTCATGAGCATTTCTAGAATTTTTAACTGAGCTCAGAACAGTTGATCCATGCTAGAAATATAAGAAATATAACTGAAAAGTGTCCAAGTTTTTATTACTTTTCCAGAAGAATAATATGTCCTGGTTTTTCCAGCTGCAGATTGGGCAAGTTCCATTTAGAGAATGTTTGTAAATCTCCCAAGTATTAATGTTAGAAGTAACACAAGATTCATTAGCTGAGCTTAAGGTAGTTTTTGGAGGTGTGCTTGATGGAGCACAAGCTCATCCATGATGCTCAGAGGACATGGCAGATTTCTCTCCATACAAAAGGACAACTATTTGCTAATGTAGACATCGGGAAACCTTGGAGCCAGCCATTGAGATCCAGGACAAAATGAGTCTGACTGAACACTAAAGTTTTAGCTTTTTGACATTGCTCTCAATTTTCTTGGGTTTTCATCCAGAAAGCAGTGATTTAAAGACTAAAGGCTCTGTGTAGCAAAAATGTTCCACTGCTTTTGCAGTGCTTAAGCCAAGAATGTCATGAAACAGCTTTTTGGCACCCAGACGAGCTATTAAGCAGCAGCTCAGCTGGGACCCCAAACCAGGTGCCTCCTGCAGAGAGCACTCAGGAGGTAAACTTTTCATGTTAGCAGCACTCTCCAACCTTGTTCCCCTCCCAGACTTCATTCAGGACTGTGACCTCTCCTGCAAAAGCAGTTTTCTGAAGTCAGTCCTTTCAAAGACAAATGGTCTTTCTCCTGAGCTCCATATTGTCAGCTGTGTGACCACAGTGACTTCCCTTCCTGCTACTGAGATTGCTCGTGGCCCTTTAAACATAGTAGGTAACAGCACATACTGAAATGAGCATGATTTCTGGATATAAGCTGAGTAGTGGTTAATCAGCAGCTCCTCCAGCATCTTCTGAGAGTTTTCAGCAGGGCCCATTTGGTCTTTTCATCACAAGCCAAATTTTATGTGGTCATGAAGAGAGGAGGCAAATCAAAAAGGTTTTTATGGAAAAAAGAAAGATAAAAAAATACAGGCTCAGTTTCAAAACTATGATTAAATAAAACAAACACTTTTGCCATCTGATTAGAAGTGAAGGAATATTTCCAAAAATATTTTCTGAAAGTCACTTAAATATTTCAGCTGAAGGGGTATTTAGGGAAAGTGACATGTGACGGATAATAAACCTGCCTTTCTTGTGTTTTTGACCTTTTTTCATTTTCTGGAAATATATTGCAGCAGCACTTGTCAGAGTGGTAAGCTGTAAGTAAGTATCACAGGATAGATAGTTGCAGAACATCAGATTCAGGACCACAAGATCTCAGATGTGAAAATAGAGCAATCAGGTTTATCCACTAACCAGGAGATTTAAGGTGTTTGCTCAAAGCAGCTTCAGAGCTGAGTGTTTTGCTGTTTGCTCTACAGATAACACAGCAAGCAGTTTCAGTGTAGTGTATTCACTACATAGGCTGGCAGGAACATTAACATCTTACTGAAAGTGTTTTCTAACTTCAATTCTCCTTAAGAAACCAGGAGCCTCAGAGTGAGATGCTAACAACAGCGAGGACCATTTGAATGCTCTATGTATCAATAAACAATTACACTGGTAAAAATGCTCTTATATTTTTTAAGTTTCAGCTAAGAAGAGGAATATTTGAGAAAAGTAGTCACCAGCCATGGCGACAGGTGGCAGGCCTAATCTTTTGTCAAAAAAGGCCATATTAGAAGGGGAAGAAATTTTATACTACGTCAGTGCCAATCAGTGTTACTTTCATGGAAGACTGCAAACAGAGGACTCTCAGGCCCTTGCTAATTAATTCACATGGAGATATTGGTAACAGATGCTAAATACATGATTAGTCATGGAATCCTTGGTGTCCCCTTAAACATAACTATCACAAAAAATAAAAGGATTGTACCATTAGAAGCAAGAATTGCACACTTCTGATATTGCTTACAAGTAATATATTCGTGCACTCACCCTAGTTCTACCTGCAGAAATTAAACCCCTGATAGTTCTACCCTGCATAAATTAAAGTACCGTGTTCATATTTTGTTCAGCAACTGTAACTTGTTCTGAGCAGAGCTAAACAATGTACAAAAGTCTCTGCCTTTGGAAAAGCATGGCTTAACTCCATTTTTTAATGTGAGACACACCCTTTACTTCAGTTTTCTGTTGTGAATATCAATAATTTGTTTCTTCCATTTTGAAACGTTATGAAACACACAGAAATATGTGTTTCACACATATTACTTTCTCAGTAATACTGCCCATCAGCCTTCCTGTTCAGCTCTTCTTTCCTTGCTGAGGAGAAAATACACACATGGAACTCCGAAGAATCAAAGATTCTAATGTTAAAGTTATGTGCTTTTGCAAGCTAGGCCAGCTCCTAAAAAGCATGCAAAATCAGAGTAAATGGAGCCCGGTCTGGCAGCTGTGAAAACTTTCACTGCTGGTGCAGCCAAAGCAGATGCTTCATCTCGGAGCAGCATTCAGCAACACAGCCAGATCCTGGATGGAGGGCTGTCCAGGCTGGCACTCGGTGCCAGGGCTGCTGTACATCCCATCCCCTCTGCTCACATTCAGACGTGCTGTGTTATTTACATAAAGTGACAGAACTGGAAAAGCACACAGTGCTAAACCTCCCGTGATCCTGAAGGATCCTTAAAAGAAGGAGCATGTAAAAGTAGATCTTAGCTCAAATGATTCCAACCTTAAAGGGAGCCCATAAACTACATACCAAAGCCTCACACAGCTGAAAGCCACAAAACACACACCACATACCTCAGAGGGGATAGGAAAGGTTCACAGGTGGCAATAACACTCAGAGGTTGTCCAGGGATCCTTCAACTCCAGCCTGGGATGGTCTGGGCTCAATGTGCATCCAGGAGCCAGGACAACCTAGAGGATGACCCTGTGGCCTCTGTTTATCAACAGCTGGCCATCAGATGCTCCAGCACATTTTATCTGAACAGTATCTTGTTGCTGGTTTCTTAACATGTCTCAGATATAAAAGTCCACGTGGGAAAACCTGTGCATGTGTGCTTGGTATTTAGCCAGCCCTAATACACCTGACCACACTTATCATCTCAGATTAAAATTTTTTTAAAATCCAAAAGATGCAAAATTTTTATGTGTTGAAGAAGTAAAAATGTTTTCTTAGACAGTCACTGTATTCCTTATGAGACAGGGCCTGAATCCAGTGGGTGTTTGGCTGTCAGCTTCAGTGGAGAAGATTTGAACCTGACACATTGCGAACACAAAATCTTTCCAAAAGGCTTGAGCATGGTGATTCTTCAGTCTGTAGGACAATCTGGGAGAGCAGGATGACAGTAATCACAGGAATTAACAGCAGTACAGAGCAGAGAGTGCCAGAATGAGAACTGTGAACACAAGCTTTTTAAGTATGAACTCTGCTAGGTCTCATCTTTATCCAGAAAAAACATAAATACATGCATATTATTGGGAAAATGGAAGGTCTATTTGTGAAAGCTGAAATCACAGGTGAGTTGGCCTAAACTGAGGGGAAAAAAAAGCAAACACTGTCCATGGATAGAATATTTTGTTGATAGTAGACTATATTAGGGGGTATGATGTGCTTTGCTTTTTGCATGCTATAACTGTGCATTTCATCATATATTTCCAGAGGTTTCCTGTGCAAGGTTCAGAGGAGTCTAAGAATTGCTGAATGAAGTGTTTTTTCCTGGGTGAAAAGATGGAATATTTGAAATGCCTTGCAAGGTCAGCTAATACAGAAAGACATTCCCATTAAAAGAGCAAATTCCATTCCACAGAAACTGATTTCCCCATTATAAGAGTAAGAAATAAATTAGGTATATAAGATAGACAGTGTGTGTAGTGAAGAAGGCTTCTCAGGGCTGACAATAAGACATCTCTTTTGCTTTGCTAGGATTGTTGTCACTTTGTTATCAGGTAAGACAGAAGAGTACAGAAGAAAATGGTAAATATAACATGAGCTTTTTCTTTCCCTGTGGTCCCTGGTCTGCTAAGGTATTCCCACTGCTCGGGTTCTCTTACCTTGTCTACCCACA
Source organism: Sturnus vulgaris (assembly GCF_052056855.1). Lineage (NCBI taxonomy): Eukaryota > Metazoa > Chordata > Aves > Passeriformes > Sturnidae > Sturnus > Sturnus vulgaris. The sequence continues at coordinate 24,881,847 of NC_142245.1, forward strand.
TTAGCTCCAGGTATGGTTTAGTTTTTTCAAAGATGTATAGGAGGAAAGAAATCACAGACCACCTCTGAGAAGGAGAAGAGAATAGATGTCCCTTTTGTGCCTCCTGGAACTGCACTGCCTTTTCCCAGAGTATTTCCCAGGATGGGCCATTCTGCATCCTTCCAACATAAGCTCTGAGAGCCTTGACCAGGGATGCCTCTCTGGACTCTTTGAAAGACCGCAGTCATTGAGAAAATGCATTTTTTCCTTTCATACAGAGCTTAAAAAAAAAATAGCAGGTTTTCTCAGAATGAAGCCAGATTTTTGTGCTTGTTTCTGGCTGCCTACCTATATACACAGTCTGGCTTAGCTTATCCTCAAAACACAAGATTAAGCTTGGTGATAGAATATTTGGCAGTTACATTTAAGATGTAATGAACAAATCAGTTTGTCATCAGTTTATAATGGTACAAACATTTGGAGTATTGCAAGACAGCTTGAATAATATTGTGCTGTCCAAAGTAAAATGTTAGCATTTGGTTAGTGGCAACAGTGGGTAAAAATGAATTCTTGTTGCTGGAATGTTACAGTTCTGTGAGGTTAACCACACTTTGGCCAGCATCAAGCCAGAAATTAGCCTCTTGGCTGCTAAGACAGCAGCCTAAATGTGCAGATTTGATAAAGAAACCCTCCACGGTTCCAGCTGTTTGAGCCCATTCAGAGAAGGGATAAAGGAGTTTAGCGTTAATTTAGATTTGGTTAAACCAGGTCTAAAATTGCCCCCCGCTATGTTATTGATAGGAAAATGGGGTACATCTGCTCATTATGATTGTATAACTTAATAAGAACCCAAATTCCTCCAATGAATTCACACAGCTCCAGGGAATGACAGCTGGAGTCAAGTTTGAGCACAAGTGGTTACCATCAGCTCTGCTCCTCGGGCACGGCTTGCTGAACCAACACGAGCTGGGGTTCCTGCATAGCTCCCATTATAAGGACCAGTTTTTAAATATTTATGAATTTGCTAAATTTAAATCATTCAGGCAGAACAGCTTATTGTTGCAAAATTTGTTTCCACTTATACAGTTCATTAAAGCAACAGAGATTTGTGCAAGAGTGTGTATCAAAAAAATCAGACCTTACTAATGACCCAGGCATGGTAACTAATTTTATGGTGAAGAAACATCTGTATTTTATCTGTTTCCTTTAAACATTTAAAGAATCTACAAGAAATTTTTCCCCCTGTAACCAGTCACTACCAAGCCATGACAATACAAAAAATCTGCACATGCTTGCCACAGTACACTTGAAGTACCTCTGAGTCTTCAAAAGATGTTTTTGTTCTGATTGCTGAATTTTAAATTTTGTTTTTAAAGGGAAAATAATGCTGTTTTCAGTAAGATGAGTCACAATAATAGTTTTGACAGAAATTTATTTAACTTAAATTAGAAAAATGGCAGTTCATTTGTCATTGGCTTCTCAAAAAAAAAAGATCATCCTTACATGTATCTTAAAGTTTTATCCCAAACAAATTCCCTTTAATCTGTGATTTCTATCAACCTATTTCAAGTCTGAATTATTTATAGGATTGGAGATGTGAGCATTGCCCCATATAAATTCTTACTAAATTAGGAAACAATACTGAGCCTTTTGATGAAAAGAGGAATTTGTGATTTGATTAATTAGTTAAAACAAAGGTTAGCAAGCCTTGAAGTGTTAATACTGAGGAAAAGGTTTAAGAAGGTTGTCATATGAACACACAGATTATTTTTTTATTGCCCTTGTTTTAGAAAAAATATACATTTGATAAGAGAACAAAAATTGTTTAGTGATTATGAAAATCAGTCAGAATGCATGAGACACTTCAATACATCATTATATATGCATGGAAGGAAGGAAGGAAGGAAGGAAGGAAGGAAGGAAGGAAGGAAGGAAGGAAGGAAGGAAGGAAGGAAGGAAGGAAGGAAGGAAGGAAGGAAGGAAGGAAAAAAAAAAAGAGACCGGTACACTGTCTCACAACAATTGCAAGGAAACAGCTAGATACGGAAAAGTATGGAGTATGGAAAAGAATTGGAGAAGGGCATTTAGCTTTTAAACTTAGAAAATTCTAGCATATGCTTTTTAGCTAAGTTTTATGCATGTTGCAGAGATAAAAAATGAAATATGAACTAAAAGTGTTATTTGAAAAATAAACAGCTAATGGGTAAACAAGGAAATTGGGTGTCCAGTGCACAGCAATGTTTTGTGAAATCAAAATTGCTTTTGATTTCATGGGAGTCAATGGAAGGGAGGAAAATAAGTTACTGATTACAAAAATTCAAAAATTCAGGACAGTTCTTGCTCCAAGTTCATTGGAGCTTTGATTGTGTATGATTTTGCCCTTCATATGCAGCAAGCAGGCAAAATTCCACCTGATCTGTTCAGACAGCTGTATATATAGTAATAAAAGAATGACCTCCACATACAGACACTACCTACTGTCCATAACAGGATGCAAAATAAATTACCCAGCGCACAGAGACTGATTTGAAAATGTCAATCTCTATCAGTATTAAGAAAAGCCTTTATTCAAATATAGTTAACATGAGTATAGGATACACTAATGAACCCTGTCTAAAAGATGCCCTTTCTCAAAAATTCTGGCTCAATTTCTATGAGCAAGTTAAAAACATTCTTGTTTTGGTTTAAGCTGGGCTGGACCAGATTTACCTCACAGAGAGCCTGCACCAACATTTGCCCTGGTGCAATGCAGAGTGGGGACACTGCTCCCCTGTGCAAAGGTGCTGCTGGCAGCCAAGGGTGGAACAAGGGTGAGGAAGGAATGTTTTAAGCTGGTATCATCACTGAGCATCATCACTGGTCACATGATATTGTTACACCAGGTCCCAGATATTCTCTACTGTGCTGTGAGTTTGATATTAAGCAACTAATAGGATGTACATATTTTGAAATAGGATTTTCTCAGTTTAAAATGTAAATTAAAAGGAGTAACTTCTACCTGTTACAACAAGCTTGTAACACAAAACCTTCCCTCATTAATCTGTGATCGATTATAATCACAACTGTGTAAATAGCAATAGACTGTAAAACCTGTTAAAAATATTTACATTCTCATTTTAAAAAGCATCCATTTATTGTTGGTATGAAATGGAGTCATCCTTCTGCTCAGAGTTAGTAATCTACTCTGTGTGTTCCTAGACACCGGGATTATTTGTGCAGCAAACAAATACCCAGTGTGGGAGCACTCATTCTGGTTTTAAACATGTGTTAGTCAGGCTCTGAGAGAAATGAAGAAATATTATTTCCCCTCTGAGGTGCTTATTGTCACAGAATCTGGATATTTCATGAGCATGCCTGAATCTGTCTTTCAGCATTTATTAATATAAGACAAAATGTTGTTTCTGTTTTAAAAATGGAAATAACCATTGTGGGTAAGTACCTAAAAGCAGACAATTTGGAACTGACTTTTTGAAGTACTTAATATTTTACAGCAGGCTGTAGTTGTGCATTTTTACAGCACAGCTTGTATTGACTCAGCTGCCTTTCTGAGAGCTCAGCACTTCTAAAAGGCAGACCTCAGGTATTTTGAGCTGGGTGCTCAGATCTCAGGGAAACACAGTCAGTGACCACCTGTGAAAGTGCTGGTGCATAATTTGCCCACCACTGCCAGCAGCTCACTAGCAGAGCAAGGGACCGAATTCAACTCACCAAAGTGGTAATTTTTCTCTCTCAAGAACAAGATTCTCCATCTTATTACTAAATATCTGTCTTACCTTTGGCTTTATCACGTTACGGACAGGAGTACTTTGTGATAGATGACTTGCAAACACTGACGGTAACTTTTGCTAAACAGTAAATTCAGTGTAACTTTTCTGTGTAATATTAGATAGGCACAATACATTCTGCAAGATGCTGAGAGCTTTTTGCAAGATGGGATATTCACTTTCTGTAGTGCCTGATTTGTTGAGTATAGCCTCAGTTGCATTGACTGCAACTTTGCAATTTTCCATGCAAATCCCATCCCTGCATTTTACTTGTGCCAAGATTAAAGGAAGACATGTAGAAAGCACACAGTAAAAATAAAGATAAGAAATAGAATCAAATCCTCTGTTACATACCATGATATTTTAGTATCATGAGAAGTCAGCCAGTGTTAAAATACTACATAAAATATTGACATGAAGCTGCAAAGCAGAGATAAAAGACAAATTCTGAAAATAGAGGTGACACAAACACTATCCTACAGTTAAGCCCAAGGAAACTAGACTATAAATTCAAAAGCAACATTAGAAATAATTATGTGTTATTCTTTTGAGAAAAAGAAACAAACACATATATGCAAGCACATTATGAGAGAATTTGCAGTTTATGTTGTCACTTTCTTCTTTTTGGAAGCTTTTATTTTATTTTCTAGTATTGTATCAATAAAATAACACTAGTTCTATCATCCTTATCATTCAGACATCAATTATTACATCATAAAGCCACCACACTTACATGGTCATGCAATGCATTTTAGAATTGATTTTCATGTATTAGAACTGACAATTCCTGTATATAAGCTGGTTCAAATAAGCTCAATACCCACTTTTAAGCCACTCTGACTAAAGCCTACATTTCCCCCTGTGGTGTAAAATCTCTGATCTTAGTAACACACACACACACACAAAGCTGTCCTGAGACATCAGGTCTATGCCGCCAGCAAAAACTGATCTACCCAGTATAAGAAGAAACAGTCTTCTCTTTTTGTGACTGTTTTCATCCCCCCAGAATTCAACAAAACCGTGGCCAATATTGATATTACTGATTCTCAGCTTGCAAAGTGCTTTGTCCCCACCAGAAAGCTGTTGAGTTAATCCCTTGCCTGAACAAATGCAGATATAGCGAGATGAAAGCACTGTGTGCTGGTGGAGCTGGCTGCAAAATAACCTGCTCCCACAGCAGGGAAGGGCAGGAGCGCTGCCTTCAGTGACAGCCCACAGTCAGATGGGCTTAGCCAATTGTGAAACCACAGAGTAAGCCTCCCTTTCTTCACTCCTGGCTGGGCCAGCCCAGAGCACAAAACCCCAAACCTTTACTAACGGTATATTATGGCTGGGAAATGGAGCATGCACAGAAGTGTGTGTTTACACAGATATTGGTACGGTCCCAGCTCGGAAATTCACACAAGCTGCTGAGGAAAAGCTTAGCTGCCATCTCGTAGCCATTCCTGCCACGAGAGAAGATTCTGTTTTCCATCCAGAGTCAGGCATCACATGTGAGTCAATTTACAGTAAGAAAATGCATAAAATGTTTTTAAAAGTTGAAAAGGTTAAATCTTAAAATGCTGTGAGTATAAAAGTAAAACATTTCAGCACTTACGAGCATTTTTGCAAACATGTAGCTCAGCATTTTTTCTTTTTTAGAGTGAGCTCTATGCCGATCAAAATCCACTGTTTTAAACCTCAAAAATTACTGCAAGACGAAAAAGAAGAAGAAAGTGTTTCCTCCCCTGCTCTAGTAAGCCACTTTCCTGACTGAGCTCTCTCTTCTGTTCCCACTTTTGTGCAGCGAAGCCACACGGGGGCTGTGTCCCAGCAGATCCTTGCCATGGCATACACGTGTACCCGCTGTTCCCTCGCACAGACTTCTCTGCTGAGAGCCCAACTCTCTTCTGCTCTGCTACAGCCACTTGTCATGGAAGGAAAGATCCTTCCTATATGAGCTTCACTGTAAAGAATTTATATGACTTTGTAACTATCACTTCCTTTAGTAGCATAACAACCCTGGAAATTGAACAGAATAATTTCTCAGAAGGAAAAATTAAGTTATTCAGTTCTGGCATGCCAAAACCTATTGCAATAGGCAGTGATGACACCCAAAATTCCCTGCTCCAAAACATGAACTCATGTCCCATTCATGCTGCTTCCCTGTTTTAGCCAGTTCTCTTCTACGTTTTTTAATATTTAAATGATGGCAAGCATTATATATCCTAAATTATATAACCACTGTCCATTAGAACGTATGTCTCCCTTTCTATTACTGATACTTGTAAATAAATGTATTATTTACACCATTATAGCATTACCACTTAATCTCGAGTTTTATATCTATCTAAACCTATTGAGCCTATGACAATACTGCTGAAATAATGCTAAAAATGCACCACAACAAAAAAGATGAGAACTTTTATGCTTTCTCTTCTTGCGTTTCAGCTGTCTGGCTGAGTACTGATAATGAGGAGACAACAAAACTAAGAAGAATTGAAGTTATGAAAATGCCTTGTGACAGATTGCATGTCAGTAGAAAATGTTGATGCTGTCATCAAGAAGAAAATATTTGGATATTTTTAATATTGAACATATTTTGGCACATGGAGAGACAACAATCATAACTGTTTTTATATATGTGATCTAACTAAAACAAACACACTTGTTATTTATGAAGCAGTAAAATAAACCTAACTCTTCCCTGAGGTGATATTTTATTTAAGAGGGAAACTTATAAAACCATTTAGGTAACCATATAATTACTTTATAAGAAACCTGAGGGCTTCTACTCTGCTGGAAGTTTTGTATGCAGCCTTTTAATTTTCAAACCTTTGGTTTCTCCTCATACAAAGACAGATCCTTTCTATCAGCAATAGCAGAAGAGCACCACGAGTCAGAGTGATGACAAGAACTGCTCTCTGAAGACTGTAAGGTGCCACCTACCTCCATGGGGACAGAGGATGCTAAGCACCTTTTGAGTCATCTCTGTCTTATAAGATGTCCACTGTCTCATTCTCACCTATCCTGTCCAATTTCCTAATCTAATCCAGATTCTGTGAATAAAATACTTATTCTGCAGTGCCTTAGGTGACATGCAGATAACCTTCTATGAACAACTGAGCAGTCTAAATTAAAGCCTTATAAACTATAAAATCAGGGGAAAAAAGTGCTAAGCCTTCTTGTAAGTATAATTTGAAGTCTCTAAAACTAAAACTATGGGTCTTCTGTGCACATAGGTGAGAGGAAAGGGAGTTTTCTCTTCAGACACAAAAGAGAGACGGAGGTATTTACTTACAACATTGCACAGCCTTGTCTGTGTCCAGTTTGTTAGACTTATACCACAAGACACTTGACAGCATAATGATATAAAATTATATAAAATGTAAAGGAAAGCAAACACCTATTTTGAAGAAATACCCACTTAGCACTCCATTCAAGTGCCTGCATCTCTAAGCTTAGCAATAACAAATTATTTCAGAACAAAGTATACATTCTGCTAGAGGGCTGGAAGGGCCATGATATATAGTTCTATCACATTACATGCCTACCATCATGAATCTTAATCTTCACATTAAAGTCACAAGGGCTACTATTGTTCATATCCTTTGCATTTTCATCCCCCATCTAAATATACTCTTCCATTTGAAAAAAAATAATAAAAAAAGGCCTTGACACATGCCTGGGCCCAGTGAATTTAAAAGAAAGAAGTTTGGTTGCTATTCCTTCCAGTTGTGAAACAGGAATTGCTTTTGTGTGAAGCTGGGTCTAACAGAGTGAGACTAAACATTTATAAAATCAAGTAGGGATTGAAATATAGCTTTGTGGTTACTAACATTTTGCAGCAGCATATCAAGTTTCACATTTCATCAGCTGAATAGAGTCTGTGTGCTGGGCTATTGTGGTTCAGTAGCTGACAGCAGTCAAGTAAGTGCTGCTCTCTTCCTGGCTTAATCATTTCTATTACACTCAGTGTCAAAACAATAATGTCAGTGAAATAGGCTTGCTGACATTATAGATTAGAATTGAGTGATTCTGAATGTCCTGTGACTGAATTGCATTTTATTTCTAGAAATTACACATTACAATTGCAAATTAAAGAGCTCAGATCTCAACAGGCTGTATCAACAAATATGGAGCTGTGGACTCCATGCTGCCGGGGAGATGATCCATCATGAAATTCATGAGGTTTAATGTATACTAACAAGAGAACAACTGCTGAAATACTTGGCCATGTGTTGGAGAGGATCTGAAGAAAAATCTATTTTGTTAGGAGGGATTAATTCAGCTACACAAGAGGTGAGAGTCCCTGGGGTAATCTCAGAGATTTAAAGGATGTTCTAGAAAGAGAAAGAAAAAAAATCCTAGATTTTCTTTCTTCCATCTGTGAGCCACCACAATTTATGAAGACACATCTCCTGAGACTCATTTAAGGAACACATTCAGAGTTTAGAGAGCAGCCACAGTAGCAGGCTGCAGAATTTCTGAGTGACTGACAGCTACCAAATGACAAGAAGTAGCATTTAATGACTGCAGTCATCAGGACACTTACTGAGAAAGAGCAGGGCATTTCTGACATCTGCTCTTTAGGTGGCATGGACAGCAACTGTGTCCCATAGTATTCTCCTACTCCAGTCTTACAATATCCAAGTGTAAAACACTTTTGCCAGAATATGAGCAGCTTTGAAATACAAAACATACTCTTACAATACAAACTCTTAGAGTACCCCTAGAAAATCAGCAAATCAGAAATTACTCTGGAATTCATAAAATAATCTGAGGTTGCTCACAAACAACGAGTAAGACCAAGCTCAGGAAAATTGCAGCAGTCAGTCACAAACACAGATAGAAATAACATTGACTATTTGAGAGCAATGGGTCGCTTTTGTTCCTATCGCTACCTGGTAACCTTGCAAAAATATCCTTTGTGAACATATGGAGCTTCTCAGATAACTAAAGATGGAAATTTCCAGTTACAGAAATTCTCTCATTCCACATTGTTTTAGTTTCTTCCTGTAGGAAACTTTCTTTAACTATGCAGTCATAATTAGAAGGTGAATTCCCAGGAGTTTGTATTCTATCAGCTAAGGCAAGAAAAATATTAGATGGTTTATGTGTTTGGTTTTATATGTATTCTTAATGGGAAAGTACATTAATCTTGTCTAAGCAGGAATTGAAATGCATTCACAGCCTACAAAAGTTCATATGAATTCAGTATATCATTTGCAAGTGCTACCATATAAAGAGAAAATTAATCATATTGTTCATACATGGGAGTGTTTACCTCCATCACTTTCAAGGCTTTCTGAAAGTCCATCTAATCATTCACCAGAAATAATACAATCAAACCAGTAATGAACAACAGATCCTCAAAGCAAAAACTAAGGAACATTTAATAAGTTAGAAGAAAATGAGTAGGAAATATATGATCTGAATGCAGTTCATAAATCACTAAAAAAGTCTAACAGACACACTTGTCCCAGTATCTTGTGAGTAATGTGGAAACAAAGAAAAATCAAGTTTGTGGAATAAACAGTTCTCATCAATATCATGACAAAATAACATTTGTGAAGAGCAATGAAATACTGAGGAATAAAGCAAGACTCCATGAATTGACATAATCCATCATATTATGAAAAGAGCATTAAAAGGGAGTCATCTGTGTTGCGTGGAGGAGATTATTTAAGTTTTTAGTTAATTTTAGTGCTGTTGTTTTGAACTTGGTTTGAAAAGGAACTGGTCAGTCAGCAAAATGATGAGTTTATTTTTTAAAATTGTCATGCTCTTAGATCCTCTTCATTTATTTAATACTTTTTGAGTAAAGAGTGCAGGGTGGTGTGTTTTCAATGTTTTCTCTTCAATCAGTCATATGGGCTAGGTATTTATTTTTTTTAAAATCAGATTTTAGGTTAATCTACACGGCAAGATTTTTTTTTTGTGAAATTCCTGATGTAACTGGGAGAATGAGGAACTCTAGTTTTCCTCTGAAGATGTCAGCTTCAGTCCCACATACGTAAGGAAATATATTAATTACAGAAGATGTGGATACATTTACCAGCTGTGTTCTGACATGATTTTTGCAAAAGCTTCATTACTTTTGCTCCATGGATGATTACTGAGAAGCCACAGCTTTACCTAGTTATGTGACTGACAACCTTCTCTTTATAACTGAATGAGAAAGTTTGTCCTAATTTCATAGTTAGCAGAAAGCCAGTCATGCACGAAAAAAGGGTATAAGTTTTACCAAGGAATAAAGAGTGCCAGGAATACAACTATTTGTCATGGATAATCCCAGAACATCTGTTGCTCCCTTCCCATGGGTGGTCCAGCTCCAAAATATCCCCAGCTTTTGCCCCTTTTGCTCAGCAGCCCAGATAAAGTAGTGTTGTATAGTATCCTGGTTAGTGCTGCTGGCTGCTTCCCACAGGCTAATACTGCTTTTCTGGGGGAATCATAAATTCTGGGTGAATCATAGAAACAACCACTAAGTTAAAAAGAGAAATTATGAGAGTACATGAGAATAAAAATACAGAACTTATCCTCCAAAGCGGGTTTTGATTAATTTATGTTTACTGTTACAAATATGCTCTCTGCATTTATCTGTCACTGTTTTCCCAGTGCTGTGTCCATAAAGCAATTCCTTTTTTCCTACTCTTACCCAGAGTGATGGTGGTTCCTTGGGTCACAGTTAAACAGTTTGACTCCACAAGAGTAAGTGCAATACAATCTTTCAAATGGTCACTTATGGCGTTTTAGCATCACCTCTGTCTTTTGTCTGCATCTGTCTTTTTCCTCCCCTTGTCTCCTCCCACCCCTCTCCTCCACATTCACAGGCTAGAAGGGAACTCTTCTCACACAGCAGAGCCCTACAGCTCTCTCCAGGTGCTCCAATTTCATCATCATAACTTGTGGTTATAGCTCCAGAAATGCAATGGAAGGATATTTCTTTGTAAGGAATGTTACCAATATTAAGCCTTTATTAATGTGAGATGGTTCTTTCCAAGTGCTTATGGCACACTCAGTATTAAGAATGAGAAGAAAACGTGAACTAGTAAGCTGAAAAACCCCTTGTTTGTGGACTATAGACAGGAATTCTATCCTGTTATGGGAATGGGCAACAAGAGAGGCCTCTTGGATCTCTCAAAATCTAAAGTGCCTGATTGCAGATGTGCAGAATGACTGATTATGTACTTATTTTCAGCAAAGATCTACCAAACCCTCAAGCATTCCTCAGACATGTCTTTGCCCCTGTGGTCACTTTTACCTTCTTCCAACCCTCAAAGGTCAGTCAGTCCCTTCCTGCTGTCTGTCTTCATTTGCATCACTTTTTCCATAAAGAACAGACACAATAAATTAAATGGGCACATCAGGTAACTTTTGCTTTAGAAGCGGAGATGCTGAGAACAAATTAAGGCATGTGGCTTTACCAGGTTTTGGCACACCCAGAGGAAATGTAAAGTTTGGATTTCCTCTCCCTTCTACCCTCTCCCTGCCCAGGACAGGCTCTTTTCATTCCACTGGAGTGGGAGGTATGGCTCAGGTGGGGTGCAGCTTCCTGGCCTGTGGCTTCCTGGTGTCCCTCTGTGCCATGGCTTGGCTCACAAGGTACCACTGAGCAGCCATGCAAGCAGTGGCCTTGGCAAGTGGTTTTGTGCCAGGACAGTTACCTTGGGACAGCAGCCCTGGGACTGTCACCTTGACACCAAGAACACCTCCAAGGCCACCAGATGTCAAAACAAGCCGCAAAAACACACTCAGGAAAAAAACTGCATTTTAAAGAGAAGGAGTTTCTATACTACAGTAGAGTTTCTACTCTCCCATAAACCATAAATCCACAAGATAATCAACAGCTATGCTGTAAACAAGAATCCTAGGAAATCTATACATTTTCCACTCATTTCTGCAGAAAAAAAAATCAGACTTCATTTTCTGATAAAATATTATGACTAAGTTTGTTTTCTTTTTTTTAAACTTGGAATAAAAAGAGCAATGTTCTTTCTGAAAAGTACTAATTAAGTCTGGGTATGTGATCTAGGAAATATAGAGCTGTGTAACCTGATGGAAACAATCATTTTCAATTGTCAAGACACTTCTGCTTCTTTTCACCCCAGTTTCAAATACATCTGGTTTCCACCTGCTCTGTATAAGTCTGGTTCCTCCCTTTTTCAAATGTATCATGCTCTATGATTTTGGCCATGACTTTCCAGTGGCATTTACCTCAAAAAAGTCAGCTCCACCTGGAATATGGATGCAGCAAGATGGGAAGGAGATGGACGTTACAGGAAATTTATTCTATTCATGAAGGGACATTCCAAACAAAGGGGCAGTTTAGTTGGCACATGAATATACCATGTCTCTGTGGTTCAAAATGTAAACTGCTTCAATTTTAAGAAGTGGATTTATATTTGACTATTGACCTCTAAAATATTGTTTTGGTTGGTATCCTTAAACTTTCACATCCTCTGCATAATTTCTGCGATCTGTCTGACAGCATATATCCGATGTGATAGGAGATTTTCCAGGACAAACTAAGTTTTCTGTCTCCATCACTATTCCTCATAGGGTCTTCCATTTCCCACCAGTAGTGGCATTTATTGAAGATGATTATGTTTTTGAGACCAGGTAGGTAAAGATATCCATTTCATTTTAATCAGTCCTTGTAAAATCTACAATTGCATCAATTTTAAATTCAGAACTGAATTCAGAACTGCAGCTGGAAGATGAGAATTTCTCCTTAGATGTAAGGAAAAGATTATTTACCATTAGGATCATTGGACACTGGGACAGAAGTTGAGAGTGGCTGTGGCCTGCATCCTTACTGATACATAAAACTCAGTGGGAGATAAAGTGATGAGCACCCTAAACTTTATGTAGGAGAGAATTACAGACTTCTAGAAGTCCTTTCCTACCTACACATTTCTGTGATGTGATTTTGAGCATGGATTTTGCTCTATTAAACAAAAAAATAATTACTGGGCAGACTGTGGTATGAAGATATAAAAGTTAAGAATTTTTGCTTGGTCCTTTTCTTCCACCTGTAGCTGAAAGATCTGCCCAGAGACTGCAAAAGCCCCAGGAGGACATGCACAGCACTTTAAAATATCAACCTGTAGATCCATCAGTTTACTTCAGCAACAAGACATTCAGCATTGTAAGGTTCAAGAAATAAGACAGACACCTATCACATTCAGGACAATTCCTTGGCCCTGTCCTAAAAATGAAGTTTTAATATCAGGTTCTTTCAGGGGAAACAGGATGCAATTGTAACGCTAAAGAAGAAGCAGCTGTCTTCTGAGCATCATCTGGTGATGTGTAAGGCCCTGGAATGAATCTTTTTCTGCTTCATATTGATATGATTGGGCTGATTAGGGAAATCAATGTTTTCCCAATGCAGCTGTGCTGATGCAACCACTGAAGTGGGCAAATTCCTGCTGTTTTCAAAATACAGCTTAATCCCTTATTCCCTGAAGTACAGGATAGTCCTAGAAAAATAGTCCATATAACAGAGGTGTGTGATGCAGCTTTACAGTGTTACAAATACAGATAAAATGCTCCTACATTTTTGTGCAGAGTGCACTCCAGGTGCTTTTGCAAATCTTGCCTTTGATGACACACTCAGGAATTTTTTTAAAGGACATTTCCTCATTTTATTTTTACTGTTCAGAGCATGATCTGTGCACACTGATCAGAGTCTGGCTTGAATAAAAATAATAAAAATAATTTTCAAGGCTGTCTGTGCAGACCCAACACCAGGCAAACTGGAATGAATTTAGTTTCACACAACCTGATGCACTTATGAAGACAGCAGTGGCTGCAGCTGGAGTGCAGCTCTGGCTGAGGAAGAGGCTGATACCACGAGGACACCCATCACCAAGCCACCCTCCCATCCTCATATTAGCCACATAGAGGGGGTACCAGGACCCAGCCATAACTGACTTGTCCAAGGCCAGGCAGGATGTCTGAAAACAAAACTGAACCCAGATACTTCAACTTTTAATTCAGTATTGGACATATGTTTCTATTTCCTCAGACTCTCCACTCTTTAGCCATTGTGCACATTTGGCACATTTGGAACATGTGGTACTGCCATGGAGTGAATAAGACAGTGCTTTTTCCTGGAAGAGAAAAATACCTCGTGATCCCTTCAGTAAAAACCATATTGTAACAGTGTTGGATAAAAGGGTAGTGCAGTTACCTGGCAGGCTGAACAAAGACAATTTCCAGTATTGGAGGGATAAACATGCCAAATTTCAAGTTTCCACTACCTTTTGCAGAGGTGCTAGAACAATTTAAAAAAATCTTCAAACCTCTTACATAATGATAAAAGCAAAATAGCACCTTTTTTAAAGCTATAAGCTATTCAACCTTCCTAATTTAAACATGGAGAGAAAGTTGCACTTTATCTAGAAGCAGGCATGCAGCTGAGCAGGTAAAGCTTGGAGAAAAATTTAAATTATTTAAAGTAATTGAATGACAGCAACAATTCAATGACAGCAACAAGCAAATGACACAGAACAACTCAGAATGTTACAAATGTTTTAAAAGATCCACATCAGGATCATGATCTGGTACCTCTACATTAGTATTTTACTTGTAGTCAAGACTGTTTTTGAGAGAAGGGCTCTCCCAGTCACAGTGCTTTAGTTCACATCCTAGAACAGTCTTGGCATGTATGAAGTGGGTTTCTTGAGCTTCTTTTTGAATATGTGCTGTAGGAGGGCACCTAATTTATTATAGCCAAGATTGGTCTTTTAGTCAAAGGGAACAGGAGGAAGTTAAAGTGAAATTAAGCAGCTTGGAACACGGACAGCTTGGATGTCAAGTGCTTGGCATCCATTATTTCACTCTACAAATCTCCTTCCATTGCTCCTTACTTCTTGCTAGTTAGAAATAGAAAAGACTGCTAGTAAGTAATAAATGCATGATTATTGTGGATAAAGCTGCACAGCATGGTCGTATTATTTTAAATGCTTGGTATTATTTTAAAAACCCAAACAATTGAGTTCCCATTGTAACAACGCTCCAAGTGGATGCACAGGAATGATGAGTTTTCAATGAAGGAGGCAGGAAGAAGATGTGCCTGATTTGGTCATCCTTGGATGACCTGGTGTGAGTAGTCAGCTTCTGAAGTCATCACTTACAGAAGAGAGTTTACTATGTAGTTAGGTTGCTTCAATGCATAGGAAATCTCTCAGCAAGAACCACAAACTGACTTCTCATGATCATAATTCGAAAGCAAGAGCAGATGGAAAGTGTTGCCCAGAGACTTTGAGCACAGCCTTCAGGATGTGAAGCCATCAGCATTTTCTGCCTGGGGTTCCACCACTGCTAATGTTGGATATGGGACACTATTCAATCACAGCACAACAGATCTGACTGGCATCAGAAACAGGCAAACAATCGCCTTTCTCTTGAAGTAACAAGAGTGAAGTTTATGCATGAGCCCAGCTTTATGCTTTTATTCGGGCTGCACAAGGACATGGAATTTCTTTTCTGTGTAGTCCACCACTGCAAAGTTAACTCATCAAAAGTCACTGAACAAATTTGAAATAGCAAGTAAATTTACACGGGATCAGCAATTTGCACTGTTTGGCCGTGGTGTCTTTGTTCCAGTGCTATAAGTAATGGATTTATTATACCATGACTCTTTGGAGAATTCAGACTATTCAGAAAAATGTGCTCTCTACTAAACCAGCGGAAATCTCTGATTCACATCTGCTGTAGCAAGTGGTTATGTATTTTATGGCATTATCGCTTTTCCTGCTGCCACCCGTGTGCCTCTGCTGTTGTCTCCATTTTGTGCCAAGAGCAGGCAATGGTGGCATAGACAGCAGAAGAGGAGGTGCTGCACCTCAGCCTCTTCCTCCCAGTGTCTGCATCCCCCTGGGAGGCTTGGTGTGGTGGCAAAGACTCCCGTGAGAAAGCTGAGGAGAGGATGAGGGCAGCCAGGCACACACAAGGAGGAATTGTAGATGTACCACACTGCCACAGCTGTAGGGGGCCACAGCCAGCCAGCCAGAGGGAGGGCTGAACAACAGATATATTCTAGAAAACCACAGGCTTTCTATGGACAATTCCCCCACAAACACATGATGAAGAATGCCGAGTAAATCACTGGCAATTATTGGTTCGTTCAGATTTATGCCATCTCTGAAGCAGAAGACAGGAGGGAATATGGGACTTTCTCCTTACATCAGATTTCAGAGTAGAGGAAGAGAAACTTGATGACAAGATTCTATGTTTATTTGGCTAGAAGCAAATTGAAAGCACACTTAAAAAGCCTAGGAAAAAATAGCAAAAACAAAAGTAAGGCAAAGTCATTCCAGCAGTTGCAACAGTATTTTTAGTCTCAAAAAATAAGTCCTGATACTCTCCAAGACTTTCATTGTTTCCATGGCTTGTCTATAAGTACACACACAAAAGAAAGACCCAACACCCTAAATAATGGGCCACCACCTAATATATGAGAATATTTGTTCCCCCGTTCTGAGATTTGCTCAGAATTAGCTGAGTCCTGTAATTCAGCAGTCTCTGAAAGGATATCATTCCTCTATCTTGTCCAGTCAAGGGCTGCCTCTGCTCAGCATGGCTGTGTGAGCATCTCTTCAGTCCTGAGATGTGCGAGTGGTGCCTCTTTTTTGGGTTTCTGTGGGGGTTTTGGGTCATAAGGACCCTTCTGGTCAGTAAACAACCGCTGTTATAAAAAGAACAGCTTTATTTCCTTTTTTATGACAATCTCACATCAATAATTAATTGTAGGAGGAACTGCATGTTAATGACTTCATAAAAGCCATTCCATAGTACGGCAGCAAGGCAAATTTTATGAAAGGCTGCTGAAATGTTGTGGAATACATTCAAAGAAGTACTTTAATTTACTAGGGAATGCAAGTGCCATTTTAAATGAAGAGAAAATGTTTAACTGAATGTTTATTATTAATTAGAATGGACCTAATGGTTAACTTTTATAAAGTTATTAAATTGCTCAGAGGCAAGTAGTATTACTTACAAATTCTCAAATGCACTTTCCTGTTGCCCTTCTTGCTGTGACTGAAACTAAATATTTACATCACATTTGGGGCCTCTTCTTGGCCCAGTCTGTTATTTCTGTCATTGTTATGTTTCTCCTTTGGGGTGGGTCAGCTGGTGCTGCAGAAGATAGCTGGTAAATCCAAAATCCAGGTGGTGCAGTCAAATATCATACACAAAGAATTGAAGCTAACCCAAGCAATGAAATCAGCTGAAATACATAGCCAGTTCCTGATGATTAAAGTGGGATTTATACCATCAGCTCTCTGCTTGGCCTCCTTGGGTCTAAGAAAATGTTGAAAGAGGAAGGACTGAAGGTGTAACACTATGTAATAAAAATTGTCATAAAAGCATTTCCTCTGCAGGAAGCCCTGAATTTCTGTGTCAACAGAAGTGAGCAAATACACACTGTGCAATCACTTAATTCTGCAATTTGGCACTTCTGTTTCATGATTTAAAAGATCTTGTGAAAGCAGGTGAATAATTTACCCTTTTCCAAGGAGAAGGGCTGTGGATAATAGTTTCAAAAGCATCTTAATGCTTCAGAAAATCTTAGAAGTGACAGACAATGCTTGCAAACACCAACACAGTTTTACTCGGGAGCAGCAAAATATCTCTGAGCATTAAGGGAATGAAGTTCAAGTACAGCCTTGAAACAAGAGTATGGGAATGGAGGGAAACACTGAAAAGAGAGAGGATAATGACCCAGCAACACTGAAAGTGAAGATGATGAATAAATTATAGCATACGAAAGGCAAATATAATTTCTAGGCACTGAAAATTAGGAACTTCTGACAATCTTATGCTCACTCTTTCCAGGGGTTGAAAGGGAAAGCAGTAGCCACAATGGGAAAAAAACTGTTAATAATAAAGTATAGGCATAAAATGCTTGTTCAATGTATACATTTGCATATCTTACTACTGGAAACCAAGATATCATGAAGGCAAGATGAGGGGCAGGCACTGATCTCTTCTCTGTGATGCCCAGTGACAGGACCCGAGGGAATGGCCTGAAGCTGTGTCAGGGCAGGTTTAGGTTGTATATCTGGAAAAAGTTCTTCACCTAAAGGGTGTTGGGGCACTGGCACTTCCCAGGGAAGCGGTCACAGCACCAAGCCTGACAGAGTTCAAGAGGTGTTCAGGGACAGGAGCAGGACTTTGAGGATCATTATGGGGCCCTTCCAACTCAGAATATTCTGTGATTCCACAGTTTTGAAGAACCAGGGCAGCTGACATTGGAAACTCAGACTTGGCTGCATGTTTAATCTGCAAATCATGACTCTTCCTTGAGAAAAAGGAAAGCTCTTGTTTTTTCAAGAGCTACTTAAGTCACTAGCATGGGGAAGACCCAATCCACTCCGGAGGTTATGGAACCTTTGTGTCTTTAAGATCGGGCTGGAGAACCATGCTCTGAGACTGATGTTGGAGTGGCTGATCTGACAATCAGAATAACTAAGATGTATTTGGTTCTCTCCATCTGGATTTTCTTCATGCTACTTAGTGGTTTTAATTTGAAATCATGCAAGTTAAAAAAAAAAAAAAAAGAAAAATAGAAATAAACTATCTAATGCAACATTTAATGACCTCCACTACTTGATGAGTGAAATACAAAGCTGTTACTTTTTGTTGCTTCCATGTGCTGAAAACCTGCTTCATATTGCAACAAAACTCAAATTATGTGTTTTCCAGTAAAGCAAAAGCCCAGTTTTAGCCTGTTTCAGAGGGAATCGCGAGGCTGTTGGCTGCCTCCCGCTTTTTGCTGCGGGCTATCCCGCGGAATGGAGGGGGCAGGCGCTGGGACACGGCCCCAGGGAAGCGGGGCTCGCCGGCTCCCCGCTCCCAAAGCAGGAAGAGGCTGCGGGCTCGGGAAGGGAGAAGGGGTTTAGCCGGGCAGCTGTTGCCATCTAATGGTGCAGGGCCGGCAGTGGATGGAAACCAAAGCGCTCCCGGGCACGGCTGGACCCCTGCGGCAGCCCGCGGACATTCCGCCACGCTGCTTTAAGGAATCTGAACTGGAAGCCACGCAAGCACATGGGAGACCTTCCTTAGCTCCGAATAGTACATTTTAACAGAGCAGAGCTCCCCTGAATGTGGTTGCAGCAGTCAGACAGGACAACCTTACAGCCACGTGTGCCGTGGGCGGCGGCAGGCTCCGGGAAAGGCTGCAGGAATGCGGTAGTTTAGGGACTCTCACACTTGGAAGTGGCATCCAGCAAACTCCACCAGGCCTCTGGTGAGGACAAAGTGCTTCTAAACTTACACTAATAGTGTGAAGCTCTATGTGGCTTTCAGTGGGGCATTTTTACTTCCATCTAAGCTCCTCTCGGAAAAAAACCAAACCAAACCAAACCAAACCAAACCAAACCAAACCAAACCAAACCCCAAAGAACCTCCTACAAAATCCAAACAAACAAATAATAATATACAGTAACAAAGACAACCTACTAAATCCAATAGTCTGACTCTCTTGGTGGCTCTCTGGGAAGTGACAAAGATGGCATTATGTAGTATTGTTATTTAAAGCTCAGAAGAATCATTGAATCAATTGGAAGTTGAAGAACTTTAAACTCTGATAAGAATACTAAATGAGATCAATTCTCGATACCAATATGCCAAAGAGAAGACAAAAAGATACTGTCGCTGATGTTTGGCATATCTTCAAGAAATCAAAATCCACTCTTGGTCTCATCAGGCAAAACACAGAATTGTATCAAACTGTATCAAAATTGTAAGGGGAGAGGTTAGAAAAACAGCATAAACATGCAGACTCACCATCATATTCACTCCAGAGTTATATTTTGATTTATACATTCATATCTATTTATAGACTTATATCCAGTATATTTTTATTTTTTTCTGATCACAGCAGTTATCCTGGGAGTCAGACTGGGAACAGTGTCCCAAGCATAGACAAGCTGGGAATGACCCAGGAACACCCAGCCTGTTCACTGCAAACGCCCCACATGTGCATGTGGTGAGTGCAGCCTCTCTGCATGGCAGGTACAGAGTCTCTGCAGCCTGTTGCTACAGAAAGCTGTGCTGGTAGATTGGGTCGCTATCTAAAGGCCACTAAATCTCCTGAAGACCCAGGAGCTGATGTCTCTTGTCCTCTGGGTCACTGCCAGGACCCCCGTCCAGACCACCTGGCCACGTGTGCCTTGGTGCCTGCACTCCGGCCGGATTACGGGAACATGCACGACTTGGATCTGGTGAGTATGTGGGTGACAGAGTGTGAGTGAGTGAAAACAGTTTGGTCAGATTCCTCCTTCCCCAATTGCAGAGTCTCATGGTTCAGCTTTCCATGTTGCTGCTGCAATCCTGCAATATTAATTCCTGCAGGGTTAGCATAATTGAGCCCACACCCTGAATGGTAAGAAAGGAAGTTTCTTTGATACTTCTCTTCATCTTTAGATGATACTCGTGGGTGAGATATCTGCTCACTATGAAAGCAGTACAATAAAAGATATTGTGTAATAATTAGCCAAGAATGAGCCCTTAGCCTGGATGTTATTCCAGAGAGTGGTAAAGCTGCAGAAACAGGTAATTATTGGATTGCTTTCCATCCAACCAGTTTTCTAGGCCTTTGCCTATTAATAAAAGTATCTCTATACAAACATATGCAAACACACAAGAAAAAAGAATCTGTTATATGAATGTTGTTTCCAGAAATTCAACTAATCCTTGATTTAAATTTGAAATTCACGGTAAATTTCAAGGTAAAATTGTAGGTAGTACAAACTTACATGTAAGAACTGCCAGATGATTTACAGAGAACCAAAGCCACATATAAAAGAAAATGGTAAAGTTTCCAGAAAATTCTTAAATGTCCTGTAGCTTTCCACAGTAATGCTGGAATTTGTTAGGATTATGCAAGGCACTGGCAGACTGTAGCATGCAGCATTTTCATAGAGTAACTCTAAACCTGGGGCTCTGAGTCCTGAGCAATGAGTGCCAAGTCACGCCAGCCAGTGGCTCCAGCAAGGCATCGCTGGGATTACACCACCACACACACCCTGTGGGATCTTGAAAAGCACAAACACGGGGAAACTCCGGGGCTCTGTTATTGCATTGCGGTTATCAATACTGACACATTCCAGGAAAAATCCTTTCCTTTGGATTTCGGGTTTGAGGCCTTCTTTCTCTGAGACTGATGGGTCCAGAGAAAGCTGAAGTTGGACTGTACCTCCCCCCTCAGCCTGTGGCCACCAGGAGCTGACTTTGGAAGTGTAGCAGTGAAGGATTATGGTAGGGCAGAAGTAGTAGGTGGCACCGTGTTTATGCAGCCACCCTCCTTGGCCTGTGTGCACCCCTGGCAGGGATGCAGGGAGAGAAACTGCCCAGGAATGGAGAAATCCCTTAAAAACCTGGATGCTGGAAATCTGTAGGAGGATCCTTCCAGTGTTCATTTCAAAAGCCAGTACCTCAAGACAGGTAACAATCTGGACTTTCATCTGTGTTTCCTCTTTTCTATAAATCTTTGAGGGAAAGCTGTGTCAGCAAACCCACATAACTGTGCTATACATACCAATATATAAACTGTAAACTGTCTGCATGTTTTGTTTTGGGCTATTTGCAAATCAGGAATCCTATGAAACCACCTCAGCTCGCTTGAGATCATAGAGTTATTGTGACAAATACTACGTCCTCTGAGTGACCCGGGATGTTTGTTTTGGTTGGCTACATGACAACACATGGGAGACAGGGAATACTAACCACATTGTATGATTTGATCCAACTATAAAGTTCTCTTTTCTTTCTCTTC
This sequence comes from Sturnus vulgaris, assembly GCF_052056855.1. Classification (NCBI taxonomy): domain Eukaryota; kingdom Metazoa; phylum Chordata; class Aves; order Passeriformes; family Sturnidae; genus Sturnus; species Sturnus vulgaris. The sequence continues at coordinate 24,903,360 of NC_142245.1, forward strand.
AGGAGAAGCAGAAAAGGTTTTTAGAACTTTCACTTTATGGCAAAGACCTGCTGAGTTCAAACAGAAAAGGCAACATAAATTTAGTGAGATGACGTTCTTTTATCCAGACCACTGGTATACTTGAAAGTATAGAGGGAATAAAATATGTAAAGAACATACAGTGTTCTGAAGAAAATTATCTTTTAGGCCATTTAAAAATGTTTTTCATTAGATGTCATCATGTTGGGGTTTTTTTAAAATTTTTTTTGCGATTCTTCCCTATCTTGAATTACACTTTTGATAATAACCCCTGCTGGGTATAGCTCTTTTTCATGCAACAACCTAAGATGGAATTTATTCTAAAGTGACATCCATGGATGTTATATCTCCATTGCTATTATTTCATAATTTACTCTTATCTAATCTGAAAGGTATCAAAAATTAATCTTGCTGAATCCCATTCAGTTGTGCTCAATAGATACTCTTTTGTACTCTAAACAGCATTCCACTTGCATAAAAAGCATTGTGTCTATCTCTCATTTTTCTCTGTTTGTCTGGTTCACTTCTATACGTTGAGACATTTACTCAATCTTTCTTGTGAAATTTTCTAACTCCAGATAATATGATCTGCCCGTGGGATTAGTTTTTATATTACAAAAGCAGTCAAAACATGCTAGGTATTTCTCTAAATTAGTCAAAGTGATGATTTCTGTCCCCAAAGCCTACAGGTTTGGGAAAGTTAATTTAATGTCCAAAATGCAAGGCATAGTTGGCAAACGGGGCATACCTATCACACAAGGGGATGTCCTTTCATTTTCAACTTCAGGACCATCTTATCCACTCCTGTCAGCAGATTAATCTGCTAGATAGTCATAAGAAATCCAAACCCAAACCCTGATCCCAAACCATCATCAAATACATTTTTAAGCTGAATGCATGAACTGGAGGGGGTAGGGAGAAGTCAGACAACTTCAGACAGAAGCTTTGTAGTATCAAACAGAGACCATTTGCTGATTTGGTAGCTCTGTGACCTTCTGGGCTACATCAAGCCATGTTCTCCACAGGATAATACTGTAGCAGCTTGCCTTAAAACATGGCTTAAAAATGCTTCTTTTGTTCTGAATGATGTGAGAAAGCAGAGGGGGAGAAGGGAGATAAATATCCTGAGACAGAACTACTTTTTCTGCTCAGTCTAGTGAGTGCTCCCTGCTTTCAAGTTGGTGAAAAAGGGATAAAAAGTGATACATCTGACAAACTCTTCTTGACTTTAACAGACAGATGGCAAGCTGCATTACAAATAAGTTCCAAAACACCATTCACATTCCCTTTCCCTCCCAGAGAATGATTGGAATAACATAACTATTACCACAGTCATTTGCAGGTTAATAACTGTAATAATTTTTCATCCATACTAATAAATAGGCTGCCTGTATTTAAGTTAACAAAGAACACGCAGTAATAGCTTTGATTTAACAGTGTTATTTCATAGCAGCATGAACCTTAACTTTAAAGCTTTTTAAATTTTGCCTTGCCAATGACACATCTACCCAGGGAAAGAAATAAACTGATTTTTAGCTGTCTATTAAAAAAACCCACAGAATGAATCTGTCCTTAGAATAGCTTTTGATGCTGTATTAAATAAATTAAAATAGATTATAGGGATATTGTCAAATTGGAGGTGAGTAGATGAGTGAAATCCTACTTTTAAATAGCAATTAGCCCTTGTTCACTCTTAAAAGTATAGAAATGCACCAGTATCTACTCAGTTTTCTAAAAAAAGTCATTGTTTTGGACAAAGGACTGCAGCATTATAATTGGAAAGGTGTCACGAACCCTTATGAAGGACTAAATTAGAACTCAAAGGCTCTTGACCAGTGGGGGAAATAGTTAAAAATCTGAAGGCAACTCGTGGTGGATTCTGCATTAAATGTGAGTCAGCAATGAGAGGCTACTGGGAAAAGTGTGCAACATATGGGACGTGATTATTGTAGTGTCCTCTCTGCTGGTCAGACCTGAGCTGCTGCTTTTGGCACTCCAGTCTAAAGAGGTGGAAATGACTTCGCCTCTTGGGTGGTTTGCAGGGGAGCTTACCTCAATTTGGGGTAAGGACCTCAAGGAGAACAGCAATATGGGAGGGTTTAACATACATGTAAATGAGATGGAAAAACTGAAGGCTCCCAACCATGTCTGTTCTAAAAGAGGAAACTGAAAGGTTGTAAGCTGACAACTTTCCAGTGAGGAGTACAACATGCTCGGCTGTTTGTCCTGACCACAGTGAGGGGAAAAAAAAAAATCTTAATTTCATCAAAATCCATTCAAATTAGCCATAAAAAAGGTTTGTCTATCTGCAAAAATACTGGAGAGCATGAGAGGGCATAGATTTTCCCATTTTAAAATGTTTTCAATAGATACTAAACTATCACTGACAGATCTCTGCACTTTTAAGTTTGAATTTATCCTTCTGCAGAAGTATAGACCAGATGACCTCTAGAGGTCCTTTCCAGTTCTTCACCTCTGTGAAGCAACAGAGCTAGCAGGCAAAGAAAACTGCAAAAGCTACTGAGTAACAGCTCACTTGGTTGAGTCTTTTTCATTCCCATCTCTGGCACACATCCATATTTTGAATTTATTTGATGTTGAATTGCATCCAAATAAGTGTCTACACATAGCTACAAATATGTCCTGCAAGCCAAAATAATTGTTTCTTTTAATATGAATCATCTTGAAGAGCATTTTATTATTATAAATGAGAAAGTTTCTAAAAATACATTATGCCCTATTTGGCATGGTATTATAAAAATACCATCGTATTAGATTTGAAAATGTCCCCTTCTTGCCAAGTCTTACCCAAGTTGACTGGTGCATCTGAGGGCAGAATTTGGCCTACGGTAATTAAATCCAAATGTTACATCAGAGTTTAACTAGTACAAGACTTGGCTTTTTCGTGTGAAGACAGTGGCAATTGGTTTTTTTGTCTTTTTTTTTCAGTGTCTTTAGACTGCAACAGCCTTTCCATACCTTTTAATCATGTGATGAACACAAGTCAAAGAAATGTGTCTACCCAGCATGAAAGAATAATCATGGGTTAGTGGGATTAGAAAGATAGAGTTATAGCTAGAAGTGAGCTTTCCCTTTCTAGCTCCTGCTCTCTGTGTTTATAAGGACCAGACCCTGATGCCAGCTGATGGAGAAATACCCCTGAAATGTGTTGGTAATGCCTAACATGAATTCTGAATCCACCAGTACTTAGATATATCTTATTTGTCAATCTAAGGGGAACTTCTGACCTTAAAGTAGCACATGGTCAGTGGAACACACAAGGCTGGATTCTCCATCTGCTAAATTAATTTTGTAATCTTCTTGGGGAAGTTTATCCCTTGCTGTCGTAAACCTTATTGGTACAATGCTGGCAAAAGGCTGACATGGCATATCACTCCATTTTAGCCAGAAAGAGATTTTTTATTCAGCATTACAACAAAGAAAGTAGGTGAAATAAGAAAATGAGGGCAGAGAAGAGATGAAGATATGCAAAGGTAATGATAGGTAGGTATGATACGTAACAAAAAGAAAATTTGAAAGAGTGAAGCTCTACTGTGTTACATTTCCCACTTTCAGCTAGTTTGAAATCTGAAATCTCTGCCATTTTAAGTTAAAGCATATCACAGTAATTTAGAATAAGGGACGTCTTCCCTTTTAATATTTTTGTGCCTGAAAAGGAGTTTCTTCTTAAGGATTTAATAGAGCAAACTTGCACTGAGTACAAAGGAAAGGGCAGACCCCTTCCATTGTACTGTATTTTCTTGTTCCATCAGCAGAATTGAATCTGATGAGTGAATGAGGAAATGATCCCTGGGGACCATTAAGACTTCTCATCAGAAATTATATGTGAACATCTGCTTGGCATAGTTTGCCCATGGGGCTTTGTTATTGCCCTTATTGGGGAGTTTTCCACAACCCTGTGGAGAATAAGAATAGGCTTGGTGCCGGTTGCCTAAAAGTGCACAGCCAGCAAGGCCATGGTTTGGGCTTGGCTCAAAGGAATAAGTTTTAATGGGGCTGAATTTTGAGAACTGCATGTTTATGGCTGGAAAAGTGTATCTGGAGGCATTACTTTTTCTCATGGGATACAGCTGTTGGAAGCCATTTGGGCCAGGACAGAATTCTCTTTTGTTGGCTTACAAAACCACTTTCCTCAGTACCCAGTATGGGTGGCACATCAGGTAGAAGATTGTGGGATAAAAGCTGTAACAATTATACCATCTTGTCCACTGTGAGCTAGAATTTTATGAAGGAATATTATAGGAATTTTTCTTTATGCTAAAAAATAGATTCTGCTTTCAAAACAGATGTCAATTTAGCATTCAAGTGAGAAGCAAAATCCTTGTGAATATACTGTAACTGTGAAGACAATTGAACTCACATGCTGAATGATAGAGATTATCTACAAAATTTGCTGTACTACATGCCATTTTTCAAAACTGATCTATAACTTTATCATAATTTTATTTTATAGCTTAGAAAAAAAGGCTTCACAAGTTAATTAGTATGTTATGTTATGTTATGTTATGTTATGTTATGTTACGTTACGTTACGTTACGTTACGTTACGTTACGTTACGTTACGTTACGTTATGTCGTGTCGTGTCATGTCGTGTCGTGTTGTGTCGTGTCGTGTCTTGTCATGTTATGGAGTGGAATGGAATAGAATAGAATAGAATAGAATAGAATAGAATAGAATAGAATAGAATAGAATAGAATAGAATAGAATAGAATAGAATAGAATAGAATAGAATAGAATAGAATAGAATAGAATAGAATATTTCAGCTGGAAGGAACCTAAAATGATCACCAGTATCACTGCAAAATATGAGAAAATCCAAAGGCAGCTATTCAAAATGTTTGCCTTTTCATGGATCACCTCTATGTTTCAGAAACAGCCCAGATCATAAAACTTAGTTAAAATTTTGCTATTTTGATCACTCTTGTATTAAAAATATTTAAATAGACATAGCAAAATTAAGGTAGCTGGCCTGGGATATTATTAGATGAACCCATTCATAATGGAGTGAAGTAAAAATTTTAAATTACATTTATATTTCTATTTGTATTACTTATGAAAAGATCAAGTCCTCAGTCAAAAGAATTCTTCCAAAAGAACTGATGAACAAAATTTGACAGGTAAAATATGGTTGCGTGGGAAAGAAATGAGCCACTCACATGCTATTAAATCCTTAAGATAAACAGAGACTGATATCATAAACTGATAAGAGATTCTCACAAATATAGCAGCACTCAAGCAATTCAAAAGAATTCCTGAATTCCCTGGATATATGAAAGAGGATATGCTAGGCAATGTAGGGTGTGCATATCCCATACATTGAATTAGGAGTGCTGCAAGACTGAAGGGGAGGGGAAGTGGAGGAGGATGAGAAGGTTCAGCAGTAGATTATATTAAGACTTGGAAAGATGCCTCTTCTGAGCCATATTAAGTACAGAAAAGGTCAACATTTTTGGCATTCAGGCCAAATCTAAATGAGAAGGGTTCAGCACCGCACAACCCCTGTAATATGCTGTCAGCTCTTTAGCAGCTAGAAAAGATGTTATCAGTAGAGGCAAGAATGCAGAGGAATGTTCTTGGAGGCTTAAGGCAGATAAAAGAAAGAAATAATATATCACTTAATATTTTTCTTTTCTGAAGTAAAAAAGATCTATCAAATACACAAATTTTATATAATAGGTGCCTGAACGGAAAATTTTATTCTGAAGGGAATGAAAAACAAAATATATCCCTTGAAATAGCTCATCAGTCTATCAAAGCTATTTCTCTCTTGACCTTTTAGTCAGGATGCCAGTGACATGCAGCATTAGTGGGTATAAATACAAGACCAGCCATTTGATATTCTGATATTATAGTCTAGTCCGAGTAAATGGAGAGGTGGAAAGAACACGCAGAAGAGTAGGACAGAATTAACCAAGCCCCCCAGACTTACCCTTCTGTGTATCCTTAAATGAAAACCTTATTTTTTAATGGGTCCCTTTTGCAGGTCTGGAGATATAAGGCAAACGTTACACTGTGAGCCCGAACCCTTTAGCAGGGCATGTAGAAATGTCTTGGTTCAAAAAAAACAGCTAAGGCTCACTGAAAGAAGCAGCAATCATTAGTTGTGCTTTACTAAGATAATAATCATCCTAATTAGAGGGAAAAATAAAAGGTATTTTTATATTTTCTAGTTAACACAAAAGTGGCCCAGCGTCTGGAATTGTATTTCAGCCACTGCCCCTAATGGACTGCATAGTAGGTTACAACAGCTAAACCTTTGCTTCTATTTTATTGCCTCAGTCACAAGATTTTAAGCTCTATTTATACAAGTGGTTTGAGTTATAAAACACACATTATTACTTAAAAGTAATTGAAAATAGCCTCCCAGACAAACAGAGATCTGGCCACCTGAACTGTAAGTTTGCCTAGGAAAACTATAATTTGATAGGTGTGCGACAAATGGTAGATATCCGGCACTAATTCTTCTGCTTGTCATTTGATACAAAGATGTAAGGAAAACAGTAGCAGAAGTATACACAGTTATTTCGAGTTTAAGTCACTAGGAAAATTATTGGCAAATTGCAAATGTCTCCCATTAACTTTTTAACTTTATTAGTATGTTTTCAATTTAGCTGACAAGCTCCTCCTTTGCAGGTCCTCCAGGAATGTGTAGAAAAATAAGGTACTTGATAAAATGTTTCCATGCAGAATTTGGTTTCAGCTATGCAGTAAAATGTACATGCTTAGGCTTTTTCTTCTTCAGGCTGATGGAAACTGGAAATGTTAAAAAAAAAGATGCTTTGCTCATCGCAAAATAGGCTTTTTTAGCAATGCACCTTACATGTCTAAAGAGAAGCAAGTATGGAAACTAAAAGTTGCAAGAAGAAAGAAAAATAATTATGCTAAAAGGGGGAAAGAAATTTCTGAGTCTTCTACCAACAAAAGACTCAGGACTTAATCCTACTGTGGTTGAAGTCAAAGTAAATTATTTAAATCAAATTGGACCTCCTTCTAACACAGGAATAGGGCGAGTACATCTGGAGTTACTAGAATAAAACCTATTCCAAAAGGAATTTTCTGTGGCTACAGAGGATCACGGCCAATTACATGTTGTTTCTGGTAAGCCTGGGTAAAACTTTCAAAATCAAATGAGTGTCCTTGAAGTCTCACTCCTTGAAGAGACTTAGGCAATTCAGAAACTTTTACTCCATGCCTCTTTCCAAACCACTTTTGTGTGTTTGCCTTCAACATATGCCCTTTAAATTGATGCCATGAGTGCACTTTGTACTGGAATGCAGCCGACAGTATAAATAGCTGCTCTGCTTAATTACAAAAGGAACATTGTTTTCTACTGGAGTCCTTGCATCATCAGTATAAAAATCTTGTTTCGTTAAATTTCAAATTCTGAACTTTAACTGCTCATTTAAATACTTCCAGATATCTATTCTAGTAGAAGTAGCATGAATTTAGGATAAACATAAAAAACCCCAGTATTTGTGTTTTCTTTGCTGCAGGAAGTGGCTTTCAGTAAAAACTGAGATAATAGATCTAAATACCCATAATCAGCACAGTTGCATGTCATGCTAGCAATTGTTTTAAGTGGAACTTCCCTTCAGCTCCAAAGAAAGAGCCTGCTTTCAAATTTTAGTTGCTGTGTTGGTATCCCTCAGTTAATACTGCAGACCCTAAATACTGCAGGCTGTGCTATAGAAGGCGACCAGCAGCTCAGAGCAGCTTGGAAAGGAAATGCAGTTGCTGCTACTTTACAGATGCCTGAAGAGAGTCAGAGAATGAGCTATATCCTTTTATGCTCTCCATCAGATCATCCTGCAACCACAGAGTTGACTTTTCTTATTTCCTTAACTCATTCTCTGCATAATAGAATTTTGTATGCATGTGCACACAGCCCACAAGCCCCCAAAACCTAATTAAGATGCTTTTGCTGATAAAAATAAACATTTTAAGTTTTTACCATTGTAACCATTTCTCAGTCTACAGGATGAGTGAAACTTTAGCAGGGTTTGGCTAAGAAACTACAGTTGGCACTAACATCAACTTTATTCTGCCCTGTGGAAGCAGATTAACACACTATCCTCATCCCAGTAATATCAAGTTGACCTGGGAATGACAGCCTGTTGCACAGAGCTTTTCCTGGGTTGAAGCATCTGTCCCGTTTGGAAGTGCCCAGGCATGGCTCCAGCTGGCTAATGGGACAGCATTGCCTGAGTCAGGGCTGCCAGAGTGTCCTTGTTGGTGGGACTGCAGCCACCAGCCCTGCCCAGCCCATGCCCACAGCAGGCAAATGCCTGTGGTCTCCAGGACCACCAAGGGGGGCTTGGCAACAACGGCAGCGCCGCAACGCGTGCCACACGCTGCTTTTAATTAGTCACAGGCAGAGTTCTTCAAACAGAACGGGGTGAAAGTTTCCCTCCTGGAAAAAAATGCTGAGAAGTTTAACATTTCAAAAAGTCTTTGGAGCCTCACTGAATTTTGGCAGATCAGACGTTTAAAAGGTGTGGTTTTCCTTCAGAATTGCAAATGTCTGAGACAAGGAGGCACTGAAGTTTGACTTCCAGACCAATTATTTCCCAATAAGGATCTGAATGTGTTATTTGAACAAACTCTTTTAGGTTTTTAAAGTTTTCCCACCCATCCCTCAGCAGCTCTACTCTTCAAAGCTCCATGGTTATTTAATCCAGTGGCATTCTGAAATCATGCTGGCAAAGCAGGGCAGATTAGTCACCACATGGTGATCAAAACCTTACTGAGCATGAAGGAACACACACCAGAACCACATTTTCTGTTTGGGGTATTCTGTTTCTGAAATCTACCTGTGCCATAATGCACAGTCTCCTATCATAAGTACCTAATCTTTAAGAAGAGTGAAACGGTCTGGACAGCTCTGAGCAGCAGAGCTGGGTTCACACCATGCCATGCAGCCGGCACCTGGGGACAAGGTCAGCCAGGGCGAGTGCAACTGCACCTCTGGGGCTAAAGCTCCTCAGTAAGTTCTAGGTCTTTGCTGCTGAAAAGAGACCATAATTTGGATCCTCTGGAAATTAGGATTCTTCAGATATTGTAGCTGAGATATCATTATGTATTCATTTAGTAATCAATAGAGAAAAAGATTTACTTTATACTCTTTATACTACTAGTTCATGTGGTTATTAACCGTGATCTCAGAGTGCCTCTTCTTCTGTATTGTCTATAAAGTCCATAATTAGTTCACATGCTGGCAAGAAAAGCATTTTCTTTCAAAAATAATATTTTTCTAAAATAAGTTTTTTTAAAAGAACAGAGTAGAAAAATAAATAGGAAGCAGTAATGTGAGGAATATTCCCTATATGCCCTTTCTGAGTGATCTATTGAGAATGCCCTGTTGAGGAGGCTGGGATGACCAGCTCAGATGTTGACACCTCTAGTGAAGACATTAGACTTAGCTAGGTTAGCCTGTTCCATTTTGGCCACATTCACCATTTTTCCTCATCTACCACCATCCTCACAGCTCTTCCTTCCAGTCTTTTTTCCCCTGCTCAAAACTCCTTCTCCTGCTTAGGAAGCACAGATTACATATGCATGTTATACAGCTGCTATTGTTGACAAAACCTCTTCCTTTCCTCCTCTATCAGGTTTATATCTCTGGTGATCTCTGAATTCCACAAAAGCTCTCCAAGACTTCATCTCTTGTCAGTCTCTTACCCATGAAGTGCCATTTCAAATAACACTTTGGAACAGCTTGGACTGTCATTAATGAGCATTTTCAGCTATTCAAAATCTTGCTAACACACTCACTGGGACAATTCAACCCTATTTATGTTTTTGTTATCAGCTCTCAAAGTGTTGAACCACAGTTTTAGCCAAACTGATGCTTTTGCAAGGCTGCCACCAAGAATCGCACCATCCAAGTTTTGGTGCCTTAGGAAAAAAAAATCGAATTTCTAGGTTTATGATTAGAGGCAGTTTTGTTGCTACCTGTGGTGACTGGAGCTAAAAGAGATTTATTTGAGCCTTTGAGTCCTCCTAAATTGAATGTTCTATGCATAAATATACAATAGGACAGGAAAAAATTATCTCTGTCAGAAAAAATAAAAGTAAAATAAAAGAAGTCTCCCTCTTGGAAATAAGAGGTTGGGACACCTTCAATTAGAATATCAAGCCAAAATATTTGAGACATTTTAGAAATCCTGGATAAAACAATTACACTTACTTATTTGCCTTATTTGCATTTTAAAATTCTGGGGTATGCAGGAAGAGCTTATATCTTAATTCTTCCAGCTGACTTTGACTGGGGAAATACCAGAAATATCGAAGGACCTTCTTCTTACATTTGCAAGTAAAAAAGTAAACGGTAAAAAAAAACCCAAAACAAAACCACAGCTCAACTTCTGCAAGTAGTGCTGAGTTAATACCCATGATCTGAGGTTTCTTAGAGTTGAGTAGACAATTTCCTGATATTATTAATAAAGAAAATCAGGATGAGAGATGGAAGTTCTAACAGTAAAAAGCCATGAACCAAAAAAAAGAAAGTCTTCTTTTCCATCATAATCTCTCTCTATGACTTTGTGAAAGGATACATTGCCTCTTCAGTTCACTTTCCCCTTGAAACAGGGAACATTCTCCCATTCCACAGAGTGAGAATTTCTGTGTGTAATGTGCATTCTTTTCATCAAATATGAGGATATCTGCAAATATTTTGATGAGTAAAAAATCATCTTCTTGACAGAGCCCTTGGGTGATCTTATTTGATGGTATTTTTTATGTAAGGAATACTTCTTTTGAAATTGAACAGTTTTAGTTATCCTATATGTTTATTGCTTCTGTAGCTGCTTATCCCTGAATTTAATTATTGATGTTGACAAAAATACAAAATTTTGACAGCGTCTGATAAAAATTATGAAACAATAACTGATTTTTATCTAAATTATGTAAATCTATGTATCTTTTAATACCAGGATGTCTTAGCTAGAACTCCTCAATGTAAGAAATGTATGTTCAGAGGACCTGGAGTCCCTGAGCCGAAATACCCATGGTGTGAGATGTGGCAGCCTAAGCTCATCACTCAGATGAACAGCCACAAGGTGGAGATGTTACAAGCTCTTACTGGCAAATACGAAGCATAGTGCCTAACAGTGATTTTTCTCGTTTTTGTCTGGGGAAATAGGATCGTATTTTAAATTAAAATTGTCTCCAGTTAACAATTATAGTGAAATAAAAGGAAGTCTGTAATAGCAAAATAATTAAAAGGAAGACCATTTGTATCTTGACCTTGAAATGAGTTCCTTATATTTTATAAAATTTAATGACACTAACTAGATTATTTCTCTCCATAAAGGAACATGACTTATGTTCATGAAATAAATTGTGTATTTGATAATTATATATCTAGACTGAAAGTCAGTTTTGCACAGTCATCCACATATCTCTTAAAGCCTTTGCACATACATACAGAAACTCTTTAACTGTAGGAGACTAGCAGAGACAGAGAGCTGGGGTAAGTTGCATTTTAGCTCTGATGTACATATCTGTAAGAGGGAATCCCACCAGATCTTGCCATATCCTCATCAGAAGAACTCACTGCAAAAGAACTAACAGACAAGTTTCACAATTTATGACATTTGCAAGGATAGGGAAGAGAAATAAGTAATCCTGGCTTTTTTATATTCTGTATACCCAGTAGTCAGAACGCTGTGCAGGCAAGGAAAATGTGCATTCAGCTCCTTTCCTGATATCTTAAAAGTAGAAATTTGGCTACAACATCCTGCCCATCTGACACTTAGGAAATATCCTTTTAAAATGGAATCTACAGATTCCAAATCCTGCTTTGAATAAAAGAACAAGATGGTCTAATTATTCTACTGCAAGAGGTGTAACCTTTTCCTGACCTACATGATTTTTAATCACTCTTGTGTATCTCAACTTTTATATGATTCAGAGACTCATTTTCAAAAACATTGATCTTTCATTGCCCACATTTTTGGCAGGACAAATGCCAGAAGAGGATTTTGAGATTGGTCTAATGCACTAGAGCTTATAGAAATTACCAATTTCTTTCCCCTCTTGGTCCATTTTCTAAATCCCCGCTTTTTTGCCAAAATGCAACATACTGCTGTTGCCAACAGTCTCAAGGTTTGTGAATGCAATAAATGCTTTCTGTAGAAGTGGAACTTAATTTGACTTGGAAAAAGCATAACCTATCAGCCTGAACGGTTTTTACATCACTATCTTGAGACAATTAAGTCATTCAAGGTATTTTGAGACATGAAGAACATCTCTGGGGAGTAGTACTGGTGTTATCTACATCTGTTAAATTTATAACTTCGAAATCATTTAAACTTAGGCATAAGTCATCTGTTCTTTTCCTGGAGATACAATCTGATACAGAAGGAACTAAAAAGTTCAAGAATCATAACAATTTTATGTCTTCATAAAACATATTACAATGCTATATAACTGCTGGCTAAAACTTGTGTATATGTTACATATTCATTTAAATTTATGTGTAGCTGTAACTTCTGGAACCAACTTCTATCAAGCACATCCTTCAAACCAGCAGAAAATACCCCTGTGGAGTTCTCATGTTACAGAAATATTATAGCTATGTTATGGGAAGTAAAAAATGGGAATTAAAAGAAATTTGCTCCTGTGTTTCACATACACTATTTGTGTATCTCCGAGTCTTTCCTCTGTTGTAATTATGCTATCCAGAATTAGGAACACATGGATGTGTGGTTTATATTTTATGCATATAGTTATCTATACAAAAAGTTATTTCCCTGGTTCATTTTTTAAAACATCTTTACCGTTCCTAGGATGCAAGAATCTTTATATTGCAAGTATGTTATACAGCTTGCTGTTATCTTGGCAGCAATAGAATTACCATTGCTAGTAATAAAGCTTAGACATCCCCCACACTCACTGATGTCCAGTTTAAATTGCTGGAGTCTTACTAGTCTTTATGATTACTGTATACATTGGTTTGGCTTTTAAAACTGGATAATGAAGATAGAAGAACTGCATAATGCCAAAACTAGACTCTAAAACATTAACTTCAGGTGAAACACCCTCCCTGGCAAAACCCAGCAGATGACTGCTGCAGCTGGCACTCCACACAAATTCTCCATCAAGCCCCAGAATTAAGTACTTAAGGCTGATCCAGACAAGTAAGGGACGGAAATAAGAAGAGCCTAACTGTGGGAGGAAGAAGCATATTTACTTTATTTTCTTTATTGTTTTTTCAGTTGGTCTCCATTTCCAGAGCATTTGCAAACACAAAGGCCCTAGTGGTGTCAATTTTTTCTTATTATCAGTACATAAACCCACAATTACACATTCATTATGAGTCACTACACACTTCTTCGTGAACGAATGTAGTTAGACATTGTTCTCTGAAAACGAAAAAATGCACCCACAGCTATTTCTAGCCCGGTTAAGGAGGCCCACTGAATAAATGTCTATGTGTGTTTAGATCAGCAAGGCAGCAAATCCTTAAAGTCAACAAAAGTGTGAGTTGGTAGCTACTGTAATTGCGAGCAGTGAGTCATGTTAACTGAGAAATGGTGAAATATGGTCTGTTTTATTATTATTATGAGGGGCTAGAGCTAGATTCAACTGAAGAATATAGGACTCATGGGAAGCCTCATAAACACTGGCATAATCAAGTATTGGTTTTAATACAAATTCATAAATTTTTATAGGTGTCGAGTTGTCAGGCAGATAATATATGACCAAAATCTGAATAATGTATATAGAAAAAAAGCATTCCAGAAGGACTGCAAATATAACATGATACAGTGCAATGCCACTGAGGACTGCAGCTTTGTTGGGACCAGAGCTGTGAGCAAAAGGGCACACAAAGCATTCCAGACACTGCCTTTAAGGGGCTGGCCTGCCCCCTAAAAGCCTTCTGTCTTCAGAGAAAGCTTACTTGAAATGGTTAACTAAAGCTAGCAGAGGAACATGAGCCACAAACATACCAAGTGTGTTTTTGACAAGATTTCTTTTCCCTAGAAAGAAATTAGGATTATTAGATTGGAAGATTTGCTGAAGGAAGTGATGGAGCCTTGCTCCAGTAAGCTGGAAGGCGGATCTTTGTCCAGAGAAGCAGTTTTGTGTTCAGCTATTGGCTGTGTTTCCCCAGGCACCAGCAAAGCATCGCACACTGTGCATGGAACCCCCCTTGTAAAAGATGGCAGCAGAAGGAGCACAGATCATCTCACTCTCAGCTTTAGCTCCACAGTCAACACATGCAATGCGTGGGCTGGAGGAAGATTCAAACAGTGGCAGTCCACGCTAGATAACGACTGGGGGAAAAAAAAAAGCCTGAATCACCCCTGCAGCAGCCAGCTTAACATTTCAGATTACATAGAGGAAGCATCTAGGAGTACAGATGGCTGCAGCTTCTTTCTGGCTCTCATATAGAAGAATGCAAGGCAGGGGCCCCTTTCCTTCTCTGCTCCATGGCTGCTCTGCTTCCCTTGAAACCCCTCCTCGATACTGCAGTGTGCTGGCCCTGAGCCACTCACTGATTCCCCACAGGCAACTACAACTGCAGTTGCAGGATGGAAGGTGTCTTGCCAATTGTGAAATATTATATTCGGCTTTTATGCAACCTCTCCATGTAAAATAGAATGCATGCAATCAGCAAGCAGAATGGCTAATAAAATGAGAAGAAGTGGAGGGTGTCTAAAGAGGGAGAAATTCTAGCCTTGTTGAGATCAATGGCAGAATTCTTTTCAGTGAGCCAAAATTTCACCCTAGGTATTCATAACCCATTTAAGCTGCATTTTAGATAGCTTGGCAAATTCTATTACACTTCATGCCAGTGTATAACTTCAAGATTTTTATTCAACTCATTATGTTTGAACCCTTTTACTTTGGTCATGTATCAATTCCAGTCTAAAAATTATTAGTGCATGGGACAAATTACAGGTTTTCCTAAGAAGTACTATTGGTGCTTGGAAGAGGTAGTGTAGGTTTTAGGATGTTTCCAAAGGATCTAAATGTTGGTATCCCAGAGTCATCACTACACAATCAAGGGCTTCTGTCTGGTCTCATGGAGTTGTTTGCCCTTTGCCTGTCCCAGAGTAAGCACTGTTGTCCCCATGCAGAGGATCCCTGACACACTGAGATCCTGTTTGCTACATGGCAGCTCAGCTTCAGTCTTCAGCCTTTGCTGCCTCCTTCTGAAGTCTCTGTAAAGACCCATCAAAGCCCAGGAGTGATGCTGCAACTTCCCTCTGACAGAAGATCTTTCTGTTTTGGTCAATGTCAGAGATAGACTTGACACAATGACCTGTCCGTGCACAAACCCCATCCTGCACCGTGACAGTTCAGTGTATCTGCTGTATCAAGCTCTGCTGATGCTCAAGGACATCAAGAGAGAAGTTTCAGGACAGAAGAGAGAAAGAGGGAGAGACAGGGATTTCTGGAATTTATCTGGACCTATACAAATCCCACAGTATATTATGTAAAAAGGAATCCAACTTTTATAGAAAATGATGCTTCCCAGCCTCAGAAAGCTTGGCTGGAAACAGCATCAAGGAGAAAAACTGAGTCAAGTTACCTGATCGATTCTGCAATCCATCATGTGCCATGGTGCTTGTCTTCAGCACAAAATTACCCTTCATCTCAGACTGGGAATGGTTAGCAGCCTTTGTTCAAACTGAAAAGGAGCAAATAATTCATACATAAGTTTGTGTTCTTTTAATAACTGGGTCTGTTTGATGAATTTGTCTACTTTGGACAGTACTTTGATCATTTTTCACTTCAGACTCTCTCTGAAACAACCTTATATGTTATACTCTTAAGGAGAGACAACCTTATAATTTATACCAGTTAAATATATATTACAGTACCTTATAGCTAACATAAGCCTTTTGTTTTCCCTCAGAACACTACAGCAAGCCATATTATGAGTCAATAAAATCTGCTGCCTTTTCCCCTTGTTCAACTGCATACACTTGGGGCCTGGGGCAATGCCAAAAAAAATCAACACATACCAATGAAGGTCATAAAGAAAAAATCTTGACATCTTCTCCTGCCACTCATTTTAACATAGTTAGTCTGGCTGGACTCTTAATTTACTTTTTCAGATAATGTGCTAGTTGATTACTGTTGCTCAAATCTTAGCAGATATTTTGGTCAAATTTCTGAATTTTCTGAGCCAACAACTCTATTGTATGAATATTTGTTGGGCTACGAGATATCTGTAATTAAAAAGAGCATTTTTTTCCTTTCTTAATTTGTCTGGAAGTGAGAACTAGGCACTCTGAAGCTCATTCTTCAGGGAAAATCAGGGAAAATGGAGGGGGAAAAAGATAGCAAACAGTAGAAAGTTTTAACCCTGAGGGGATTTCTTATTGAAAGTCCACAAGAAATAACATCATTTAATTTAGGACTAAAGGAAAATCTCTCACACAAAACATATGTTCCTTGCCTAAACCCCAGCATTTCTTAAATATTGCCAACCACAGTTCATAGTGTATGTGCTTACTTTTATGGAACACCACTTTTTCACACAAGGCTGTGTTTTTGTGAGCAGACTGTCAACACAAAAAGAATTTTCACTTCTGAATTTAATTTTCAAGACTGTTCATACTACAACTACTCAGAAATTAGCTAATTCTGTTCATGATGGAGATGGTAGCACACCTTGTATGTTCAACAGAAGCTGTTCAAAGTCTTAGCTGAGGATGAAAAGCAGTCAAGAGAACTGGATCTGATCTGGGACTGATTCCTGCATTTCAACACTTCAGAAGAAAGCGCTGAGATTTCAGCATTTGGCCAAAGCAACTCATTTAACATCCCCTGAAGTCAGAGTGTCACGCTTGAACTCAAAAGTATTGAACACAGCCCATATGCCCTAATTCGTATCTGCATCTCTAATTAGCAAAAAAACCCATTGAAAACTAAGTCTAAATAACACTCTGGAATGGCAGGCACTAAAGTACATCTTCTAAATGCTCCTTCGTATCATGGCTGCAATAAGAAACCATAAGAAGGATCACAGGAAACATGATAATACCTCTAAATAAACATGATAATAACTATAAAATAATATAATTTACAATTTTACAGTTTGGGGAAATAACACACAACCATTTTAAGTGTTATAAATTATCAAATCCAAAAAGTTCAAAACCCTCTTCTCCTAGCAGTGGCCTAAAAGTACACTATATTTATAATGTCTGGTTTATAGATCTGATTCTGCAACAGAGCTACTGCACAGCTGCCCACATCATGGAGTGGTTACAAATGACCTTACTAAGCACAGTTCCCCTGTCAACTTGCCAGCATTTGCTGGATTTTCCTGTGGGTCCAGACCATTCCTGTCACCGTGATACTCCTCCCATTTACTTTAACAGTGTTGGAACACATCCATGCTAGCAGAAAAAGTTCAAGCAGAAGCAGGCCTTATGTTTGCAATACATTTCATTAATATTTCCTTTAAAAAACAAACCCTCATGAAAATGCAGAAAAAGCTCTTTTGATATGGTCTGAATGTCAATAGAATAACTTCATTGCTTCCTTTTGAAAATGTGGCTTGGTGAGCTTTTTTAGGCTCAAACACAAACAGTCCAGGTAGAGGGGAGTGAGCAGTTTGTTATAGTATTTTCCTGGATTTACTTTCCTTCCCACTTTCCTTTTGTTAATACTCCCAGTTGTACCAATTACTCTGAAACTGTAAAAGTGGCTGCATCCCTCTGCTTCTTTTGGAAATGGACTCAAGCCCTTAAAGCACAAAGCAACACAGACA
The DNA here is from genome assembly GCF_052056855.1 of Sturnus vulgaris. Lineage (NCBI taxonomy): Eukaryota > Metazoa > Chordata > Aves > Passeriformes > Sturnidae > Sturnus > Sturnus vulgaris. The sequence continues at coordinate 24,921,133 of NC_142245.1, forward strand.
CCGAAAGCCCCAAGCACACAAATAAACTGTCTCCTGATTGAGGGACAGTTGCTCACTTTGACACTTAGAGGTAATTTTAGACACTTTGTATTTTCTCTTTGCATTTTGTACCACTTGTAGACAAGAACATATGAGAAGCCACAGATGTGGTGCAGTCCTTTTCCAGCCAAGCAGCATGGACCACTCAAAGGGACACCTTCACCACACCAAACATAAGGGGTGACATCCTCAATGTAATGAATGCAGCTCCCTTGTCATGTTGCAGCCTCTATGAGATTGAAACCTGTTCCAAGAAGGCTCTTCCATAATTAAAGTCTGCAAAACCAATTCCATTGAGAGAGGGAGTAAATGATTTCTTTTTTGTCCACAGGAGCTGAATGTACAACAAAACACAAGTTTTTAGTAGCTGCTGGTGCTAAACTGCTTTAGAGCAACTGCTGCTGGTGTGTATAACCATTTGAAGGGCACCACACATTTGCAAGACCATCTTGAATTAATTTATACCTCAGGACATTCACTGCTCATGGCACTGTGGTTACTTTGGAGAGGGCAGCACACTATTCAATTCACTCATGCACGTGTGAATTGGAGCATTTATTGGCTGCTCCTCGGGCCATGAAATTCCCTCGAGGATGTTGCTGCTTCCATAAAAGACATCTGCTAGGAGGGCAATGGGAGATATGAACCAGGCCATGGTGGTTCTGTGCCAAGAGCACCTGCAGATGCCAAACCCATCTTGGGTTGTCTGAATAAAGCAGGACCTAAATGATTGCACAAGATAATTTTCACTAAATAAATCATGATTTTCCCATTAACTAGTCAATGTAGGCTTTTGAATAACAAGTCTCTACATGCATTTACCATCCTAAATTTGCTGCACTTCATTAAAAATGTTGAGGAAGCATCGTCCTCATTTTCCTCTCCCAGTTTTCTCTCCAGTTGCTGTCAGTCCTTAGAGATTCTTGGCAGCTGGGTCCTATCCATACAAGTACAGTTAAGCTAACTGAAACCTTTTCTTCAAATGAGAGAACAGAGGAAATAGTAGAAAAACTTATTTTGACTTTTTTGTGTTTCAAAGAGCTTTGGCTTAGTTGGAAAGAGATGTAAATTCTTGGTTTATTTTAAAAGTAGCAATGTTTTAATCAGTTTTTCTCCCAAGCATGTGGCCACTGCTACCAGGATTCCTGTGGCTGCTCCACGAGCTGAGACATGTTTGTTACACTCCTTCAGGAGTGGGATCTCATGACTTTTGTACCCCAAGATCTTCCTACTGCTTTACTGCTATAGGTAGCAATGAGAAAAGTTAACCTGATCCAAGGATGTTTTGTGCAGTGCCCTTCTGAAAGCTGCCATTGCTGAAGGAAGCTGAGGACAGTCCTGGGGAAGAGAAGATCACTCTGGGCTCGAGTCAGCATGTCCAGACCTCCAAGTGCCCACTATTCCCTCATTTTCTTTCTGCCTCCAAGTGCCCAGGAGCTCTGCTGCTTCCCATCCTTGCTCTCAGCCTGATGTGCTGCTTCTTGCTGTGTTTCTGCAACTGCAGCATTTTGGGGCTGCTGCAAAAGTCCAAGGGGTCTTAAAGCCTGATATCAGTAAAACTTTGCTGCCTCTTTGATGGGCAGTTTGCCACATATCTTCAAAACATTTCTATCTGTCAGATATCCAAATGTCATCAGTTCTAGGAAAGTATTGATGTGTCTATCCTCAGGCAGGCAGATGAAAAATGTGTAATCAATGTTAGCCAGTTCCCTTGCTGGTCTAGCAGCAGCCAGAGAAGACTCTGTAGAAATTACACACCATGTGATCCTGTGTAACTTGAAGCAAATTCGGGTATTGCTTTTTGCTATGTGGAAAAACTGGGACTTTCAACCTTATTAATCATTCAGTAAAATAATGTTCTAGTGCCAGAAGGTGTAGAGGGAGTAGAGATCACCTCTGAAGAAAAGGCAAACCCCTAAGAGAGGCCCCTGTGGAACATGATACCTTAGATAAGAACTAATACTAGAAATAGTCCCCTCTTTGCTAACCTTCACTTTTATCTATTAGCAATTTAATTGGTCCTTTTTCTGATTCTCCAAATGATTGGTTCATTTAGTCTAGAAGCTGTTGTAGTTGGTTAACTTTTCAATCCTTTATGTTATTGGTTATTTGAAATACCCCTTAACCCTATAAAAGTCCCCTTAGAACCCCACCCATTGGATTTTCTGGACAGGACCCCCTTCGAAGAAGAAATAAAGATTCTATGGAATCTCCTCAACAGCACCTCTTGGTCTCTCTCGCTGCTGGCTAAGAAGGTACATGCAAGCCTGATTTCACAAAACAGCTGGAAGCCTAACTCCAGGCATTTCTTGCATTTGTACCTTGTAGCCGAGAACTGCCTGGGACTCCAGGAAAGGCTGTCCCTTGTGGGATAACTGACTCTGGCTCAAACTGTCAGTTTAGGGTCTACCAAAGCCCCCCCTGGCTACAAAAAGGTCTTATGGTAGAGAGCAAAGAGTTCATATTGAATAAAATTGAGATATTTCTAAGAAAAATAGAAACACAGTTTCAAACAGGACAAGAAATGTTTGGGCAGGATGAGACCAGCAAATAATTCACTGAAAACCACTGAGAGAACTCTTTAGATGTATGTGCAACTTTTATTCCACTGTAACTAATTGCCACATCAGAAAACAGAGTTTCTTGGTGCAGGATATCATTGTGATAGAAAATTAACTGTTTCTCACTTCTAATCAGTATAGGATTTTTTGGGCCATGTTTCAGTTATTCGTTCTCCCTGAACAGTACCATTATGGTTAATCTTTTTACCCAATTTGTCTTTTTTCCTGTGTTCCTGAATTCTCCTGTGTTGTAGAATAAGAATTATCCACCAGATTTGGATATTGGTATTTTATAGGGTTGGATTAATTGTGAAAGAACACACTCTTTACTTATAATACCAACATTTGAAGAAGGCCCTGGAGATACATGAGCTGCTGCTGTTCCTCTGAAGCAGTATGGACCTTTCCTTTCCTATTTGTTTCTTTGCTATTTTCAATAAAGGTGCAACTTGGGCATTGCTTAGCATACTGCATCAGACCCCTGAAGAAGAGGACTGTTATGGCAGGTGGCTGCAAGGATGTGCTTGCTGCATCCTGGGGGACACAGATCCTCGTTTGGACATCTGCAGGCTGGAAAATGCCTTGGTCTTCAGCAAGCTGCTGTGATGTTACCTGGAACTGCAAAAGGAGCAATCCTGCCTTGCTCTCTTCTGTCAGAACAAGTTCATACACAAACAGGGATGGGAATTTGACTGTAACATTCAGAAATCCGTAACAGTGGTTGATCCTTCATTTTCTCCTCTAGTGCAATAACTGCTCTTGAACATATGGACCAGTCCTACTGCAAATGTTAACTCCTAAAAACATGACCATTTTACTTCAGCAAATTCTTTGTATAGACAGATTATTGTAATAATATTGGTGCAATTCTTTTAACTTGACTATGGCCACACACCCTGAACAAAGCAATGTGGTACTGTTTTCATAAGCTCTCCTTTTCACAGCCAAAAACATTGGCCCTGCTTTGCACTCATAGTTACGTAGGGCAGAGTGAAGAAAAATCCTGCCAGGAATCTGCCTGTATTAGTTCCAAATTTATTTTTATGCCTTGTAAAGCTAAGGATCATTTGAAGGCTATCTTCAGACTCTCAGGAGAGAGGAAAGTGCCTGGTGGCTGGTAAATATAGACTCAGTAAAATGATAGGATTTTTTTTATATACTTTGTAAACACATACACATTGTGCTCACATTTGCAAACATGCAAGAGTATGCAGCTGCATACTCTTGTTTTTTTGAACTGTGGTATTGGTTTAGACTGGAATAAACCTAAGCAAAATATTCTGTGTGGGTTAAAGGTTCTAACAGAATCTGCTTTAAACCATATGATACAATTCCAGTGTGTCTGGCAGAATGATAGGGGCCTTGCTGGCTGCAGCACTGTGAGAACAGGAAAAAATTAATTCAGCACCATCCCGATGAAAGCAAGGATAAAGCTTTATAACAATAACTGTAAGAGCCACTGGATAAAGTGTAACTGGCTGTAACCTCAGTCCATGTCATGTTACTGCAGCCAGAAAATAAAGATCATTTTGTTCCCAGTTCTTCTGTGTATCATAACATTATTAAAGACACACTGCTTACTTTAAAAGCACAAGATCCCTAAAAACGGAGCAAAAGTCAAGTCTTTTACAGCAAGGTATTTACCACTCACATCAGAATTGTTTCTGCTTTCCAGTGGAAAGCTCTGGGGCAGAGATGTCCTTGCCAGGCAATCACAAAACAATTGCTTCAGGGACTAAATACTTTCATTAAAAACATTTCTTGCCCAACAGCAACTTTGTTGCTCATAAACACCATGTACTGCCAACACAATTAGAACTAACATAAAAGCCACCTCTGTGTCTCAGGAGAGTTTTTAGACAAAGTGCTGCATGTGTCCTGTGCCCAGTTTGGTCAATGAAGAATGGAAAAGCATCATGCCTTGAAAATCTCAATGCTGAAGACTCTTTCTCTGGACAAACTGTGCTTTTTCTATTAGATTTTCACCACCCTGCCCTTCAACTGTCATGGCAGCTCCTAGGTCAGGAGCAGTAATGTCACCAGGAACAATCTCTCCTGGATAACACCTGGAAGGATTTGTTTCCTTCCCACTCTCTGCAGGGTTATATTACATTAACTGAATCTAAGTTACTAAGACTCTTTAAAAACCTGCCCCAACTGCATACACAATGGCCTTCCTAAGCTGCTTTATGTTTCTCCTGTAGGAATATTACTATCTTGCTATAGATGGAAGTCTCCAAACTTGCATCTGCCATTTTGCTGTAAGTAGGACACACTGATACCACCAGTTAAGACAACTTCCTCTAATCTTAATGGGACAGATAGCCTGGATTTGTGAGTGCAAACATTCCTATTTCATTCATGCCCTCTTATTAGTTCGTGTAATTGTGTTTTGCTTGGCACTTGAGAAGCTCTAAAGAGCAGATTCAGACTTGACTCTTTTAACCTTGTACACCTTCTTCTTCTCTCTGAACCACCAAAATGGAGATCTGGAAAGTGAATTGTTATTTCTATGCATTTAATAACAAAGCACACACAGGAAACAATTTCTGGGGAATTAGTAATAAGCAAAAAGTATCTGAAAGAATGCACTGGAACCTCTCCTGTTTTAAATTTTTCCACTCGCCAGGTGTCCTTACCCATACACCACTGAGTGGAATAAAGCTCGATCCTGCATATTAGATAGCAAATCATTTGCAGATATCCTTTATTTCATGCAGTGATTCATCATCCACCTGGACATTCCTCCCAGGATTATATCTGAGTACTGTTCACTTTAAGTTCACACCAGGTTCTCACTCTTTTGTCTTTCATCACTTTGTCTTCTCTTAAAAAAAAAATCCATGAATATTATGAAAGATTTTCCAAATGTGTGTTTTCATTTCTCTCTCCCTTCCTCCAGAAATTATGCCTTTTGTCTTCAGAGAAGATTCAAATTGGAAGAAATGGGAGCAAAAAAATTCTTCCAGCACCTTCAGAAGGGGAATTAGGCTCACTAGCATTGGAAATGGCACGAAGATAAAGCAGAGCAGAGCAATGCTGACCAGAAGTCAAGGCTTCCTTGCTCTTCTGCCTTTTGCCATCACTGTCAGCACCTACACTGGGAGCACTGCAGCTCCGGGAACAGAAATGGGGCATTTGCAGGGAGGGTTTCAACACCTCGTAGTGGTCTCTGCTTTTAGAGTTTGTTTCCTTATTTATTCAAATCGTTCCAATAGCAGACGATTGTAAATAGGCATCAAACCAACTTCACCAGAGCTCACCCATCTCCACTAGGTCACTGCTTATCTTTGTCCCTTGTCTTGAATTTGGCTGCTTGCTGCATCCACTGTTCCACCTGGTTGAGTCTGAGTGTTGATGAAACCTCTTAATGTCTGCTTGATTTCATATCTCTCACACTCCCAAAAACTGTGGTCTTGCTTATTTTATCTCCAGGTTTGAATTAACTGATGCACCATTTTCTGTTCAGTAATTTCTGCAAGTGTCCAAAAGCAGAATGCATGTAGCTGAAACAAAATTGGAGGACAAAAAGGTCAAAAATCTTTCAAGGCTGCAATTTCACTTTTTGCCAAATCTTGGGTGGTGAGCTGTGAAAAGGGTTTTCTTCCTAAGAAGAGAGTACAGATGCAGACAGCCTAGAAAGGAACTGCCTTCAATGAATTCAGGTTAATTGAGGGAAAGTGGAACATAATTGCTGATGAGCATCTAAGAACAAAAACAGAGAAGAGTTGATTTAAAGAGCATTTTTAAAATGCTTTTTTTGTAAAGACAAAATACCATGAAAAATCTGGAATTTGCTGTTTTTCACAGATAGGCCACATACTTATGAAACACATGAATTTCTGTTTTGGCCATCCTTATGAAACTCTCAGGCTTATCAGATGGGTTCTTTCACCTGTAGAATCCTTTCCAGGTCATTACAGGGTAAGGTGTGGGTGCTCTACAGTGAGTTCTAAGAAATACATGACAATTGCTTTGGCATCATTTGCAAGACAAAAAAGGGTGAAAAAATCTTTGTTCACTGAAGTTAAAATCCAGAAAGCTACCGATTTCTTCATGCACAAAGAACCATTGTTCTTAAGGAAGAAAGAATTTATTTCAGATAAAATGGAAGCATGTGAGAAAGAACAAACCTCAGAGGCCCCAAGAGGGAGTTAGTTTCACACATTTCTTTTGGAACAGGCTGCCTCAGCTCTTTGCACAGCACACCAAACAAGCAGTCTCCGTGTTTCATTAAAAGGCTATACGTAGACAAAGCAAAAGATGAGCAATGAACAAAGCCTCATTTGTAAGGTATAGCTTACATATTGAAAGAGATGAGACATGAGGTCACATGAGGTCACAGTCACAAAAGATGTATAGCTACAGAAGTCTCGCAGCATAAGGCATCAGATGTTTTCCTAACAAAAATAAGCATTTTTTCTCAAAAAACATCCTGTCTACCCAGATGTGGTGTTAAAAAAAATTAAAAAGGAATGTAATCCAGGCCTTATGGAAGAAAATTCTGTAAAGTGCTCATCCGGCAAAAAAAAAAAAATTCCATTACAGCAGAGTTCTGGTATCTGTACATCATTTCTGGCATGTTCTTCTCCTCATTCTTTATGTCGATTCTGCAGTAATGCCCCTATTCTGTCATTTTCTGCAATATGTTATTCTTTTTACAGCTTTGAACAATATGTTCTCATAGGAAACGTTCTTATGTATGTACTGAATAGGCCATGAAATATCTAAGTATTCTCTTTTCAGATCAAGTACTTGCATACCTGATTTACCAATCATGGTAGATAGATAGATAGATAGATAGATAGATAGATAGATAGATAGATAGATGTAGAAATATGATCTTTAATAGATATCACTAAAAAAGCAATTTTAAACCACTACCTTCAAAGTGGAGAAATGAAAAGCTAAGGCTTGAAGAGCAACATAATTTAATCTGTGTTTTTCATTATCATTTTACTCTCATGCTCTGGGGCTATAGGGACATATTTCAAGGGACTCCTCAATATAGAAGCAGTAGTTCAAAATGACACCATAGGAGAACGCTGCAAAAGTCACAGGCATTTTATTCTCTGGATTAAAATTCAAAGGAAATATATGATATCTGTAGATTGCAGAGGCATTGGCTAAGGCTTGAGGTCTCTCAGGTAAAACAGCTTGTTTAAAAAAAGTAATTGGAATTAATCTAGACTTTATAAAAATATCCATCCAGTATTTAATGCAAGAATTCTACATGAATTCACCTTCATATAATGGAAAATTTTCTAAAAAGTCCAAGGGACCTGAAAATCAATTCTATGTACAACATGGCCTCAGCAGTTCCAAAGTGGTATGTATATACTTCCATGGAGTTTTACATCCTGGAAGGGCCCAGAATAATTTTCGAAATTATGAGATATTCTTGACTCTCTATGTCCCGAGGACCACTCTACCAATGTTATTGAGCATTTTATTTAATTTGTCTAAAGGAACCCCAGGTGAAGGCTGCCCATTTGTGTGGTGACATGCATAGGAAAACTCCTCAAGACAACACAAAAATATTTCATCTTCTTGAATAACTAGGATGAATACAATACTCAGAATACAGCAGCCCATAGCAATAAATAAACTAATGCTGCAATGGAATTGCTTCTTTAAATATTAAAGTAATTAATTTTTTAAAAACGAAATTAAATTAAATCTAAATTAATTTATCTAAATTGATAAAACCTGGTGATGTTGGTACTCCCTTTCCTGAGTGTGCAGGCTGGAAGTCTGATTTGATACTATTGAGGTGGCTTTTAGGTCCCTCTCTAACATTTCCAAGCCTTGGTAGAGTAGTTTATTCAAGTCAGCTAAAAGCCAACACTCAAAGAAGTTGCAAATCAGTGCAAACAGTTCAAGCTGTGGTACAGCCAGCTGAAAATGCTGGGTGCAGTGATTCCATGCGGGACCATTAACTAAGAAGTTCAGAGTATTTACATTAAGCCAGAAAAAAATATTAACTTGGATTTTCTGAAAATGTTTCTTGGATGTTGTTGTTTTGAACGTAGTTTTGAGGTGACTAGACCATGGAAATTACTTTGAATGATATCAGTACTACTACATCCACCAATATCATGATTCAAAAGCAGTCAACAATTGCACTGGTGACAAGACAGTTCACTCTGAAAATAAACCAAATCACAATCTGAACCTGATTAAATTTTAAAATGTAGAACATAAATTTGAAATTTTGCACAACAGCAGATGTGATCGCCCTTAGATGATTATTGACAGCAGAACCTGATGGAAAGCCTGTTTTCTGTGCTCTCAAACAGGAATACTTGAAAAAAAGAAAAGGTCAAAACATGTTCTCAGCTGGAGGTTTGGTTTTCCAATTTAGGAATTTTAGGAATTTTCTGGAGTGATATTCCCAAGGTTAGCACCAGCCATTCTAAATCACAGCCTCAAGCCTAAGGCTATGTAGGCTCTGGCTACAAAATGCCCTGTAGAGACTGCTTCTCTTCAACCCTCACAGTGCTGTGAAGACCAGACATCCTTCCTTCTCATAACCCCCTTTTCTGTCTCTTTCTGACTCTGTTCATTAGAGATTTCATGTGTTTAACCATCTGATGAATCATAGCTTTTATCCACTACCAGATCCAGAGGTTACTGGGACCCTGCCTGCAACTAATGACTTAAAGGGTATTTTGTAAAACTGAAGAGGGCTTCATGTGGTAGAGTCACAGAGTCTGGAGCATTAGCAGGTACTGAGCACAAGGGCTCTCTTTTGCTCTCTAATAGGTTCTGGCTCATGCATATGCACACCAGTACTATAGATATTATTTTGTTTCTTCTCCTTTCTTTGGGAAACTCCTTTCACTTTACAGCCATGCAAGCTGCAACAAAGCTCTGCTCACATAATAATCCAGCTGCATCCCACTATGACAGTAATCCAAAAAATCTAAGACCTCAAAACTTCAAGAGCTCTTGCCAGATTTTCCCTCGCCCTTCCTGGGTTAGCACTGCAGCCAGTTAAAACCACATTTAAATTACCTTTTAAACATGCCCTTAGGCAAAGAGCTACAGCAAAGGTTTGGCAAAGCTCATCCTGTTCTTAATGCTCTAATGCCATATTATTAGTACTCACTGAAAAGCTTAATGCATTTAAACTCAGCCCTCATGCCAAAATACACCAACGCTATTTAAGAGTTTGCCATATAATTTGAACTGATTGCGTATTTATTGTTGGAGGAATCTCAGATCGTAAAGCCTCCCATTCCCTCAGAAGCACTTATCCCTCTCATGCTCTGATTGTCTCCTGATACACAATTGTTATGCACAGCAGACTTCAGGGAATTCTTTATTTAATAGAGAACATTTCTATTTCTTCTGCCTTCCGTCACTAAAGTTTTAAATCTGGGGTTCAGAGATTTTCTGCTAAAAGAAGTAACAACAATCTGCTGCAGCAAGATCTCAGATTCTCCTGTACCAACACACTTCACCCTGGCATACCCTGAGGAGCAAATGTACCTGAACAACTGCATTTTGGATGTGTCTATACATGCACTGGGAAAAGATGATCCCCTTTCCTTGTGGAAGTTGTTAAAACTAGTGTGAGCTGCAACAAATATGTTCTAGGGATCCTTCTTTAATTGCTCATGCCATTTTAAATTTGAAAGGTAGATACTGAGAAACTGGGAAACTGCCAATGGCCAGCCATTCTTTAAAAAAGAAATCCACAACACTGACATCTGAAGTAGGAAGGTGCACACTCAAGAACATACAACAGAAGTCTTGATATCCGTGTGAATAATTTTTTTTTACCATATAAACTAAATTCCTCCTTGCCCTCATTTTGATACATGCTTTTTACTTCTGAGGCAAATTCACTTTGGTAGCAGGGTGCATTTGCAGAAAGATGTGCTTCTTATAGCAATTGTAACATTGAATGCCAAAAAAATATCAGCTATACCCTCAAATTACACTTGGGTAATTTGTCTGGTGACAGTAGCTCCTGCCAAACCATTCAGCAGCATCTTCCCAGTTGACCCAGACTCTCACAAAAGTGCTCCTTTCTTCTCCCTTAGTTTTTCTTTTTACTTTGTGATATCCCTGGATATACTCCACAACATCCAAGAATTGGTAACTGCTGGATGTCTTTTCCCCTTCTGTTTTCAGGAAGTGCTTCCTTTTACTAAATTATGAGCTCATCTACTTGAAATACCCAAAAGTAACCTGACTTGAAACAACATCGAAACACACCAGTGCCTTTTATAATGGAGATGAAGATTGCTGTGGCACAGACAGACCTGTTCAAAACTAGATCTGCTCTGCCTGCTCCCTTGGGCAGTGTGTTGAGGGAGAGAGAGATGGGCTGGGCTGGTAGTCAGCAAGAGCAGAGCAGGTCTCCAGTGCCCCCAGTGAGCTTCTGCAGAGGTAACTGGCAGCAGGGAGAAGTGTGCTTTGTGCTCTCCAGCTGGACTCCATGCAGGAAGGCCAAAATAAGCATTTGACCCTCTGTGTATTTAACAGGATCTGTGCCAGGAAAAGAAGAAAGCCCACACACAGGCCACAAATTTATCAAGGAAGTATCTTTCCAGAAGTTAGAACCAGTGAGTCTTTCTTGGGCGACAACTGTGCCTATGTTGTAAATCACCTCTTCCACTACTAAAGATGGTTCAGAATTCACATTTCTTTTTATTTTTTCTTTCAGGCTTGTAGTTCTGTACCCTTCAAATGGCCAGTTCACAAGCAGCTGCAGGGTCACCAAATCAGGCCTTACTAACTGAGATTATTTTTCTATTATGTTGTCCATCAAGCATCATGTTCCCTGTGCAAAAATGAGATTATGAAAGAGTTAAGCACTGAGGCCTGGATATCCCACTGACAGCAAAGTAGAATACATCTGCAGGCTAAATGGGAGGCATTTGAAGAGGATAGTGCTACTGAGGATATGAGAGGCACGAAAAGAAACAAGACAGAAACCAAAACATACTGAATCATGTTGGTCAATTAAAAACTACAGCACTGTCACCCAAATGGAGGGCAGCAGGAGTCCATGAAATTCTCAGCTTTCACCACATCCAAACAGGGGTATTTCACAATGAATATGCAGGATCTGCAGTGAATGTGGAGCCACCCACATATCAAGTACTTTGTTTGTTTTAAACTGACATGCTCTTTTCCTGGACTGATAAATGAACAGGAGATGGATGTGAAAGGGAATAAATAAATAAATCTCACATGTAGAAATAAATACATTTTCATCTTCATAACATCAGGAAAATAGTTCTTCCCAAACCCTGAAAAGTAGGATGGCAACTGAGTGTCATTTTATCGTCTGAAGCTCATGGAGATAACTTTCATTGCAAAAATAAATCAACTTTGTCACAAAGTCTCTTTCAGTTTGATTTCTTGGCACTATACCAGCCAATACAAATTCATGTATGGTAGCAATGCTTGAAAGTCAGAGGCCAAGAGCTACAAGAGCAGTCAAGAGATAGTATTTCTTTAACATCTGGAAGTAAGGAACTACACATTTTCTTAAATGGCTTTTATCAAACAGAACTGTAAAGAGGAGCTTGTGTCCCTCTTTGCCCCCAGACACCTCACTCTGCCGAATGCCTCTGGTATTGTACAGCTTTATAATCTGCTTCCTTACATGCTGGGAACCTCTGCATCTCCACTGCCTGGAAGAGATTCTGACTAACTCCTTAGTAAGGCAGTTTGGAGCATAGTGGAAAGATGTCATCCAAACAACAACAGCACTCTCTGGATGAATCCTTACACTTCTCTCTGGATCTCACAGCAGAAGCTGCTGCTGCCTGGCCTGGCTAACTCAGCCTGGGTAAATGTTTTGCTGTGACCTCAAAAAATTCGGTATGTTCCTTGAAAGAGAGAGAAAATTATATTGAACAAGTGTGTTAAGACATCTCATTTTAAATGGGCAAGGTCTGAAGAAAAGACCTAGTCCATTTTCATAAGATTGTGATGATGACCTTATCATCACATGGTTTACTAGTCCATTTTCTGCATTCAATGTGATTAATAAATTCCTGCCTTAGTGATTATCAATTCAGATCCTATTTTTAAAAGTTTATTTTTCCTTTGAAAGATTTTTCATGAAAAATAAGTCATACCAACCTTTCCCTGTGGAGATTTTCATTCCTATTTCTTTACCTCCAGACCACTCCATACAGTGTTTTGAGTTTCAGTGAATCATAAGAAAAGGAAGGTTGGGATCTGCCATCTGGAAATTATTATGAAAACCTATTGTACTGCATAAATATGCTTCTTTCTTTCCTTGCTAATTCTAACACAAAGCAGTGATACTGAAACAGATGCCAGACTAAACAGTGAAAAAAACAATGCAAACATGAACTTTGCCACCAGCAACTTAAGTATTCAGCTTGGTCATAAAGGAAAGCACAAGCTGGAGTGCATGAATATTCTGAAGTGGGTGAAATGGTCTGTTAGTGAAAGTAAAGAGAAGTTTAGGTCGGGTTTTTGTTTTTGATTTTGTTTTTTTTTTTTTTTTTGTTAACATCAGCAAAATTTGATATCATTGAGAACTAGCTGGACTTAAGCTGCTGAAGTGCGAAATCACAGCAGAAAGCTTTAGTTTCTCAAAAAGCTCTAGGAAAACATGCATCTCTAGCACAGAGGAAGTCAGAAGGAAATCAGCTACAAAGAATGTCTGCTCTATTTCCTCTGAGACAAAGGTATTTCTATCTCCAGAAAAGGCGAAACAATGGCAGCTTGCCTTGAGCCCCAGCTCCCTCGGCCAGCTCTTTTTTGGATTTTGTAATATATTTGTTGTTGTTGTTGGGATTTGAGTGATCTGGCACTACTATCAGTCTCCTTTTAAAAGGATTTATTTTTTGTTCAAAAAATCACTGGTTCTACATTTAGCTGGAAATACGGCATTGGATTGCTTGACCTTATTGAAGAATTCTTTTGTGTCCTACAAATTCAAATAATGTTTTGCATAAATTTGTCTGGCTCATTTATTCTTGATTCAATCAAAACCAAGTCACCAAAACTATCAACAGCTTTCTAAAGCTGATAACACAGCAGCCCAAAGCACAGACCAGGACTCACAGTGTTCAGTACAAAGAGGTACCCACCTGGAAGATTTTATAGTCATTGCATGCAAGTGGAAGTGCACGGAGAGGGTGGGGGAGAAAAAAGCCATAGATCTGCTCAGGATACAATCAGTTCACCAGGTAGGCAGGTGAAAGCACAAGGCTTTTAAGTACTCCTTCCATTTGACATCTGATTTTTGCTCACACTAAATAAACCTTCACCTTGCTGTTTCTCTTACAGGTACAGAGGTGATCTTACTGGCACAGAGGTGTAGGCAAGCTGGCAGGCAGAAGGCTGGATCTGCACCTCATCCTTTTTCCTCCATCTCCAGACTTCTGCCACTGTCCTTACCCTTCTCAACCCTGTAACCCCATGGGACCTGGTGATGCCCTAAAAGTGTAGTGAGCCCTAGTAAAATAAGTTTACCATTATTTATTAACTGAGTCTGTGCTTCTAGCTATGGCACACCTCATTTGTTATGCTGGCAATACTTCCATCACAACACCTGTGTCTCCTTAGTGATGGAGCAGGGCTAAAAGAGGAAGGCCAAGCACCAGGCTCCTGTCCTGTTCCATATCCGATCCCCAGTGGCAGGATGCATTGTAAGCAGCAAACCCTCTCCTATCCATCTCTGCATGGCTGCTGCACAGCAGCCCTCTAGCATCTCTTCTGATTGTGCCCCATGGAAGAGCCCATATAAGATCTTTAGATTTTGTCCATGCTTTTCACATAATCAGAAGCTGAACTTGCAATTCTATTTGTTACATTTATTTTTATGGAGAGACTGAGGAGGTATTAATAACTGGTAGGCATACAGTACTGCAAGTCAGCTGACATAAGAGCAATCTACAGATTATATATATTAGGGTATGGGTTACCTGGATATTCAGATACTGATGTTAATCACAGGTACATTACAAATATCAGCTGGCTGCTGACCTTGTAAATCACAAAAAATGATGCCTCAGCTTATTTATCACTCAAAATCATTAGGATGTGATGTTATTCAATTTGATCTTCTGTGTTTCACTGAATTGTCAGAACGAGACAATTTTCTGAAATGATATAAAAAGTAGCAGTTATGAAAGCATAAAAAGCTATGTAAGTACAACTTTTCTGTCTTGCTCCACTGCCTTTTATCAGTGCAGAAAGGAGCATTTAAAGTTTGGAAAATCTTAGGGAAAGAGATAACTCTGGTAAGTAGACAAGAAGCAGCTCAGGAAATTGGTTAGCTGGGAGTGGCCACACACTGAAGTTGCACGAGCTGTATCCCAGAGTGTCTTTGTTAGCCATGGCCAAATGTGGCCCCAAGTCACCGGCCCAAACTGCCTGGAGGTCCGAGTGCTTGGCAGGGCACAGTTCAGGGTCAAGCTCGTCCCCATGTGGGGGTTGATTTTTCCTGCCTGAGAAAACACAGTTGATTTGCCTGCAGCCAAGCTGAAACATGAGCCAATAACAGGAAGTGAGGATGGTGGGAGAGCCTGGACTCAAGCCATGAACCAAAGGTGCAATTAGGCACAAATAGCATCGTGTCAGAAAGCACTGCTGAAAACAACAAGTCAGCTCTGGCTGGAACCACCAGCCAGTTCGGTGTTATCAGGCAGTTATCTGGCCAGGTATTTAACTGGAATCACATTATCATCTGATTTCTATGCTGAAGAAGGGAGGGGGTTGATTGCCCTTCTTTTGCAAATCTTCAGATGTGACTGAATAAAACCCAGAAATGAGCAGATTCTCAAACGTTTCACACTTAATATACAGACCCAAACCAGCAGGAACAGCTTGGAGACAAATCACTCCTTCTAGTCCATCAAATACCACCCCCCGTGCTGCTTTCATTGATCTGGCCACAGAGAGAAGTTCAAGTGGGAATTTTCAACAGCAGAGGGCTCAAAAAATATGTTTTGAAATTGCTACTCAGCCTCTTAAGATTTTCAGCAAAGTTCTGCAACAGGTCATCTGCCCAGACTTTTGCATACATGCCTTTCTATTCCTGATGGCTTGTGGATATCAATTCTGCTATTGGCATTCGGGTGCCTGAACCCCTGTCTGGTTAATGTCTTGGAGCTAGGGAATATCTGGAGCTTCTGCCTCAAAGGAATGAGCAAACTTTCAAACAAGAGCAAGCTAAGTATATTCCTTGAATAAGAAGGATTAATAGGCCTGAACAGACATCTCAGGCTCAGCCAAGTAAGTGCCACAGCTGAATGGGAAACAGGTTGGTGAGGAGAAAGAACAACATACACTTAACATACATTCATGTGTGAAACAAGGGGAACACACGTGGATGAGTAAGGAGGGCAAAACGGAAAGCGCAACATACAGAAGGAAGTTAAATCTGGACAAGAGGTGGCCAATATGTTCCCAGAACACCACTGACAAGACAAAACCTAGCCCCAGAAAGGACAGGGAAAATCTGCAGGAAAAGGTTGTTCAGCGGGAGTGGGGTAAAACAAGGAAATTAAAACTTTAAAGCTTATACAGCAAACTGTGGTCTTGTACTCCTATGAACCGTAAGGCAAACCTTGTATCTGAATGCTTCTGGCACTTGAACACTACCCCACAAAACCAAACAGAGCAGCTCCCCTAGATCAGACAGCGGTGGAAATCTCTTAACTCCAAGACCACAGTTTATTAGTTCTGTTTAGTCCTAAAAAGCCCTTGCTGAGCATATCAAACATCTGCATTCAGCTATTTCAGGCACTGAAGCACTGTCCAAAGCCTCTGGTCCCTTGGGAACAACTCTTTGTCTGCAAAGCCTCTCGATCAGACACCTGCAGGGCTCTCTGACATAGCAGTCTGAGCCTAGGCAGGAAGCTTTTATCCTATATATTGCTTTTTAAACGTGCAAGATTTATAATTCAAGGCAAAAAAACTACTACCAGCCTAGTTATAGTAAATTCTACCACAAAGTGCAGCATCTGGTAAACAAATTCCAGCTTCTTAATGGTATTTGATAACACTAGTGGCACCACACATTCCTCTCTGTATACTCATTGCTTAGCAGAGTAATTTCAAAAGCATGTTGATAAATTGAAGAGGCTGCAAATGTGATTTGAGTGCTGGAGAAAGCACAATATAGTGAGAGTTGGCAAGTTCAATCTGTGCATGTTATCAAAAAAGTGAAAGATGAGCTGATTGTCACATAACAACTTTCAGAAAAGACAAAAACAAGGATTCAAGGGCTCTTCACTTTAAGGACAGAATGACTGAGACCTGTGTGCAGCCACAGGAGCCAGACAAAAAAAATCAAATTATATTGCAGGAGCACATTTTAATTGCGACAGTGATAAACTACTGTGGCAAAACTTCAAAGGATGTGGTGAGTTCCCCAAGTCTTGCTGCTTGTCATATCAAGGGTACATGTTTTTCTGGGGAAGATGATTTCAGCAAGCAAATTAGAAGCTCAGTGCACATCTGAGCCAAACTCCGCAGCCCTCGCTGCGCAAAAAATGAGGCAAGATCGCCTGATGGTCCCTTTTGGCCTCAAAAATCTGTCTGCGGGTTTGTGAACCCCTTTGCTCAATTCTGAGCACGGACAGGAGGAGAACTCCAGCGCCGCTGCCAAGAGCCTCAGCCCCAAAAACCCCGGGGGCTCTCACTCTGCACGCAGGGCTGTGTCAGCCACCTCAGCGCTACTCGCAGCCCTTCCCAAGCACACACGTGGGGACACGGCTCCGTGGGGACACACGGATCCATGAGCACACACGGCTCCGTGGGGACACACGGATCCATGAGCACACGCGGCTCCGTGGGGACACACGGCCCACCTCCAGCCGCTAATCCTCTTCCCCGAGCGGGTTCGCTGGGTGAAATACACGGCAAATACACACGTGAAGGGCCCCAAGCTGACCTCGAAGGCACGGCCACGGGGCGCGGGGCCCAGCCCGTGTCACAGCCGTGTCTGTGAGCGCACATCCCCGGCTCTGTCCCCGGTGTTCACTTCGCCCCTCGGCGCCTTCAGGGCCGCGGCGGCGCCGCGCGGCCGCCAGGGGGCAGCACCGCGCCGGGCCCGCGCCGCCTGAGGCGCCGGGACAGCGGAGGCGCCGGGACCGCGGAGGCGCCGAAAGCCGGGACTTTTCACCCAAAACAGGAGCAGAACGCAGCGAGGTGGCTCCGGTCACAGCCCGGCCGTGGCGTTTGGAAGACATGCCATGAAGCTCAGCGAGCATTTGCCGTTGTTGCCTTGTCTTTGCCCGCAGAGGCGAGGAAAGTCTCCCACGAGGGGAGCAGCTGTGACGCACGCCCGGATTTATGTTCGCAGGGAATATCCGCGGGGAAACACAAGTTGTAAATGTCTAATTCTTCGGCTTAGTAACTGGTATGTTTTAGGAATTTACTATCCTTGTAAACTTGGAGGATTTGGAGCTTTCGTAAAACAGCTGTGCGGTGAGCCAGACCTGCTGTCTGTGTCACGCCGGATTTATGTGCTAAGCGTCATTTCTGAGCCCATAAATGCCAGCTCCAAAGGGCTTGCAGAACTTGCTACACGACAGCGGTTTTGCTCCACTCACTCTGAACCCAGAAAATGTGCGATTTTACTATAACATCAAATTTTATGTTTGGCTTTACGTTTAGCACACACTGATAATTGTGTCAGAAATACAGAGGCAATGGAAGATTGCAGCAGAAATATCCATCATCTCCCAAAGCACTCAGCAAATTTCCAGAATTTGTCCTTGATATATGGCAACACTTTTAAGACACAGTGGTGTGACACAGTAGGGGTGGAAACATCCTAATTGCTCAGAAGATGAAGCTTGGCCTCTTTTTCTTTTCCTCCATGCTGTGACTTTGGTATTTATTAGAACAAACTACCGGGAAATTGATTTTAAATTTAAAATTACTATGCACTCAATGCCTGTTACATAAAAGCCCAACCATCAGGACTTCTCACTGTTCCCAGTTAGCCAAAGTGCACTGTCTTTGCCATTGCCACTTTTCCTGAGCAGTCCATATCCACACCTTCCTCCCTAAATCCTGTTTGGCTTTTCCCTTCATTGATAAGAAATGGCAGGAGAACTGACTCAATTATTTTATCTTAGGGTTCCTTACTTTTTCAAATACATTAATTTCACAAAATTTGAACCCAGATCTTGAAGGGATAAGGAACAAGAAGAGGTTTTGCTTCTTATTTAATTTTCTTGTATTATATCACTAAAGTTTATTATATCAATAAAGTTTATTATATCACAAGTTTATAACCACCAAAATAGTTCCTTTTAATGAATAGTTTCTGATAGATGATGTGTTCTCTGTGCTTGAAAGGGAAATGACAAAAAATAATTACTTTCAGAAGGTAAATCAACAGGAAAGATCTATACTTCAACATCATGTGTAATTTTTTTTAGATTTGTTGGTTATTATTTCCTGTGACTATAGTTTATCTGGAATGAAAGGCTACATGCAATCTTTTCTAAATTAGAGTCTTCATTAGTTTTTCTGATATTGTTTGTAGATCTAACGTCACAAGTGAGCAAATCAAAAATCCCACTCATTTCAAACAATCTGAAGGTTCCTTCAGATACCAGCTATTGCTGCTATCTACTCACTGCCTCTTTGACACTGAAACAGTTAAAATGTCTGCAATTTCTTGACTGGGCCAACTTGCTCCCTGGTGCAATTCCATAGAGTATATCAGGGATGAATTTAGCACCATTTCGTCAGCATTATAAAAGCTGTATTCGGTCATTAGCCAGCTGATAAATTATTCAGGAGATTTTCCTCCATGTGGCTCATTAGGGATAAAGAAAATCCTTTTCCAATCCGTCATTGTCTCGTCTTTATTTTTGGCACTAGTTTAAGCACACGCACCACATTAGCAAGTGATTAATGGCATAGGCAGGCAGTGCCCAATGGACATCGCTCCCTGTGTCCATGAGGAGGTGCAGCTGGAGCCCGTCCCACATCCCACTCCTAACACAAGCAGCTTGGGGCTGGCAGTGGCAGCCTGGTGTGGGCTCCTGCTCCCAGGAAAGTTCCATCCCAACATCAGCCATGGGATAGCCCTACAGTGCCCAGCTGCAAGTGCTTCTGGCTGCTCACTCCGCACTGGTGTCCTCTGTGGAGCTGCCAAAGCGCTGATCAACGCTGCTCCTGATGGGAAGCTCTGGTGAGCACACAGGTCTGCAGCAGCAAATGCTCACATGCTAAAAGAGAAAACTTTCTGTTGCTAGTGACAGAGGCCAAGGCTAGAGCTGTGCAGTGAAAACGAAAGTGAAGCTCTTTCTTCTATTATAGAGTTTGGGAAGTGGACGCCGAGCACAGCGCACGCAGTTTTGTTAATGGTGAGGATTGTGTGTGTCATTGCCGCAGACAGGTGGCTTTGAGCTCAGGTGCCAAAGCCCCACAGTGCTGATTCTCCTGCTTCCCAAACCTTACAAATACTCATATTCTCTCAGCATCAGCTTTCTGCCTGCAGTGTCCAACACAAGCACTCAAGACCTGAGCCCACAGCTCGTTGAAACATCCAAATACTTTGCAGTTTTCACAGCTGGATGATTGTGCCCGTTTCCTTATTATTCATGTTCTAATTATAGTCAGTGAACACAGGGAAAGAAGTAGAGGGTGTTTTCCCCATTCCTCCGTCTCCAACCATCAGTTATTGAAGACTGCAATAACCAGCTAAAATAGTGGGAAATCTCAGCTAAAAATCTTTCTCCCACCAGCTCTTTAAGAACAGGACATCAAACTTTAATCTTGCCTTTCCTTCTTGTCATCAAGTCTGTGGTGAACTGGTGCTGGAGTCTTTGCTGGATATTTTTCATTTGTTTTTTTTGTTTGTAGAAGTTTTTAAGACACAAACCAGAGAATGGGGAGGGATTGAGGTCATACAGCTACATGTCCTGGACATGGGGCTATGTGCTTATTGCTCTTCAATATAAATAGTTAATTATACTGAGGATCTACCATCAGGCTACAATGAGTATCTGAGATAGGTAAGCAGCCAAGAGGGAGTGAATTTTTCATAATAGCCCAAGAACAATGCAATTAAGCTGATTAAAAGCATTTTTCAATTCAATATTATAAAAAAAAAAAAGCCCAGACAAACAGAACTACACTTAACTGTAGACACAGAGTTTTTGGATCATTTAAAGCAGGTCTGCCATGTAAATTAATGTTGAATTTGTAAAATATAATAATGCAATTTATCTTTTTCTGAGTTCTATTGCTTCATAGTGTCTAAAAAGGAATGGAAACTTTTCCATCTGCCTAGCAGGGATGTCGAGAAACTGATCTGAAGAAAATGGAAAAAAATTAAAACTATTCATGGGTTCAGAAGTGCAGCAACTTGTAGGTGAAATTGTTATAAAATGTGGGGAGGAATTACAGAAGTTTCTAGCAGGCATAGAGGAAATTATGAACTGTATTAAAATTGTAACCATAGAACGTCACTAGTTTTATCCCCACTTGAGTTGTGTAATTCTTTTCATATATTCACACCACGACATAAATGGCTGGTTCATTCTTCTAGGGAAAGAACAAGCAAACCCAACAGCCCGGATATGACTGTCATACCATTTTGGGCTCATTGCACCAGGGCCCAAAAGATAATGCCCAGCTCTGCAGCACAATTCTCACTATGCTGTCATGAGGATGAAATTAATTCACATTAGGAGATGCACACTCACAAAGCCAATAACCATGCCAAAGCTTTGATGCATTATATAAAAACTCTGTATCAGTTTTCACTCCCCTTCACTTCTGCCTCACTTAAAAAATTCCA
This sequence comes from Sturnus vulgaris, assembly GCF_052056855.1. Taxonomy (NCBI): domain Eukaryota; kingdom Metazoa; phylum Chordata; class Aves; order Passeriformes; family Sturnidae; genus Sturnus; species Sturnus vulgaris. The sequence goes on from NC_142245.1 coordinate 24,942,508, forward strand.
CACTCAGAGCTGTTATTTCCAATCCGATCCAACACAAATTCTTTGCAATATAAGCACACAGCTCTGTCCTCTCAAAAACCAGATGATATTTAAATTAGCTTCATCTATTTGCTTATTTAAAGCAGCATGACAGCAGGGCTAACTGAGCTCCACCTTGATCATATAATAAACTTGAACTTAGTGTTATGTGCAGGGGATTGATTTATGCTGTTGACAGATTCTAGGCTTCAACAATGAATGTGTTAGAGGGGATGTAAATGCAAATGGCCACATGGTTTTCTGAAGACATGAGGGCTCCTCATGGTCTTATACTAATCACTTCCACATTTAGCTCTTATTTTTCTCTCTATAAGCTCCCTGTTTTTTCTAGGAAGTTTATGGCTATCCACACTGAATGCACTTATTCATCAAATCAAAGGTTATGGAATAATAGGCATTGATTCTAAAAAAACCAAACACACAAACTGAAAACCCCTCCCAAAAAAGCAAAAAAAAAAAAGGAATTTCACTTTCAGAAGTATCCCTTGAAGTTACCTTCTAATATGTGTTAGACCACAACCCTGACTAAATGAAAACTGACATAGGGTAAAAATCAGTATAAGAAATGTCAACCTGCATTTCCTATGTCGATACAGATAAATTTATACTCTTTTTTTCACCATCTCCAAAAACTTCAATCAGAAACACACATCTGTGATGACAACTTCAATTTTTGCCAAAAGGTAGTGTTGACTTTCCTGGCTTTTAGCAACGTTTATCACACTCCCATTCTTGAGAATGATGAAGCAGCCTTTAGTTCTTCCTCTCAGACTGACTTTCAATGTGTGGGTGTTTTACTGGTGCCTTGCAATGAGAGAAAAAGTCCCCAAGATATTGTTACCTTTCCTCAGAATTTTTGCCTGGCTCAAATCAAAACATAAATTTTAAGCTCTAGAAAACCTGCTAAAAGAAGTAGGAAAAAGAGAACTCCTGATAGCTTAGCACGATAACTGCCCATTGAAAAATGACTCAGTTCTTATCAAGATAATGCAGCTTTGGCCATGCTGCCAGCGCGGTAGGAAACGCTCTGAACCTCGAGCTCCTGAGCAGAGCCTCCACAGTGTCCCAGAGCACTGCCCAGCACAGCACCCAGCTCCTTCCCAAAGCCCATCTGCTGCGTGCAGGCGTTGGTGTGCTTGGCGTTTTGAGGAAGGAAATGACCTTGCCTCAGAGGGGACACAGTCGCAGCCAAAACCGCAGCTGCAGTTCTGCAGAGGAACACTGAGACCTCAGCTGATGTTACCTTTTTTCTTCCTGATTGTTGCACTGAAGGAAACAGAAACCACACGAATTTAGAGGAATATCTTCACTGGCAATGAAGTAATTCTTTGAGTTCAAGCCTCTGACAGAGCTCCCAGTGACCTAAAGAAAATTATAGACACAAAGCACTTGACCTTGTGTGAAACTGGTATATTGCTTTGGGAGAAAAAAGAAATAATGGAAGGACAGAGAGAACTGACAGCTAGAGCTGTCCATCCAACTCCAGCCTGGCAGGCAGCAAGTACATACACCTGGTAGCTGATACCAGCCAGCAAGAGGCACCCATAATTTCCAGCATAAACTTATTTCTTTGGTTATTTGTATACTGGCAACATAATAGTTCAACCTATCCTCTTCCCTCATACTCTGAAGGAAGTAAATGCAAGTGAAAGACTTCTCTGTTTCTCTGTGGAACCAGTAGTCAAATAAGTATTACAAACTCATGGTTTGTCCAGGCTCTGCTCAGCAGCATTTTGTCAAAGTATAAATATCCTGGGCTCTGTTTGTGCTTGATCTTGAAACAGTTGGTATTATTTTCATTTTTAAAGAGATTTACTGCTAGAATTCCAGAAAATGGAGCCTTAAGCTAAAACCAAAAAGGTCACAATGTTCACAATACCCTTGATAACACTGAGAAAGCTGCATATCTTGCGATAGCCTTGCAATCTCTGCTGAGTTATCGTGTAAAGACTCACAGAAGAAAAGATTTGGTTTAGCAACACCCAGATTACAAAAAGCTAACCTTCCAAAGCAAAACAGGAAGCCAGATCTCTGTGCCAGTTACCTGACTCATGGCAATGGAACCATTGGTAAAGCCCTGTTCAACACCCAGTTAGTGAAGTGCTACATTTTTAAATTATTTTTGCATTATATCTTGTTTTTATTATTTGGGATATTTACTTTCAAAGACTTTTATATGCTCTGGGGAAGTCTATTAAATCATTACACTGCACTTCCTTGTTCGTATATTTAACCTTTTATAAACTTGAAATCTCGTGGTGTTCTCAAAGCAGGCTTTATCTCTGTTTTAGAGAAAGAGAAAGCAAGCAGGTCACTGCAGTCAAGGCCAGGAGTTGATGTCTGAGTCATGATTAGGACCACGGACCTCAGCCTGTCATTCAACCATAGTCAGGGACAGTCTGTGGTGGACAGGGGTCCATCATGGCAGGGCAGCAGTGTGAACTTCAGCCTGAGGTTGCAGGGAAGGTGCAGCTCTCTACACAATTTGCAGAAGGGTTTTAGAAAACCAACAGTTAAAATAAAGTCAAAGTTATAACCAAAACAAAGAGTAAAACTGCAGTTTCATTGTTCTCAGCTGTTTCTAAAAAAATAACATCAACCTGGTGCTGGTGTATAACACAAGTTTAATAATGCCCAAAGAATTCGTAGCTTGGCCAGGTTTAGAATTTAAGAGACTGTTGTTTGTGCAAACTCTGCTCAGAAGTGTTCTGCTGTCAAAAGTTGGAAAACATCCCACAGACCAAAACCTCAGACACTGTGTTCATTTGCCCAGAGCACAGTGTTGGATACTCTTTGTGTGACCCACCTCTTTGAAGCAGCATATGCATCATTCTGCCTGGAAAGCAAAGCGGAGTCACAGAGGGCTCAGAGCTGGACAGTATCAGAAGGGCAAGAAATCAGTATCTGAGCAATTGAATCACATTCACTGTACTGGGGTAATTAGGTTGAAATAGCCAGTGATGCTGCTGTCCTACTGGGAGTTCTTCATAACAGATGAGAGAGATGAATGAAATACTTTACCCTAGATTTCTTTTAGCTCTAACATTGCCTATTGTAAGAACCTGGTCAGCACTCAAAACTGTGCCTTCAGCTATTGTCAGTACTGCAGAGTATCTCAAAGTAGTGAATGCTTTGTACTGAGGCATTTTGCATATCTAATAACTCTGGCTGTTAAAGAGAGAAACCTCCATTTCTAGCATAGTGCATTCAGCTTAAATCACAGTCCTCTGAACTCTCTCTGAATTTTAGCATAATGGTGGAAAAGGCTGTAAAGCACCTCTTGCTATTTCGATTTCCAACCATCCTTGCTGTAAATTTACACATAGACAGCCTAGATGCCAGCACACTGACTACTGTGTTTTTAAAAATATCATACAGTCTCATGGAAGAAGTTGCATATGCTCTTGAAGAAAGAAATGAGTTGAATGTCCAAGCCTACAGGAAAATCACTTTCTTAAGTTTTTTGTTTTGTTTATAGCAGTATCACCCAGCTTCAGCAGTTAATTACCTTGCTTGGTATTGCTGTGATTTATTAAATGTTCTTTTGTGTTTTGATTACAGTGTAGAAGCCTGAAACAGGTACCCTAGGAGAGACCAAGATTCCTGAACTTAACTGTAGGTGGCATTCTTCAGCTGTTCATCTGAGTCATTGCTGAAGGAATTTCAATATTGCTGAGACAAATGAGTTATTTTCGTGTTCCCTTGATTAACATTATCAGTCTTCTCCTATGTTTAATTAAATAGTACTTTAATTGGAAGGAATGCAGGTTCACAAAATCTAAAGTTGCATAACTACGTTACTTGGAAAGATTAAAACGACTTTCTTGCTGTTCTTGCCCTAGAAACGGAGGAAATGACATGTCTTTGAGTGATCTGGATGGTTTCCAGATAAATTCTTCCACCGTGTGCTATGAAGAAGAAAAAGCTGTAAGGCCTAAAGGCCTAGAGACCATTTTCAATTACCTTGCAGCAATAGTGAGTAAATCCAACCACATTTTGAATTTTCAGTGTTATCTCTAGAGAAATCTCAAATAATTTCCTCTAGTAGGTGGATTTTGGCTTGCCCAAAATTTCTCATGTGTACTTGGTTATCTGAGACAACTCTGCACTCTTCTAACAGCTTTAGAAAGGTTACAAGGGGGAAATTTTTTTTTTTCTTAAATCTAGCAAAAAATGTAGCAAGATTAAAAAAGACAACTAATCATGCTGGCTAGAACCAGGCTGAACTACAAGGAAGCAAGTTATCTATGAGTATCCCATGCAGCTCTGAGTACATTTTACTCTCTAAGCTTTTCCAGCCCTGATCCTTCTTCTGATGTAATTCCATCAGTGATATCAGATTATGTACGTCCTTCATGATGCAGGCAAATATCCACAGAGGAGTGGACTTAAGGACACAGGGTTCATATGCTCTTGTGACCTGGGAGAGGAGACAGCTTCTAATCCTGGGAATAAATCTTCCAAATAGAAATGCAATTCAATTAAATTATTCATTTCCCTTCTCAACTTAATCAAAGATTAAGCTACAAGAAATACGTACTTGTGCCAGATAACTGAAAACAGATGGCTGAAATTTGTTTAGTTCACCAAAGAAATTGGTAGGTCAAAGACATCAAGTCTCTTATATAGTAGGGTTTCTTTTATAAAAAAAAGAACTTCGTTTGGGGGTGACTCTTTTGACGTTTATATTTTTATTTCTTTTGTGACAGTCAAAATTGTTAAATGATCTGTAATCCACATGGATGAGAGGATTACAGGAAACATTTCACAGAGGTGTCTTAATTTCTTCACTTTTTTTTTCTGTGTGAATAGTGTTATCAAAATATTAATTTCAACCTTCCTTATGATTGAGTCAAACCCAAGTATTTCGATCTTATTGAAGGGGAAATATTCAGATAAACCTAAATAAAATATTCTGTAAATTTTAAATTTTTTGATGGCAGTGTGGGGCCCATTTCAAACAAAACATTGAATTCAGCTACAGAACTAATATTAGTTTTGATCAGTTCTAAATATTACCACTTTCTATTTCTACAGCACTTACCAGCAACAAACTTGAAGGAATATGAATTCTTTGGCTCTTATGAAAGTTCAGCTGGATGTTAGTGCTGTTGAATTTCTTTTGTAGAAAAATTAGTGATTGAAAGATAAAAATGATTTAGCAAAGCCCTCTCCAGGAGTTATGCCTAAATTTCACTTTACCTTTTATGGATTTTCTTAAGACAGTGAAGGGTAGACTAAGTAAACTGTACTAATCTCTTTCCTCTGTCTCCCATTTTCACGGTCTGGGTAAATGTGCCTTCACCAATAAGGGACAGTGAAGAAACTGGGATGAGTCTTGTCTCTCCCATTCATAGTGTTGCTGGGTTCAGCCTTTAGCTTATATGAGCAAAAATACAGATCAGTCACCATAAGAAAACTGGGAAAATCCTGTATTATTCCTAAACACAACACTTAGACACACAATTTTTCTTCATAACTGAAAAGGTAACACTGTTCTTGTTTATGGTTTACTATTATTAGACATGCACAGAACACTGCATTAGAATTGAGGAAAAATTAATTGGTTTTTGTGTTGGTTCACCTGCTAAGTAACTGTAGAAGAACTTAAGACATCTGCCCATCAGGGTCCAGCCTCAGTGAATGTCACACAAAGAATGGCATCCCCAGGCACCAGGTGAAGATTGGACTGCAGCCTGTGGGAAATACTGTGGGAGTGTAGTGTATGTGTAATGACTGATTAGGGTAGGCTTAGATTTGCTGCTGATTATCACAAAAAGGCAAAATATTTCACAGAGTTCACTAATATCAATAGGATTTTGAATATTTAGCTCTGATTGGTGAATAGAAAATGCATTACTAAAGCTGGTTCTATACTATGGTGAATCCATTACAGTGCAAAATCCTGACTACGTTCAAAGCTCCAAACTGCAACATGGTCCCTAAAGAAGTCAAATAAAAACCAGAATTGTACAGCTCAATCTGTCTAAGCTAATGGATGATTTAAATTTCATTCTTTCTTACCTGGGTTTTGTAAAGGGTCATCAAAATAAGTTTTTGAGTGGGGGGCTTTACTTTTTCTAATTGGACCAATGTAAATGAGATCTTTAGCAACATGGCTGATAAAGATGAACAGTATATCCTGTAAGGAAACAGACCACAGTTATGTAAAGTTATCCTCTTGTATGTTTTACAGTTCCCTGTATGTTCTCATATCTGGAAAATATGCTTCACAGTGACAGTTTAACTACAGTACTGTGAGCTGAAGCATGCAACAAGTTTCTAGGTTTCATTTCAGGCAGAGAAAAAAAACACCCCAGACTTGTTTTTCGTAAACATGAACCACTTTGGTATTAGCTCAATCTTACAACTCAAGTCTGTTTCAGATAGCTGTGGCTTTGCATAGATCTCTAGAGTAAAGCAGCATGTCAGTGACTCCCTCAGCAGCACATCACCATACAGAGACAGCATATTTAAAATATGCATTCATAAAGTCACATTCTATAGTGCAATGTTTTTATTACTCAGTGAAGATACACCTGATGTGGCGCTCCAGATGATGTCATCTACATTACAATTCTACAGCAAATCTGAGGTCAGCAGCATTGCAGCCTTGGCTGTCTGGGATCATAAGCATAAATATCTTTAATTAATAGACAACTTTGCAATTATTTGGAGTATACTTTGATTTATTTTAAACTCTGCCACTTTCTTTCCTGTGAACTGTTACAAGGGCAAACATGAACAAGACCAAGGCAGAATCCATCCTTACTGTGTGTTGTTCAATCCCACCTCAGTCATATCCCTTCACTATGGTGATAGATTCCCCAAGATACTCACATGGTTGCAAAATCTCTCCATTTTGCACTCAGTAAAATGGAAAAGAGATAGTCATGGATCCTCTACAACAGCCTGAGTACTGAGCCAACATATCAGGGCAGAACAGAACCTCATGCTCTGTGCCATGACGTGATCCTTACAGGTCACTGTGGGAATTAGTTCACAAATCCCTTTTCTCAAGTTTAGTTAAGGGATCTGGCTAAAGTAAAGATCACCATATAATCTGGAGACAAACATTCGGAGGAGTAATACTCACCACATTGTGGATTTAATAATGCAAAGATTCAGGTGATCCACCTGGACAATATCTTTGCAAATCTCACAGTGATTTTTCCACATCAAATCCATTCAGTGTTTTGAAACAGTGCCTTGGAAAAGGAAGTTCATGATTCTTCTTGTATCATGTGGACTCTGTGTAGGCATATTTTCTAATACCATAAGAACAGATAGTGCACTTTCCCACTCCCCTAGAAACTGAGTTAATGCAGAATGACTAATGTATCTGTTTGGACTGTCAAAATACTCATTGTAAACTTGATGCATAATTTAGCCTAAGTACATCACAGCAAAGGATACAGTCCAAGGAACACAGTTTCTTTTCCCTTGATTAATAAAGGCTTGGAAATCAGGCTTAAGAGCATTCTGTGCTCCCTCAAGGTCAAGAAAAAGATGCAATACTTAGAAGTACTTCATTCTGAGGCATTAATCAGTACTTTAGCTCACCCCATATTGCTCAATAATTTGTGTTAAAAACTTCCATGTGGCTTCATCTACCCTTCCCCTCTCTCTGTCCAATGTTTCATTTCCCCATCAGAGTGGACAGTGCAGACCCCAGGGCTGCCCAGGCAGGCTTAGAGCCAGGGTCAGTAGCAGTTTGACAGAGCTCTTGGAACAAAGCGTGCACTTCAGTCTTCTGTAAAGTGTCTGGTTCATGTGAAATATTGTGCAGACCCTGACAGAGACTAGAGCAAACCCCCAAATTTGTTTGCCTTTTATGTATGATTTCTTGAGTCTGGAATTTGCCACCAGATAATGTGAGCTGACTTTATAAGGGTGATAAAAAACATAGGGAAAGGTCAAATTTTGCAGGGGCTACAAGGTCAGGTTCTTTAGGAGCTATGTGCAGCATCAGCAAACGTTTCCCTTAAAGCTTTCTTCCCAGCAATTTATTTCCAAAATAAACTGCAGTGATTGTGCCAGTACTAAAACAATCATTCCCCCTATTCACCAGTGCTAATAAAATTTCTGACACACAAAGAACAGGGAATGTTCAGAAAACACCAGGTCTTTTTCTGTCATAACACTGGCGAATACCAGTAAGGAGAAAGAAAATATTTGTGAAGACAGATTACTAAACCAATGAGCATCACTTGGAACCAACCCAACTGAAGTGGGGGAAAAAAGCTTGATCAAGGAATAGTATGAATGGTTGGAAGGTGAAAGCACCCTTGAAAACCTACCCCTGTGACACAGCTCAGTGAGGAACAGGACACCTGCAAAATTCAGAATTTTATACCTTCCTAATGCTGTTTTGGGTTTTTAGCCATTTTACAGAAAAACAGTGATAACATGATTCAACAAGGTCTCCTGTAAGTTTGTTTTCCATAGCATCTTATACAAAATTTATTAATAAGTCTGAAGAACTTGGCTATACATAATTTAAAATTGTTTCTTCAAATGACAACACACTGGAAGTATATTTTCTCTCCTGTGGAAAAAAAAAAAAAGACGTCTTTGCATGGCTTCTATAATATGCAGCACTGAATGTCTTGATTAATGAAACCCCAAGGGACATAGAATAGAGTCTATATCACATGAAAAATTGGAAGGCCCAGAAGCCTATTATCTTGTAATAATTACTATGGAATTACAAGCATTCATTGCAGCATGTTCATTAGGAGCATTTCTATTTCATCATCACTGAAATACTCTAATATATGGTGATCAGCTCAGAGATGTGAGCTCTGTGAGCTTGATACAGGAGGAAAACTGTACTTTTAAAGGGTGGAAGGTACTCATAGATCTATCTCAGGAGCCAGGCTGAACATATCAGGGTAATACTGCTGTTTAGAAAGGAAGAAACTTGGACCCCAATGACAAACATGAATGTTAGCTTCAGCTTTGTCAATATGGTATCATAAAATCAAGTATTTCAAGTACTCTCAATGGCCTGTGTATGTCAGGTACTTTCTGTTCATCAATAAAAGGATAAAATAGCTAAAAATGGAGGAATTGTTTTCATCACATTTATGAATTTGAAATACCAACTGAGAACAACTCCAGTATCTTTTACTGCTCCTTCAGGATTTATCAATCAGCCTAAAAAGAAATTATAACCACAGTTTTGTGGTTACAATAACAAATAGCTGTAAATACGAAATAGTTAGTGAAAGAAATGTTCATGAAAAACTATTAATTTCACATTGTAACACTTCACTCTTAGTTCCAATATTCCTCTATTCAATTCCATGGTTATCTAGTTATGTACAATTAAATGAAAAATAAACTAGAGGCAGGTAGTTACTATGTGAACAAAATATAAAACTTATTTTGTGAAAAAATTACAGGGATTGACACAGCAAAATACTATGACTAAGGTAAGAAGAGCAAACTAAAATGCTCAAAAGTAAATGAAGTTTTAGTGAAAGTATGCAGTGGAAAAGAATATGGGAAAGAAAAGTTCAGGGAAAATGCCGTAAAGGGATATGGATAAAACAAATGGGAAAGAAAAAATAAACAAGAAAAACGAAGTTTAACAAAACAAAAACCAAAAACAAAACAGAGCTTGAAATATCATATTCCCCCTTCATTGAAAACACAGTGTCTATTTCTTTTATGTGCAGAAGGGTAAACACTGGCTGAAACACGCTGGCTTCCAAAAGCATTGCCAACATAAATAAACTGCCAGGAAACACAAGCTGTCCCTTGCATTTGCCCTGCAGTTAATTCTGTTGTTCTGACTTCCACAGGCACAAAACTGTGCAGGTTATTGGTTAACGCTACACCTGAACAACGGGCATTAACCCAAATGCCGCTGGGGCAGGCTCGGGGTGTGTGCAGGGCTGCTCAGCAGAGAGGGCTACGTGAGCTGTGAGCTCTCCGTGGTGCCCTCTGGGGCAGCGGCCACAAACCCACAGGCTCCCTCTTGTCTGCTCCCTTAAGCTGTTTATACAGGGTATCTTTCAAACTTGGCATTTCACCTCAGAAATGCAGAAAACCTACAGCTGCATCATATTTTACACCAGTGTTTCCACAGCTAAGGAGAGTCTCATAGCTGCACACTTAAGAACTGGAAACTTCTCTCAAATCTGTATTAGATGCCTGCCTTGTTTCCCCAGAACCCATCCATCCACACATGGATAAAACAAATTGTCTGTGATCAAGCTTCCCTACTGATAAGTGTGTGATAAAATACTGGAAGTATGAGAACCACAGAAAAATTTGAGGACTTTAAGCAGATCTTTCTCAGGTCAGTTAGAAGTTACAGGGTTGTCAGATGTGATAGACTACATGTAAAACCTGCCCACTGGGGCACAGCTGCCAGCATCTGCTGAAGGTGGACATAGAATCATAGAATTGTTAAGGTTGGAAAAGATCTTTAAGACCATCAAGTCCAACCCTTAATCCAGCACTTCCAAGTCCATCACTAAACCATGTCCCTAGGTGCCACATCTATGTGTCATTTGAATAACTCCAGGGATGGTTACTCATCTTCTCCCCTGGGTAGCCTTTTCCAAAGCCTAGTGCACTACTCTTGGTGAAGGATTTTTTCCCAATATCCAATCTAAACTTGTCCTAGTACAACTTCAGTGTGTTTCCTCTTGTCCTATTACTTGTCACTTGGGAGTGGAAACCACGTCAACTTTTCTGAAGGGTTTTTTGGTCATCAAGCAGTTCTTATGGTTCAGATTTTGCATAGAGTCCATAACCTGGCATTCCACAATATGCCTGGCATTCCACAATATGCCTGGCATTCCACATATTTGTTCTTCCTGGGGCTGGAATTATTTGTTGCTGACATCAGTTTATTTGCCCTCACCTTGATATATGAGTGAGATCATGGCATTGTAGCCAAAGAAGATCCAGACTGAGATCAGGTCCTCAAGCAAACCTTCCTGAGGCTGGGATCTGCCCATGAGCCAGTCCATGCTTACCAGTACTATTGGGACAAAATCAGGCAAATATAAGGTTGTTTTAAGTTTAGACTATTACTGAGCCTGGATAAAAGACACATTCCTTTCTTTTTCTGAAGAATTGCTATGGGTCCTTTATACCCTTAAGACAATCAGAATTGTAGGTATTTGGGGAGGAAAATATGAAATGCTTTTATATCATGTTTCCATTCATTTAAAGAAAACTTTACATGTCCTCGCTATGCCTTGAATATTCTTTCTTTGATGTAGGAAAGAAAGGTAACGTCATACTTGAAATCTTTGCATGGATGAATGTAATAGATACTGAATCTGTGTCAGGAACAAACTTTCCTATCCTTCTTTCTTGCCTCAGCAATTAATTTTGCATGAAATGACAGCATTTGCCTTATTAAAATTTCTGTGCTTGTGGCACAACTAAAAGCGTGAGTGACTTTTACATCTGAAAGTGTGAGCTAAAAATAAGCAAATCTTGACTTGACTGCTATCTCCTATATATTTGAAAAGGTAATGTATGAAGGTAGTCACTGAACCAAAAATACGCAATGATCCATGGATCACTCAAAACTATTTCTCCCATAGTCTAGAATCTGGAAATTAGTCTAAACTAGGAAACACTTGGATACAGCACGTACACAGGTAGCAAGCAGAGCTCTGTAATGACCTGTTAAGGTTCACATACTGCTCAGTATTTTCTCATTCAAGAAGCAATGTTCAGCCATCTCAGCTCTTGAAATGAGGTAGCAAATTGCTGTTGACAACTGTGAATACACCTGCAGCACAGATTTCCCTGAAGTCCAGGTCTTGACTCCACAAGACTGATTTCCTATATCACCAGTAAGTCAAGTCATTATTTCCTGTTAAATGTATAAAGGCAAAAGGCAAAAAATGCAATTAAGTAGCATAAATGTATTAATAAAACCCAGAAATCCTATCTTGAGAGAGGACTGGCCAGCCTGTTACTAAGCAAATATATCGACAGTGTTTCCCAGAGTGGTAAAATCACTCTATTGTTTTTCTCATATCCTAGCTTGAGAATGAACAACAGACAAAAAGGATGACATTTTTAAAACTATCCAGTGCTAATGTTTTGAACATGCTGAACTTCTGAATATTCGAATTAAAATGAATGCATGCATTACATACATGTATATTTTAAGTGTAAAAATAGCATGCCAAATTGTTGCATGAAACACTGTTCAATCTCTGGGCAATTTTAGAAGGGAAATCAAGATCTCTGATGTTTTTCCACTTATTGTAAAGTATACAAACATTCTAAAGTATACAAACAAGATTTCATTATTTTTTCTGTTTACTTGTTTATTTTTTTATTAGATTTTTTTCCTTTTACTTCATTCTCATTTCATTTGTTAATAAGTAAGCATTCTACATTTCTTTCACGCTAGGCATTTTTTAAGCTAGGCAAGATAATTAAAAAATAAGATTACTAGAGAAGAAATACAGGCTGTTTTAAGTCAGAAACTCAAGAAAGTTAGAGTAATGGTCCCCAGGTAGCAAATTCCAAATCTTTCTGCCTGCCCCCTGTGAAAAGTCAGTTGCTGCTTCTTTCTCCTTTCCAGTCTGACAACAGGAATTTACAACAGTGAAAATGCAGAGTAAATACTACTAAGAGTGCTTGACCAAAAAACCTGCAAGTTGTTTCTCAAATGGAAAGCTTAAAAAGATATTTTTTAGTGGCAGAGATTTTACAAAAAAAATTTGCTCTTATAAGCAAATGATTCAGTAGCATTTTTGAGATCAGGAAATCCTTTCTCTACAATGGATACTTTGTCATGCCAAAAGACGGATCTAAAATTGCATTGTGACTCATTCATAAGGCATTCAAACATTTTTATTTTCTTCAAATGTCTGGAGTTTGAATCATCCAATCTCCACCAAAAAAAAAACCAACAAAAACAAAAGGCAGCAAGCAAGCACTCTCTCCTTTCAGATGGGATGTTTTGAGGAAAGGCTATGCCTTTGTCCAGCTAGTGTGGCCATGTGTGGCACCAAAAGTTTGCACTTTTGTGGTGTTTACAGTATCCTGGAGGTCAGGGGCTGCTCACCAACTTGTCTCTACAGATTTTTACCTTTAATAGAGCTTTTCAAAGAACAAAAGTACTTTGGCTGGGGTAAGGTATGTGTATATCATTATGACTTTGTACAAGCTATGCACTGTTGAAATTAATCTGTTTAGACAAGTTCCTCATCTGATTCACAGCTTAAGTAACATACCCTGAAAATATTTTCGTAGGGTTTTATTAATTTCCTGTTTTGTTTCTATTCAAATATCGCTGATGTAAATTTTTTTAGATTAACACAGGAACAGCAAAGATCTTAATCACTGACATGCATGAAACTCCACAAATTGCTCTCAAAAGAGATTTTATTCTCTGGTATGCTATGTATTAATGAAAGCACTAATAACGAGTTCAAAGGGGCTGAAAGAATAAGTGCACAGGTATTCTAAGTCAATGTTCACTTGTGAAGTCTTAGTAGTAATCAGCGAGAATTTTTGTATAATTCCTGAGAAAACCTACCATGGTTGTTTTTTCCTCCTTTTGGTCATCTGCTGCTCTCTTCAGTGCTGAGCACCTTTCATGTGCGTGAAATACAAAATGGAGCCATACATGGAGAAAGTTAATTTTGGTATCTTCTACTTTTTTTATTCTATGCGGGAGCAATCAGGTTTTGATAATAAATTTAAGAATTATGGGATACAATTAATTTAAACTTTATATGACAAGTAATACACAGCCAAAATCTTGTGTTTTCAATCAAGTGCAGACCATACCATGCCATTTGTTGATCACGAACAAGTGCATCACATCACATGAAAGAATGAGTCACCCCACACGGTTTAAACCAAATCAGTATTGAAATGCTTAGTGGACTTACTAATGGCCCACAGTTAGCTCATGATCACAGATTCAGGATCAATATCTGGTTAATACAAAAGATACACCCGAGTATCAGGAATATAGGAAATGTTAATAAACACCTGAATATTTCTAAATGCATTTCAGCAGCTGTGGCTACTGCTGTTTCCACCCCAAGGTCTCACCACCAGATGCAAATCTTCATGCTTCTTAGACCATCCACCTCTCCCTAAACTTATAGTAACTATTAGTAATAAAGAAATGTGAAATATCTAGGTTCTTGCTTACCAGCCAAGCAAATTAACTAAGTTCTTACAATTTATCCACTTAGCTGAAATGAAACAAAATACCTCAAATTTAAGACATTGATCTTACAGACTCCTACGAGCCCCCTATAGGACTGCCTAACTTTACCACAAGGAGTAGTTCTATTTTGGCATGGACACACAGAGAATAATGAGAATAAAGCAAACTAATCCATGTTTGCTAGATTGGTATTCCATGGCTTAAAAGTTGGTATATTGAAAGGTATTCAACAGTTTAAACTACCTTTATTTTAATGACAGTTCAATTTTCAGTTTTTTCATTGCAACAGCGATTCAGCAGATGCTTGCTACAAGTCTTAAAAAGTATTATAAAGTATCTAGAATTACACTATGATGTTTTATTTTTCAAAAAATAACATGAATATTTGATTAGTCAGTTCACAAATTTTAATTAATACACAAAGTTTGATTCATAATGAGGGAATCTAAGAAAAATCCGGCTGCTTGCATAGCTTGGGAGCTGGTATTTTCAAAATCTTCAGAGGCACAAAAAGACATACCTGAGGTTCCAAGCCTTGCCTTTACAAGATTTTCAAGCACTCAACTTTAGAAAGCTTTATGAATAGAAAGTATAAGCTCTCCACATCCTCAATACCTGCTTCTGGCTCTTGCCAAAGAGACACTCAAATGCTGTGAAAGATTGGCATGCACAATTGTTGGTTAATTGAAAAGATATGCCATGGGCCCTACACCATACACCTGTCTGCATTTCCACAAATGTATCTGTCTGCAGCACGGTTTTGGAGTGTTAAATATGTAATTCCATGTTCTGCAATCTAAAATTAGACTGAGGGTTTTTTTCCCAATTTCTGTTCATTATAATGGCCTTAAAAATTAATTTCTACACAGCAGTTCTACTGCATTCATCATCACCTAGAACATTACAGAAAACATTGTACCTTTTTCTACATCAGGCTATTCATCCAGCAGAATTACCTTTTCAGATTTAGAAATATATATTCAATATACTCTTTCCAGCTTAATTCACCTCTGTTTGGAGCTGGAACAAGTCTATATAAGAACTGCCAACTGGAAAAATACTGATGGGGCAACAGATTTGCCAAGGGCTGGATTACACCATGCAGCCATAAAAACCCCAGGAGCATGTTTCAGCCACTCTTTCTGGAATGATTTGTCCTTGTCTACTGTAGCAAGTCATATTAAATATAGAGCTAGTTCAGTGGCAGCCTTTACTGACACTCACCAGCAGCAAGTGACATTTTAAGGTAGATCATTATAGATAACTCTTTTAAAGTAGATGATTGTGGGGAAAATCCTGATCTTAGTCTCTCTCTCTCTATAATGCCATTGACTCCAGTGGACAAGGGTTGAAAGATGATTAGAACTGAACTGCCTTTTTTGGGAAAATAATTACATTTCAGAATATTAAATGGCAACATAGTTTGACACTTGACAGGCAGCATTTTAACTTTCAAAGGAAAGTTACAGCCAGTGAAAATCACTACTGCCTGCCACTAATTTGCAGAGAAACTGGCCATTTCCACATTATTATGTATTCTGCTGCCCTTAGATTATGTGGATGTTTTCCTTGTGGAGCTTTTGCAGTCCATACTGTTATGAAAACTCATGTAGTAGTGGATTGAAGATTGACTCATTGAATTGAACTGTAAAATATGAACTTCACTGGAACAGAATATCCATGAGTATACCAATGCATCTTAGACAGCTTGTGAATGCTTGTCATGGCACAATAAAATTGCTTTGAATAAAAACCAATTAACTTCCAAACATTCCAGCCAAAACTAACCATGAAGTCCACATAATAGTAGAGCAAACAAATAGAACCTACTGGGAAGGAGCTTAGGCTATCACAGCAAGCCATGCCACATATTTTCCTCTCTACAAGCCTCATGAATCCATGAAAAAGAAACAAAACATGGTTAATTCCCCTCTGCAGTCCACCAGTCTCTAGGTAGTGGATCGTCTGTCTGTGCCTGTTAGTTGCTAGCATAGGCTGGAACAGAATTATCTCAGCTGTAATGAAAGAAAAAGAACAATCCCACTTGAGGAAGGAAAGCTACAGTCTCTGCTATCTCTGCTCATCATCTGCTGGCCCTGCCAGCTTAGTCAAGAAAAGTTCAGAGATTTTGCAACACAGAGGAATAATTTTGCATTCAAAACAAAATATGCAATCAATATACCCACAAATAGTTCAAGACTAACTAAGAGCTAAAATGCTCCTCCACGGGGGGCACGTGGCACTCTGCTGTTCTGAAATTAGTTATACACAGTATGAAGACCCCTGTGGTATTGGCCAGGAAGCTAAGTATGAAATTCACCCTTCCAGCTCTTTGTGCTGTAGGAAATATTTAGTGCAGCACATTTGCATTTACTATTCTGATGCTAGCAAGAGTGATCTCTCTCCTGGAAGAAGGCACTGTGAGTTTCTTTGGCCAAAGGACACATGGCAGGAATTTTCTTCAGGCATTACAAATGGCACAGTGACTCCCATGGACCTACCAATCCTCCCACTTATAGTGTTACCCAAAACAGGCTTCACTAGGGATGATGGGGTGAGTGCCTTTCCAGATCCAGCACAAAGCATGCCTTCTGAGCTCTGATACCAGCCTAGGAAACTGGAAAGAGGAGTCAGTCTAGAGAGAGTAAGAACCAGAGAACAATGAAAAATTACAAGCAATACATAAATATATAAATCTGTATATAGTCACTTATGGAATGAGACGATCATGGAAAAGTTACCTTTTACTGTACTCTGGTCATGGTTTTTGACCAGACTCTTATTTTAGAAGTTCTGTCAGACCATTTCAGATGTCGACATGGCATGAAGAGCAGCTCTAGCTCCTACCATCTCGCATGAACTCTGCCTGTGTAACTCAGTGGTGTTAGAAAGATCCAAAGTCTACTGACTTCTTTGTACCCACACACACACACAACAGCCAGGAGTGTTTTCTTTTAAGGAAAGCAAAAAATACTCAGGTGAGCATGCTCAAGCCAGGAAAGAGAAAGTGAAGCAATTCAAGCCTCAATTTCAAGCCCTACTTTCCAGGTCACCATTGCTTGTTCCTAGGGACGTTGGGTCATCCCAAACCAACAGTGTTTCAAATGGAGTCATCTGATTTTCAGACACAGGGCAACAGGTTAACAAGGCACATATGAAGAGCAGCTATGGCAATTCTTCAGAAACAGCCTTACTTAGAAAAAATCCCATATTTTTTCACTCATTCTTTCTTTACACTTTACTGTGTGTGCTAAAAACTTCTGTACTGTGGGCATCAGTAATTGCAAAGCAAACATGTCATGCAATCCTATCCTACAGCTCTGTTTCCTCCATGAGTCTCAAAGCAATGTAGAAGGGAAGTATTGCTATTCCTATTCAAAGTGGATGGTTCCTATTTCACAGATGTAGTTACCACACCACAGGTTCCCCTCAGACAGCAGAAATGCTTCCTCAGTGTAGCTCTAAGCATAAGGAGAATTATCCCAGTGATGCATTTGGACCAAGACACACAAGTGAGATGAATATATGGCTTGAGGCATTTTATTTCAAAACCTCTATCTCTAGAGGACAATTGAAGATTAGAGATCTTTCTCACAAGTGCAAACACCTGTATGTTCTTTGGGCTTTTTTGTATATAATGACTTTTTTTCCCATTCTGTTTAACCAGCACATCTTCCTTACAACTGGAAATTGTTAGAAAACAGCAGGAAAGTGAGGTTGGGAAGGAAGCAGGGGAAAAAGAGACTATTTACCTGCTGCTTCAAATATTTTCCAGATTTGACGTTTCAAGGTGGAGGGAGAAAGAGGAGAGGCCTGTTTTTCTAAAAAACATGTGAATTCAAAAGTCAAAATCTTTACATTTTTAAATGCCAAAATTCAGTGGCATTAAGTAAAAACAGATATTTTATTTCAGTTTTTCTTTCAGTCTTTATGTCCATTTTTAAAATGGACATAAGTTTGGATATTGTCTCATCATAACAAGAATTTCTGCTTAATAAGTGTTATAAATAATTCAATTTTCCTTTTTCTGGATTTTTTTTGAAGGAGGTGTCCCAAGGGATGTCTTAGCAGAAAGAAAAGAAGGGGCATTCTGATCTCTTCTACTCCCCAGCCTGACTTTAATCTGCAATGAAAACAGCTCATCTCATAATCTTTATTATGCTCTGCTCAGAAAAAGATGACCCAAGAAGGTGTTAGAATATTCCCTCTTGGAAAATAGATGATGATATAATGTATTATGGGAAATGCAGGCAGTACCTTTTGTCACTTATAATTTATGGAGAAATTATAGGATATGGTAGGATAAAGTAGGATATAAAACTGAAGAAGGGGAGAGTACATTTTTCATTTTGCAAGGCAGAAATGTGTATTTCTTAAAAATTTATAGGTCTGGGTTGACTTTATTTTTATTATTTTTCCTGTTACAGTTGTCATTATGTTTAGCAAAATTTTTATATTCAATACCTGACATTTTACATCTTAGCTGCAATTTTTTGAAAGATGGTATTAAAATCACTTGAAAGAATAATAGAGCAGACCATGCAAACATACATATGCAAAGGTACATGCCTCTGTATTTTCATTTTTAATCAATTTAATACAGCATGCTGTAATACAAAGGGTGGAAAAGAATTCTAAAGGCAGATTTTCTTAACTATACTATATTGAAAATGATGCTTTGTGAATGATATAGCTGCTATATTTGCATAGAAATGCAAAATCTTCTTTAAATTTTGAAACTAAGCATCTGGCTTCTGCAATCCAATTCATTTGAAAGGATTCCTGCACCACCACAGTGATATTTATGCAAATATGCCTCCGAGATGAGCCTGAAAGACTGGGGAGCAGTTTTAGGGATTTTTCTGGACAATGGATAAGAATAATCTGAGTGGAAGAAAAATGCAGTTTTAAACCACAGAGTTAATGGTGTGGATCCTGTGCAGAGAGAGGGAGCAGGGAAGCAGAAAAGGATATAGGTGTCTCAAGATTCAAGCTAAGAAATGCTAGAATTGCTTTGTAAAAGGCAGAAATAGATCTTGTGTCTATTTTTGTCTTTTGCAAAGTAAGTCTAAATAGCACAGGAGAGCCTGGGGTCAGATTTTTTAAAACACAAAGGATGTAGATAAGGCAATTTGGGTGCGGAGAGGGAAAATATATTATCTGTCATCCAACTCCCTTTGAGAATCATGAGGTGAGCAACCCGTTTTAACTTTAAAAATCAACCCTCACCTCCATGTGCAGAATAATATGAAGGAGTAGCATTTCCTCATTAACATGTTCTTCCATAACCCTTCAAGCAGTGATCATGTCTCATGGCAGAGAACAGAGTGCAGTAGGGGTGCCACAGTACAGCAGGGCATCACTATTAAATCTGCACCCTCAGCTGTCCCTTTATTGCACAGTGCAAGAAAATACCTCCATTATGTCGGGTTCCTGCACAGCTGGGCTGAGCCTGTGATTTTAGGGCAAGAAGAAAGCCTGCAGTTTTCTGAAAGAGTGATGTTTGCTCTCTGCGTCTGGACCTCAGTCCCAAGCTGTCTGCAGGGCTGGGGCAACCTCCTATTCACCCATGAATTACCAAGAATCAAATTTCAGTTCCTGGTGGGGTTCATTTACCCATGACAGCATTTCCTGGGAGTGATGAGAAGGCTCTGGAAGTGGCTGAGCTGTAAAACCCAACTCCTCCAAGGAGCCAGTGCACATTCTTTGGTCCTGGATAAGCAGGGATGTGTCACCCGTGGTGGGGAGGGAGACACGGCTCCCCGTGGCAGCTCCCTGTGCTCCACATCAGCTTCAACCCAGGCTGTCAGTGTGGAGACCCACTACAGAACAGTGTTATATTTGCAATTAAATATTTTAGCATCACTGTCCCCGTGGTGACTCTTGATTCAGCTTGCTGCCTGTGGAGCAAATAAATAAAATGGGTTTTACATTGGCAGGATGCATTAATGTGGGCAAGGTGGCTTTTGGTCTGAGACATAGCAAAGTGCTTCTGTGCTTAGAAAAAGACCAAAGCACAACAGCAGCTCTGGCCCAAAAAGTTCTCTCCTGTTTCTATTGGGATATTTTCTGTTCTCATGCAATTTGCAGAGTATCCAAAACAAAATTATTCCAAGCAGCAGCTAAATGAAGTTAAGGAAGATGTTAATATAAAGTACATGGAAAGATAAACTCTTGAAAGAGTTTTCACTGTAAGCAAACGAGAAGGGTGAGACAGTGAGATGAAGGAGAGCACATACCTCATTCAGCAGGGAGTTGGGGGAGTGGTACAGCTTTCCTAAGCAAAACTGGAATGTCACTCATTTCCCTAAACCCATGTGGCACAGTCCCCTATGCCACTCTTCAGTGGTTCAGGAGTGAACCTTCAACTCACATTTCAGTTTGCAATTTTTCAACTTAGTTTTTATGGTTTGGGTCAAACTTCCTCCTCCTTAAGTGTGTGTTAAGATAGGTATTTCTGATTCATTAAAAACAACATGTTCATATGTGCACTGTGTGCTTCAGGACTGAAGCCTTATTTCAGTGTTTACTAATATTTACAGAACACTATTTACGTGTCTCTTGACAATCACAAAATTGTTGTTGCTCAGAATGTTCATTTTTCCCTCAGAGTCATCATTCTGAGTTCTTTTGTTTCTTTCTCCCTGGCTTGTTTGCATTCCCTTTACTTTCCAAACCCATCCTATTTCCTCTCAGGTGATTTACAAAGAAAGTCAGTGACCTTCCACTGTTCAACTCTTGTATAAACTGTCTTGACAGAACTGTAGGCTTTAAGGAAGGGGGAAGGCGGAGGAGTCTGGCTCCCTGGCTGAGGGTGCAGTTTTCCCGCAACTTCGGTTTGGGCTGTACATTGTTTGCAGAACTAAATTACATCCTTACACATCATTAGCTGCCCAAAACTTAAGCTGGCTCTATCACTACATTCTTGTCAATTCCTTTGTTTCAACAGTAGCCTCTATTTTACTGTAACTGGGTGATTGAAATATTTCTTGTATCATTTCATCATTACTCAGAGCTGAACAAGTGCTGCCAATGAGTAATGGCACATTCGTTGTGGGTCATGAATACCTGGTAATCTGCATGGTTGCACCGATTTCCCAACATTCACATTTCCCACTAGATTCAGAAAACATTGTGCAGAATGGGACCTTTGTAATATAGATTTCAAAAAAACTCTTCTCTGAGGTTTTTAAGCATGTTTGCTTGCAGTGTGTTTTCAGTAATCCTTATAATCCTTATTCCTGTGTCTGTGTCTACATATATATATCAGATTTAAAGCTGCTCAGAACTGGATTAATTGTTGCTTCCTGGCATTACCTTAGCAAGGAAATTTATTGGCACAGATAGTCATTAATTAAAACAAGTCAGAAGTGGCTCTAATAGAAGTCTATATTAAATTGGTTTAATGCAAAATCTCAGTAGAATCGCAGTTCCCTGAGGTACAGACATCTGATCAAGGAATGTGCTGGAACACTTGCATTCATAAGCACAAACTCAGCTTCTCATATTTGTATGACATTGAATAATTGCAGAGAATTGATATTTTGTAGTGTCACTCCCCATCCTAAAATTCCTTGTGCTCCTGCTACAAAACTCCCCCTAGTAGGCTTTCCATCAGCCAACAGAAGAAAACCTTTCCTCCAAAACATTCCACAAGGTAAAGGGATGCTGCTGTCTCTGTTACTGGGGCTGTCCAGAGAGGAACTGATGGATGGTAGCCCCAACAAAGAAGCTTCTCCTCATCCCTGCTGGGTGCACAGACTCAGCCACAGTCTGCTCCACATCTGGTTGTCTGCTCCAGCTTTTGGCACTGAGTCTGCATGGATATTTGCAGTCTGTTGAGACTGTGATGAACATGTCAATATGGTGGTCAAGCATGTCAGTTTTCATTTAATGTAGCATTGCCAAAGTATGTTTTTTATTTAAAGTAAGGCTGTTTTGAAATTCCCTTTCATTCTTCCATGATATCTCACGGATTATTGAAACTCATTTTGGGAAGGCTGAAGTGGCCTTGAGAGCTTAACCTTCATTATTCATGGGCTGCTCAGGGAATTTGCCACTCTTCCCCATGCTGAATACAACAATAGCCAGAGAGAATGGCTTTCAATGTTAAGCTTTGCACATGCAAAAAAAAAAAAAATCCAGCAATGTTCACATTTTGCAATGTTTATATGGAACTGCAAAACAGGCTTTCTTCCTATTGTAAGGGGCTGGATCTAAACAGCATAAGAGCTGTCCCACAACAGGGGAGTATGCCTCAAGTGAAGGCAGTAAACAACAAGGAAGGAAAAATGTACAAATGAGGAGACCCAGGTTTAAAGTGGATTGGTTAAACTAAATTAAAATCTCACATAGATGCTTTTTCTCTTCTGAAGGGATTAAGCAGTGGCAGCCACAGAAGTGTCTCTAACAGTATTCACAGAACAGTTTAATTCAATTTAATTAATCAGTTTCAGAATTCAATCTTTAATTAAATTCAAGCTCATTTTTAAAATATATGATCTGTTGAAAAGCCCTAAATGAATAGCTCTCCTAACAGGGTTTTGGTTTTTTTTGCTAACTTGAGAATGGGAAAAATAATTCTAGAACACTGGTGTTGCTTAAGGGGAAGGAGCATTACAAGGAGCTAGTACAAGAGAGTGCTTGGCTTTGCTTTAAATTGCAAGACTTTCTATGACTTTTACTTTAATTTTTCAATTCCTGCCTCAGGTTTCTAAGGAAGAATTCAAGATGCAATTAAATGATAAGAATGTCTCTATTTGGTGAGGAATCATTCAGTTTCAGTAGATCTGTAATGACTTTAAACTTATCAAAAACAAGAGCAAGCACATTCTCTTAGAGAAATGTGTTTCAACTGGAGCCAAGGTTCCCAAGGTTCCATCCCAGGTAACAAGAATGGGCAGAAAGTATTATATTCATTTTCACACAAAGAAACACCAGTACTTTTGGTTCAGTGAGCAGAAAATGCAGTGAGATCCAAGGTCTGTTGGACAACCGGATGACTGCAGCTTCTAGGAAGAAGTAAAATAAACTGATAAGACAGAGTGACTAATGACTAGTTCATTTATGGTACACTATGGTATTTATGCTTATGGTTTGAACCCCCAACCTGTGGTATTTGCAGGATGCATAAACACATTTGTGCACAGCAACCTTCCAAACTTGTTAAAAGGCAGATGTTGAATTCAAATCTTCACTTTCTTGAATTGCTGTTTATTATCTGAGAAACTTTGGACAGCTAAAATATGATTCCTTAAGGGGTTATTAGACATTATCTTCAACCAGTGCAGCACTTTAGCACCAAGCTTAAAAGCTCTGCTGCACCTTTAAGCCAGAGGGCTCTCCAGCACCTTGGTTATGACATCCCATGTGAAAGCTGCTGGGTGAGGAACAGGGAAGAGATTCCAGTCCTCAAAGAGTTAAAAGCACAGCTGCAGCATTCCAGTAACAACATCCTGGAAACATCAGCTCCCATAAGAGCACACTGACCACAAAAGTCTGTCAAACTTAAACACAGCAAATTGATTACTGCTACTTTTTAAAAAATCCCTGTCTAGTGACAACACGTTTATGAAGCAGTTATGGCAAGCATCAAGTGGATTTCCTCTCTGTAAGGAGAGAAGGGATAGCAGCAGACACTGTCCTCCAAAGGTCTTGTTCAGCCTTTTGAGTCAGAAGGAGGGAAAGTGGGCATCAGCAGCCACCACTTTCCACAGCTATCCCAGCTTTGGTTCACAGTCGCCCCAAACACCATCCAGCCAGTTTTCCTGCTGATTTACCAACCTAGCAGCACTGTAACTGTTTCACATTCAACACCCAAGCATGAACTAAGAAACTGAACAAGGTGGAACGGCCCCTTCAGCCAAACTTTACATGACACCTGATCCAGACTAATAACAAAACATAAATGGGTAGATCAGAGCCCAATTTACTTTTAAGCATGAGACCATCAAATCCCACCATCTCAGACAATGCTGTAGCACTTGTAGCCTAATTCCTTTTTATCCTCCAGGACTATTAATTGGGTTGGTTGTTCTCAGCAGGAGGTGACTTGTGTGCCAGTGCGGAGGTGTGCAGGAGAGAACTTGACCTGCCTCGGTAGTATCTGTGAGATGGGAAACTGTCTCTTTCTGGGTGGTATTGATTTCAGCATCTCGCTTTACTGATTCCTCCATGGCACCTTGACAAAAATCAGATTCATCCAGCTTCTGTCTGGCATTAAGTATTTCAAAAACACATACATATGCCAAGACCAGCCTGAGAAAAAACTGTGTGTGATCTGAAGAATACATGTATTTCTCCTACTTTTGAGATAGCTTATCTCAATGCTTATCTCTTATTTTTAACGATTACAGCATCAAAAGGCCATAATGTTAACAGAGCACAGAATGTGGCATTTAGAGAGCAGAATTATGCAATGCAGCAGTTGAGAGGAGGTCTGTAAGCAGAAGAAATAAATTTTATTAGTCTTGCTGCTGCTACAGGAAGAAACAAATAAACTGTGGCCTGGTGTGCACTGAACATCTAAACATCTTTTGTTTACCTTTCCTTCTCTACTAACCATGTCCTTCTTACATCTTTCGTAATAGAGGTAGGTTAAACAAACAATAGGCAAAAATCAGAGGAAGAAGTAGGTTCCATAAAAAATAAAACATATATATACATATACATAGATATAGATATAAATGTAGATATATATATAGATATAGATGATACACCATTTGTCAAGTGTTAAGATATTAAGTAAGAACCTGGATTCAAGAATGGTCTGTTTAATCCACCTTAGGTCTTAACATCTGAATTATGGCCCAGTCCATATTTTTGACTTATCACTTTGATTTTTTGTGAAAACTAAGTAGCCCAAAAGCTGCTTTCCAGCCCTTCTATTTGTGCCAGGCATGTAGAAAGCACATTCTTTTCTGCTTGTGCTATTTTTCCCCAACACATCTTATGCTACTGTTTAAATCATGGTAAAGACCTATTCTCCAAAGCATTATAACTATAGAAAATCAGAATTGCAATCACAAATGTGAAATATTTTGATTCTTGATTTGGAGCAATCTGTAAGCAAGAATGACTTCTCAAATTCTGTTTCTGAAATACATGCAAGCAGAGATATAAAAGGAAAGAAACTATTTCAAGATACCAAAACTCACGGGTGATGAAATCTCACATTAGTTCTTTCAACTTTGGCTAAAACCTTTGCTTCTGCTAATACTAAGGAAACTTGAAGGATGCAGCAAAATAATAGAAGGAAATTCTTGCCTTACAATTGTTTGTTTAAAATCCAGTTCAGCCATAACCTGTTTTAGGTGAAGAAGGCACAACCTTACTCTTGAAAGGGCAGCTGAAGGCACTAAATACAAATACAGCGATCACTGGACTGTAATTTACAGCTTGATCTGAAACTTTCCACAAGCAAAACCACAGCGGGTGAATCAGAGTTTCCGCCAGGGTACCAGCACTGCCACCCCTGTTCAGGCAGGGAAATGTCTAAACCTGGCAGGGGGCCGGAGCCTCGCCACTCGCTGCCACCGGGGACACTGACATGGAAAAGGTGCCTACCAGCATGACCAGGTGACCTAGAGCCTGGTCCCTCTGCTTGCAGTGATCAGGCTTTGGGACACCACTGATTGAAAGATGGGGCCATCAGAAATGCCTCCAGACTTTTTGGAGCTAAGACTGAGGGCTGACTCAGGGAGAAACATGCACCTACTTATTCTTGCAGCGCTGGGGATTTTCCCTGAAAACTCCCATTCAAAAATTCAGGTGGAGCTCCACCAAATTACGGGTAAAGAATCAAGAAAGACAAGTGTCATCACACAAAACGAGAAATGAGATCTGCTTACTGGACTTTCTGTCTTTGATTTACACTTCAGTTTTTACTCAGTCAAACTACTGTCGATATCAAAGCAAAATTTGCCTGTGAATCATTTGGTGCTGCTCTGAATTACTTTGCAAACCAAACTTCAGTTTTTCACTGAAATAATCTTAGTCTGAGGTTTGTGGGGTCATCCTTCTAATGGCCATTGCCACAAATAGAACCTCTGTGATAAGTATCCATTGGCCTCAGTAGACTTCTTCCCCAGATTTGTGATTGTCAAGAGTCAGCTTCCTTCCATATGTACTATAGAGCTTTACATCGCTAAACAGCCATTAGTGATGAATACTGAAATTGCTCTAAAAATGTTTTTATTAATGATGCTGTTCTTTTACATCTTCGTCTGCAGAGGCAAATTACTAGATCTCTCTTTTAGTGCCTGATTCTGCTCTTACATTAGTGTTAATTTTTAACAGCTCTATTTACTTTATCTGTGCTCACAGCAGAAATTGGAAGCCTTTTTTTGACAGCTGGTGGGCCAAATTGTACCTTGTTACATGACTATGTACCAAAAATGAATCCTTGTATTAATTCGCTGCATTTAGCAGGTTCTCTTTCAGAATTCTCTTTCACAATTTTCATTGGTGATTCCAAAGTCTTATTTCCCTTTGCATGAGATAACAAATCTCATTTCGTTCAACTTGTAAGAGCCTTTCCTTGAGAAGATAAAGTGCCAGAGCCCTTGTACATGTTTTCAAGCTAATAAAACTGCACTGTGGCACTATGCTTGATGTTTCTGAAGCTGAGTGAAAGAGCTGATTTTGGCTCCAAATATTTTCCAGATGCTTTTGAGGCTCTTTCATTACAAATTCAAATTTTGTGTTGTGGAGGATTGACACAAATAGATATCTGGGTAAAAGGTTTTGCATGTGTTGCCTGACCTGGCTTTTTGACAAGGTACCAACTATTTTTTCCACAAAAAGACAGAAACACTCAGAGTAGAACTCTATTCAAGCCCCTGCTGTGAAGAAGGTGAGTGCTCTGGATTTAGATTTAATCACATTCTGGTGCATGCTCACTCATGTAGCAATTTGTCTTTTTGCATTAGGAATAAAATATACAGCTTGTCAGTTTAAAACATGCATTTTCCCTTCTGCTTCTGTCACTGGCAGGCCAAGAAGTCCATATTCTGAAATGAATTCTAAGAGTTAGGGTATGTTTTCTTTTGGCAGATCAGATTTCAGATTTTCTCCTAAACTTGTGAGATCTGAGGTTAGTTAAGCTTTATTCTCTTTAAAATGGGGCTATAAAGGGGGCATAAAAAAAACAGAAGAAAAGGGTCAAGTACCCAGAGAGGGCATGGTATCTATTGAAAAGAGTTTTCATGCTATCACATACTCAGAGCCTATTTCTAGTTGCAAAAGTGATTGGCAATGAGATGGGTTTTTGTTGTCAGAAGCAAAATATCTTTCAACTTCCTTTTACTTTGAGCTACTTCTGACTATCTTCTGCCAAATCCAAGGGAAGTCAAGTGGTCAGAAGCAAGTGGTCACTTGCTGCTGATATAGGGTTTGGCAGTGCCAAGATCCTTGGTATTCACAGCAAGTTCATGGCTACCCCTCTTCTGGAAGGGATGAGAGGACCAAATGACAGGATAGCATGGGGGAAACATTCCAGCTTGCCTTTCCCCAGCTTCTGAGGGGATGTGCTCCATCTTCAGCCTACTCACTGACCCTTCATTGGGTATGAAAAGGCTGAAAGTGTGTGAAGCTGAATGTGGAAAAAATCACAGACACAGAAGAGATGAGGTGGAGGAGAAGACCACCCTCTAAGTAATTCATTCACTCAGTTTCCTGATAACACCCAGCCTCTCCATTACACAATGCAATCTCTCACCCTGTAATTCTTCAGTCCTGTTCTTTTGGGCTGTGTCCCATCAGTGCTACATGCTCCTGCTCCAGCAATTTGGAGTTGCCTTCCCCCACAGCCTATTGAACAGCTCCAGCCTGTTGAACAACTTAGAAAAACTAACACCACTTCTAGCTGCACTGAAAGCTGCTAAATCAAACATCTGCCAGAGCATGGGGTTACTTCCCATTTTTGTCAGCATTCAGCCTTCTGGTCATATTCTCAGCTGCTCAAGCCTTCTCTCCTCAAGTCTGCTTTTCATTTCCTGCCACTCAAATCCAGTCTCTAGCCCCCTTTCTGAGAAGGAAAAAGAGAAAACAAAACTATCAGAATATCCTTTCACAATTTACAAAGAATAAATTTATCTACCAAGTGTCAGGCACCAAAACTACCCACATCTAAGACACACTTTTACTTGGACACTGAGCAGCAATGTATAATATCTCAGAAAAATTCAGGTTGAAGGGAGCCTTTTGCAACATCTGCACTTACAGCTGTATACTCATTCTTTCCTTTAAAAAAGGAGAAAATTTCCTAACTGCCACAGGGAAATGAAAAAAAGGATTGCCTATTAAACTGCACCAGCATTGATGAAAACAGGTTCCAGTGACCTGATGTTCATCTGGCTGCACCACTTGACCAAACATATTTGCTTGGGGCTGAAATGCAGCCTACTGGGCATGGGGCAGCTTTTACAAAGCAAATGGCAACTGAAAAGGTAGCAAGGCATTAGTCAGTGTTGAGTTTCCTGCAGAAACTATGAGCCCATGCAAATTACTACTAAAAGCAAGAGAGAAGTCTCCTGTGGCAACAAGGTGCTCCTAGTAACAGACACCCAAACAATGCCACAATACTCATTGCAAGAGTGTCTCTCAATAGCAGATGGGTACCACTATGGCTATGAGGAAGGCAAGGCTTCTAGGGAAAGACAAATCATTTTACTAGACTACTTGGTGTGCTTGGAAGAAGTGAACAAGCTTTCTGAAACCACTTTTAGGGCAGACTCCCAGCTGGGCTATTGCCACACCTGTGTCCCCAGCCTTGGGCTGCTGGAACTGTGGCCTTGCTGTGGCGGTGTAGCAACTTGGAGGCTGCAGCAGGAGGGAAGAACCCATGGAGCAGGAGATGGGCAATGCTGGAATGACAAGAGGGTTCCCTGGCTCAGGAACCCACAGCAAAGCCACATCCTATGGCTCTCCCCTGCTGTTACCTTCAGGACTTTCTCTAGGGCTCCTGGGGGACAGATGTGCACGGTGGTCCAGCACAGTGGGGAGTTTCCTGTGTGCCTCCCTCTCGCAGCGCTTCAAAGCAGAAGCAGAGAGAGCACCACCCTCCTTCTGGCTCCCAGGGAAACCCACCCTGACACTGTCCTAGCCCTAAGGGGCTGTCCCCGCCTCAGCACACCATAACTCCCACCAGATTCTGCTCCTTCAGAGCCCTGCAGGCAGCACTTCAAGTCTCCATCACAATCTGAAGTGAGGAATTTTTCGGCTGCAAGGGAATCTCGCATGGCAGGAAAGCCAGGTGGGCTGTGCTGGCTCGAGCTGTGCCAGAGCCGTGGTGAGGAAAAGTGCTTTCTTAAGAATAAAACCCCCTTCCCTTAGAGCTGTGGCAAAGCTCCTGTCACTGCAGCAATATACACGCCTTGTTTTTCAGGAGAGGACAGGAGTGTGTGAGGATGGCTGTGGGTGACAGACAGCCCAGGGCAGTTGTTACAGTGCCAGGAGAACGCAGCCCCACTCCCAGCCTGGCTCGCAGAGAGGGGCGCAGCTCCCAGGGAACAAAGCTGCTGCTTTCCCAGCGTGCTGGGGAAGAAGCCACTCTGGTGAGTTCTCACACCACTGTCTGTGGGAGATTTTCTCACTGAGGAGCTGGCAACTGCTTCCAGCAGCCCGTGCACTACTCTGCTTATGCCTTTGACAGTCCTTATCTTGTCTTAAATATCTCCTTGGCTGAAATGCCAGGCTAGTGTTGCAGCTACCTCCCAAAGCCTTTCAGGTGCTCTTTTCCTGCCTGCCGAATCTGTGAAGTGAAGCTTGTCCCAGCTTGCACACAACTCTGTGCTTCCTATTCTGAGGTCTGACTTTATAGATAAGTTACATAATGCATAATGTTATCAAAAACCTGTGCAGTTTGTAATTTTCCCAAGATCCCAGTTCTTGGCACACAGCAAAGTTTTGGCTTTCTGTTTTATTAAGTATAGTTCTAGCCCTTATGGAAATGGGATAATTGAAAAAGAAGTGCTGTCAGTCCAGAAAATAAAGGGCAACTAAAACCAGAATCCGTAGTTATTATTATAAAAAATACATGGTGTCAGATGGTCTCAAAATTTCTAAAGGCTTGGGGTTGCAGTAAAAAACAACAACAACCTGCCTCTCATTCTTTGAGTCTGGAGAGAGATGCATCTGCACTGCCAAAGCACAGCAATAGAGATTTCATTCTCATCCTGTTATCATCCATCATCACTCTGCCGGGCACAGACACACACAATTTCAAGCAGTCTGGGCCACATCCTTATTTAGAAAATAGTCTCAGCTTCCTTGTACTTTTGCTTGGTGCCTGCTCATGCCATGCAGCACATTAACATAACAGCTGACAGAATTAATCAGCAGTAATAAAAGCATTTGCATGACTTGACCTGTATAATCTATTTGAGGACATCTCTCTTTTGCCTGTTCTTTCACTCACCCTCTGTGTTTATGTCTAATTCACTTATTCCTACCCGTCATCTGCAGATCAATTTAAACGTGCTGCAGCACTTGGCTGATTACTGAGCTGCACAGCAGAAGTTACTTTTAGCAGTGGCTACCCAAAACAGGTCAAAGATAGCTGCAAAGCTGGTTTTAGGCAGCCTTTTTTTGTTTGTCTTTCACTTAATGAAGACCTGTATTGGAAAAATGTCACCAAAAAATGTCGTCTCCTCAAAAATCCAACTAAGTTAAAAAAAATAATTATTAAGAAGCAAAACAAAAAAAAAAAAAACAAAAAAACCCCAAACCAAACAAACAAAAACCAACAACAACAAAAAACAACAACAACAAAAAACACACCAAAAAAATTCACCTAAATTTCAAAACAAAATAAGCAATAAAAGAAAAAACTAAAGAAGGGAAGGAAAAACTACTTCTTGGAAATGAACACAAGACTTATTGTGCATGATGGGAGATATCACTTTACATCCTGGTGTGTTATTGTTGTTAATAAAGTATTTTTAATACAATCAAAGGACACAAAAGGGAAATGTTCAGACTAGGGCAATGAATTTTTTTACAGATCTATGGGCCTTCCTTACAAGAAGAAATGAAAACGCCTGATTTTATTACATTTGCAATGAAGTAAATGATGAGGACACGAGTAATTCTATAAAGGATCATTCAGGAAGAGGTAAGGCAACAATTACTGTTTCAGCTATAATGCAGTAGAATAGATGGCTTTCTGCCTGGACTGGTGGTGGGGATGAGACAAGTCAAGCAACAGGAAATTCCTTCTCATGAAGCGACACATATGAATGTTTTACCCTGGGAATACTGGTTCATGTTACTTCCCGAGGCCTTACCCCAGGAGACTTGTATGGTGGGATCATCTAAGGGGAGGTCCTACATGGCATCTCAGCTGACAAGCTGTGAGAGCAGACCTCCAGCACTGGTCTGGCTCTTCCTGCTCCCCTGGGTGCAGATGACATCCAGGATGTGCCAGGAGAATCTGATATTGTGACTGACATGAAAAGGATTCATTTCTGCCTCTACCTTCTCATGCACATGGTGTGACTATCTAACCTTTCTCAAGAAAGTTAAAGTACAGGCAGATGCAATTCCCTGTGCTACTTTTAAATTTGGAAGCATGCAAACACACGTGCAAGCAATGCATGGGCCAGGAGACCTGGGCTGCTGCCAGGGTAATGCTGCATATTTGAAGGGGTTCCTTGATTAAGCAATTACATAACTGCTCCCCTGAAATAGCCTAATGATTATAAGATACATTCTCCACCTGAGTCAGAAATGTATTTCCCTTCCTTCTCTCCATGTTGTTGTGTTGAGAGACCACACTTGCAAAATTTTTGCCTATTTTGCCTATTGTATTGTGGGTGAAGATGAATAAATTAAACCCTACCTTATTGAATACACTTCCTGTTTGTTTTGCCTGTATACTATCCATTTCCAACTATCAGTTTTTCCAACTGTGTTTTATTGATCAATTTTCTCAGTAGATCTTAACTCATACTTGGTGCCATGCCTGTGGAACTGCCCACATCGTGTGAGACAGTGCAGAGTTGCTGCCAGATGAGTATTATTAGGTCAGGTTCTAGAAACAAGCTGAGTCCTTTGAAAAGTGCACATCTTAACATTGGTACATCTTCACTGCTAGTCTGTTGCAAAGAGCAAATCTGAGAACAGAATTTCTTGGGGTTTGTTCTTCCTGAGTGAGAAAAATAGGAAAGGATTTTTGGTACAGATAAACAAATTTGGAATGGATGGGAAATGGGTTTACTTTTGATTTTTCTGGTGTACCATCTCCTGGCAGTCCTTAATGACAACTCTCCTGTGAGACTAAAGTTATTGATCCTAATTAGATTTGTCAGAAATATCACCTTTTTGGATAGGCACTCTGATGTCTCATTTAATGGTTGAACCAAACCGTTCACCAATTGGAGAGTTTCTGCAGTTTTTTAATTTGCTTTAAATTTCCCAAGTGACTTCTACAGGCAGTCACACAGCAGCCAGTAACAGTGCTTTTGGTCTGTCATATTTTCTTTCCTGCAGCCAGTTCTGTTAGTTCTGCTGAATCTGCTGAGCCTGGATCCACTAAAAGCTCCAGCTGTCTGAGACTTACAAAAAACTGGAGGAGTCTTGAACAAACATATTCGGGGAGCATCACTTGCCTCAGTTCAATGTGGAAAGAGCTGGGAATCTCAACTATTTACATTTACATCTAGTACATGGAAGAGGATAAGCCAGGTTTTCATAGGGTGGAAGGCAGAAAACAGCCAGCAAGCCATGATCATGAAAGGGAAAAGAACTTAGTAAAATTCTGCATAGCTGAAAGGCTCCAGTAACATCAGTATGTAGAAAGTAGCCTTTACATTTTAAAAAACACCAAGTGCAAGAAAAAAGGAAGTTTATTATAAAACTATGCATAAGAAATACATCTCACAAAACATTGTAAAACCTTGAAAAGCAGAGCAAAAAAAATTAGGGCCAGCAGAGATGAGAACAGTGAGATCTTTAATAGACTAAAAGAACTAAGTGGCATATGTTGGAACAAATGGTCATATTAATGTATATCTTGAAGCAAATGGGGCAGCTTTGAGATGATGGCCAAGCTTTTGACAGTAATGAACAAGGGAGCATGTCTCATATTAGTGGGAAAATTTGGACAATTTCTGTTCAGGAGCTTTACAAGAACTGGCTGAGAGCTTTTCTGAACTCCCTCCTTGAGTCACTTTTCGTTCTGAGTTTTTGTTTTTCTTCAGCAGCTGTTGGAATGTAGGGGAAAACCTGGGAGGAAAGATGAAAATCTTTTAGGATTGTGCCAATATTTAAAACAGGCAGGTAAGGTGAAAGTTATTACATGGGCCCTTGTCTCTGAATCTTAAAGAACATATCCATATATCTCTCATCAGGCCTAAGAGAGTGTATCTGTATTGCACAGTGCAGCTCTTGGCTGAGATAATATCTTAGTTTCAGGAACAATATAGCTGTATCAGTGCAGCCTCTGCCCTATTTTAATTAGCCTGGGCATACCACTGTGCTGATGCAGCTGAACTGTTCCCAGTTCTGGAGCTGGTTCAGTTGGAGTTATGTCAGGTATTGTAGCATATTTTGGTATTGCACCATAAAGACAGAAAGGATAGAATCCATATGTCTGGCCATGCAGTATAGTGCTCAGGGAAGGAGTCATACTTGCACCAATGAAGAAAACTTCCAGTTAGAACAACAGGCAACAACACAATATAAGTCTCACTATCCTTCCAGCAGGGTTATTTGTAATTGTCTTCAGCAACTGTGTACTTGCAGTATTACAAACAATGATATATGAGCATTCATGTGAAATATGGTCCAGATGTTGCCACTATATCATGTACTACTTTGCACAAGATTTCTTAGTGCAGATGAAGTCAACAGGGCAGTGCCAGCCTTAATGATTTATGCACACAGAACAAAAAGGGGAAAAATTAGTTGAGAGAAAACTCTTGACTAGAAAGGCAAAGAAAAATAAGGGAGACATAAGAAATCACCACGTAATCTGATATAGGGTCTGTTGAAGAATAGAGGATGGGATCTCTCATCTGTGTATAATTTTGTTTTTCTTTTCTGTAGCTGAGTCTCTGCTGGGTGTCTTGGAGTCTTATGGTATTTCTTCCACCATAACTGCCATGGAAGCTATTACCCTAATTACACAGATAATTTGTGCAACCCACAGGCTAGTACTTGGACTTGGCTTTCCCCACTGCCAATTTTTCTTTTTTCCCCAACAGATTTTCTTCCTGGTTTAGCTCCACAATCCTTATCTTTTTCTTTTCCTCCCTGCTGTGAAAGTATGTTTCTTTTCTGCTCTCTCTAAAGTTCCTCTTGCCTGAGCAGATCTGGGCTCCTACAGAACCATCCACAGGCTGCTCATAAAGGGGAAAACAACATCTACAGGTTCTGCTGGCTGCCTGGGGCAGTACCTTCCCAGGTTAGCCTAGCAAAGCCCTGCTAGCTGAGCAGCATCACTGGTTATTCCCCTAGGAGTGGGTATATGGCTTCTACTCCTCAAAGCCAGCACTTCCCGCTCCGGTGTATCCTTGTGATGTCCAGTAGATTAGCTCACTGTGTCGTGGCTCAGGCTTTGGCATCACTGGGGCAGGTCTGTGTTGTGCTCAGGTGTTGGCTGGCACAGGGGAACCCCCTGGCTCTGCATGTACATGATCCCTTCATTTCAAAGGACATCGGTGCTCTGACTTGAATTTATATAATTGCTTTAGTCACTGAAGTGAAAAGCAGATAAAATTCATAGGAGCATAGACTAGAGGTATGCCCACCTGGGCACAACAATTGATCCTCTCTCCAAAACAGAACAGAGATTACAAACTCCCATTATCTCCTCAACATTCAAGAACTTGCACCCCTAGTTACAAAACATACCTTCAACATCTCTGAATGTGCACACAAAATCTTAAGAACAAAGAAGTGGGAAAAAAGAATGAGAAAGAAAAAATATTGTCTGTATCTACGTTTGCTGCAATGAAAGGGAAAGAGAGAGGTAAAGTAGCAAAGAAAGCCCAAGACTATTTCATGGTGGCAGCAAGGCTTGCTTTCCCAAGCTAACACCCAATCTGCTTTACCACGAGATTAAGGAAGAAAGAAATACAATCTGCATGATTAGTTCCAGAATTTGCAGAGAAACGTTCAGCTCTGCTCTCATAGAAATGCTTTGTGCCTTTGCGTAAGCTTTTTAAAGTCTTTGGCAACCTCCCATCCCTACAATATATTGACACACATACGTGTCGTATTAGAAACTCATATTGTCCTTTACCTTCCCTCATCACATCAGCAGTATCAACTTCTGGAATTAATTTGATGTCCTCTTTTTCCATTCATATTGTAATAAACTAATCCTTCTCAGCTATTTTTGTAATATTTTGGGTATAATATTTCTAATTCTTACAATTTGAAAGTTTTGTGTTTTGTTGGTTTTTTGTTTGTTTGTTTTGGTGTTTTTTCTTTAATTCTGGTTTCTAGAGTCCTATAGGTTTCATTTGAAAATTAATTTGCCCTCAGGATTACAGAGAAAAGTAGAAGAAAAATTGAAAACTTCCAACAATACAAAGCAAATGGAAAGAATTGCACAACTGGTATTTTTTCTGTCTTGTGATTTTTAGACCTGCCTAATGATTTTTGGACTTTTGAATGCATAGGGCTGGTGCCTGAGCTTCAGTCCCTGTTGAGTTGAGGGGACATGCTTTTCAAATTTGCAATTCTGGCACTTCCTAGGGAAGAAACCTTTTCTCCAGAGGCAGCTCTGCCTGTAATTCAGAATGCTGCCCATGTAAAGAAAGGAACAAATGCTACTGGGCAACAGAAGATCCAGCTGAAGGAAGAGATGTGTTCTTTTTTTCCCCCAATAATTGCAGTTAGATTTTTGTTTGTCACTTGTCTGCCTGTTGTTTTTGCTCCCTCAACATTACCTCCCTGCCTTTGCACTACAAAAGGCTTACACAGAGCAGACATGAGTTTTCACTTATTACACAGGGATAATCCATTTCTGCAATTTAGATTCTAACCTTACTGGATCAAAAAGGAACTTACTCCTGATTTAAATCTTTACAAAGTAGGAATGAATTGGGTTTATGACAGCCTATGTTTCTTCTGAGTTTGGTTTTGTTTCTTTTTTTGATCTGTAAGGTCTCATTACAGCTCTGTAGGCAGAGCCCAGGGTCTGTCAGCACAAACTGCTGTTTCATCTGTCCTGTGGACACCCCTGCACTGCCAAGTCTCAGCTCTAAGCCAGTTCCCAATACACACACTGTACTATGCAGTCCAGTACATATGCACAGTTGAAGTAAAATAAGTCTTTTCGTGCATTCTCTGCACGTATTTTGTATCTCTGTTTCATACAGCTCTGGTAGAAGTTATTCCAAAAATGAAGGTGCTAAAAATATCAAGACTTCAGAACTGAAATAGCAACCACATACTACAGCTTTTTTCCCACGAGGTATATGTCCTTCTTATCAGGATATGTTAATAAGACTCTGTACACACCCACATTACAAACAAAATGTTATCACGCTTCTTTTTATAATATAGTTTAAATAATGATTGGAAGACATGGCACAACACTACCCCATTTCTTGCATTTAGAACGAAAAAGAGTCTTCCTCTCTTCTTTACTTTCCTAAATTAAATACACAATATGCCCCTTTTGGAAAGTGCACACTACATTTCCAACATTTAGTCATAATGAAAACCAGAAGGCCATAGTCTGGCTGTTCTGGAGCTTGTGTACACTGCAGAGAGGAGGAATAAGGTCCATTTCCTCTGTTTGTGTGTCTCGTGAATGAAATTATGTCTCTGCAAAATGGTGGGGTCGAGAGGCTGCAGGGTCCATGTCCTGAGATTCAGCCCTGCAAGCCTGGGACTGTGCAGAGTCTCTGTTCATGCTTCAGTTCTGATGGACGTCAGGGTTGGGGGTGAGGGTGGAGAAAAAGCAGGGAAAAAAACCACCCACTTTTGTGTGAACAAAATCAGATTCTAAAAACTCTGAGTTGGAGAAGTAGGAAGTGTCTTTCTCACATCACAAGTATATGTGTGTCAGGATCCTCAGAAGCACATTTTAGCTCCAGAGCCAAGCACTCCAGAGGCAATGGAGACAGTGCTGGCAGAGATCTGGGACAGCCTCACCACAGCTGAGCAGTGCGTGGGCTGCCAGGGAAGTTCAGGAGAGCCCTGGCACTGCGGGGACTCAGGCAGAGGAGAGTCGTGGCATCGTGGGCTCCTCACCAACCTCCCAACTCCCCAGGTGCCTGGGGACCCCTGATGCCAGCAGCACTTCCATAGGCAGCTACAGGAATGTGGGTCTCCTCTCTGCAGCACAATTCACCCATGAAACAGCAAGGAAGTGGCCATTATGGTCCACAGAACATTGGAAAGAAATATAGCACACTCTTAGCTAATATACCTAAAAGTCTGCTGAAGGCATTGGAGGCAGCCAAATACTTTTCTCCATCTGTAAATACATATGATTTCCCTCTG
The DNA here is from genome assembly GCF_052056855.1 of Sturnus vulgaris. Lineage (NCBI taxonomy): Eukaryota > Metazoa > Chordata > Aves > Passeriformes > Sturnidae > Sturnus > Sturnus vulgaris. The sequence continues at coordinate 24,980,183 of NC_142245.1, forward strand.
TCTGTGCACGACACTGCTGGATAAGTACAGCCACACACTGTACCAAGATGTTCTTTCCAAACAGTAATCAAATTTGCCTTGTTTATATTCACATGCTTTTTGGATCTTTCTGAAAAAATCCATCTAAAAAGCTTCTTTTCAAAATTGCTTGTCTTGTAGAAATTCATAAAGGGACAATGTGGGGGTTTGTAATCAAAGAATTGCAGAGATTAAGGGTAGGCTGAGACAAAAGTGTCCCAAGCAGGGATTGCTGGGCCAGGAGCCAGGTCCCAGGCTGGCATTACTAAAAGGTTACCAGGAGCTGGTGCTTGGGTGTCTCTCCGGGGTGTCTTACTCAGGGTCTGCCTGTGCAGAAATCCACCTCCTGCACCTGCAGTGAACTGACAGCACGACTGCATGGAAAAGGAAGAGTGGCTGAGCCAGAAATAAACTCTGCTGCCTCTCAGGGAGACCAGCAGCCCTTTTGGGCTGCAACTAACACCGTTAAAGAACATGACTGACAAGGGAAGAATCTCATGGTGAGGGAAGGATTTGTTGCTTCCTCTGTGTAACAAATGGAAAACTATAAGAAGCAGAGAGCACTAAATTATGTCTGCAATCTGCTTGGAGACATGGAAAGTCAAAGGTAATGGGCAGTTGACAAGCAGAGCACAGGAAAAAGAAAACACTCTGTTGTGCTAAACACATTATACAGCTCTCTGAGGGTTTGCAGGAGAGAACACTGAAAACTCCAAAGGATGCCAGCATGGAGTGAGCAGGACTGAAGTTTATTTTTTAGGAAGTTCTTCAAATTCAAACATTAGACTTTACAAAATAATAAATGGACAATTTAAAGACCACAAAAAGAAAGAAATCATTCCAAGAATTTTATCCATTTAATCAGAAAACACAAATTAATGGTGTGACTGGTTCATCCAGATGTAAACTCCAGATCACACTATTTAAATAATAGCTGTGGTTACTCTGCTAGCATAGAAATAGTTCTTGCAAAATATTTTCTTCATAGATAAATAGATCAATCCATACATTCATAGTCTATGAGGGGAATGAGAATTACATTGGAAGTACAAATAAACACATAGCTTTGGTTTGGCACTATGTGCTGCTGAAATAGTCAGGTTTGTGTGCACCAGAGGTGGATCCAGATTCCAGTAATTTTTAATGCTACTTGGAGCTAACTGGCAAAGCAGATCTGATGGTGCTGTTCCCATCTATTTGACTATCTGGAGTAAGCACAAGGGATCTATTGTTCAGCCACGCTTCCTGCAGTGATTTAGGAATAAAGCTCAGGTTGCTGTCAGGGTGGCTGTTGCAGGGAATCCATTGCCATGATTAAGGCATTACAATGGCAAAAGAGGAAAAGAGATTTTTATCTACCCATTATCTCCGCAGCTTTTTCTGCCAGGAAACAGTTTTTTCTGCCAGGTAACATTTTTTTTCTGCTAGGTAACATTTTGTATATGCCAGGTAACATTATATGTTTCTTTCTTTATTACTTTTTAATCACAAATAGACCTGCCTTGATCTGAGCATATGAACAACATCTATACTTAGGAGGATTTGGGAGTCATTATATTTAAAAAGAAAACTTTGGGAATGGGAGCTTTAGGAAAATGTTAAATAGTTAAGATATGACCAAGCAAATAGCTGTTATTATATCTAGACAGAAGATTCCAAAAAATGTTTACGGAGATTTCATACTTGTAGCCTGGCTACAAAGGGAGAATATGGACAGTAATGGAGAATGAGAATTTATAGAGCACCAATTATCCAACACTAACTCTCTGCCCAGACACCCGTAATGCACAATGGATATGACATACCTTATTCCACTTTTTAAAGTAAAAGTGATAGCTTTCCTACGAGTACATAAATCCAAGTCTTTTCCCTCCATGGCAGCATGATGGGGTGGGGAGGGAGGAGGCAGTTTGCAGAGAAATACCTGTTTCTAAGCTGTTATCAAACCCTGTGTCCTAGAAGAAAGCAAGGGGTCGTAGCAGGTCCTGAGGAAGGTTCAGTATGATGCTGTGAAGAGGTAAGACGAATGTGAATGTGAATGTGGGTCATGTGAACTGGGGGAGCACAGAGCTCTAGGATATGAATTTTTCCAGAGAGCAGTAAAACTTCAAAACTCCTTAATTCAATGCAGAATTCACTCAGCAATAGTTTTCAGTGATCATACATGTCTTCTTCATTCAAATCCTGTTCTAATTCAACACTACTAAAAAAAAATTGTCCCACAGGTACTGGAAATTTATACCTGATATTTATTTGTGAGTTCAAGGAAGGAAGGAAGGAAGGAAGGAAAAGAAACTTTAAACTTCCATTGTATCGTTTTAATCCTAAAATACTTATCCTACCAACAACAGGTAGAATTGTAATGATAAATTGAAGCTTGGAAATTTGAAGAGAGTGAATAAATGTGTTCTACCAAGACATTTATTCAAACAATGAAAGGGCATAGGCCGAATCACTCAGTGCCTGAAATGTGAAACTCCATTTGTATTTACTAAGACTCAGATTTAGATCATCTTGACAATTGATTGCCATCCCAGCATAGTCTTGCCAGACTGAGAAAAAGGAAAAAAATAATCTCTTTTAGAAACTAATAGGGAAATATTAGTAATTTCATACAAAAACATATAATTATATGAATTTAATTAAATTCCATTTCTTTGCAATCATCGGAATTAATGCTTACATAAAATTGAAGTTTTGTTATTGACTTCAAAGAAATAAGGATATTATCCTTAATTATATTTTTCAATTTCAATTTTGGGGCCTAATGCAGAACCTTCTGAAGGGAACAACAAAAGACTGTTGTTGATGTCAGTGGATTTAGTGGGAGTAGGTGGCAATTTAACAATGCATAAAGGAGCTACAGAAAATACACAAGGATATTTTCCAAATCTTCTATAATGTTTTAAGTTCTGTATGGTATATTGGCTATTGAGACATATATCAGTAAGTGTGTGTGAAAAGAGTGTTTTCAAGTTCTAGCCTTCTGCTTCTGGAGCAAATGAAGTTTTGCCTCCCATTTTATTGGAAGCAGCCCTAGTCCTTTATAAAGCAGCAAAGCAGAGAAAATAATGGAATATTTGGTAAAACTGTAATGCTAAGGCAAGTTTTTTCATGAAAATTATTCATGTGTGCTAGTTCTTGCTTCTTTTTTATTTAGTTTATTGCAGAATATGCTTATCTCAAACAATTACTGATAAACAATATTAAGCCACATTCCATTAAATGCTCACCTGGTAGTTTTAATTGGTTCAAGAGAAACTGGAAAAACACATTCATGGTGTGGTACCAGATTTGGTGTCTTTGCTTTTCTTCCTCTTACTATGCAAATTTGTCCTTTCCAAAGAGGTGATGAAGAGCCACATGAATTTATTCCAAATAAGATCCCGACTCAGGGGCTACACTCCTTCAGCCAGCCAGTAGTCCCTTCTCACACCAGATGTCCCTGACCTCCCTGGGAGTCCCTCAGGCAAGGCCACGGATGGTATCCATATCAATCACAGCCAATTCTTCCTCATAAGGCAATGCTGGTAGGGTGCAACTGATAAATAACAGGTGGTCAGTGCAAAGGAATGTATGCACATTACAAAGGCTGTACAGGGTTAAAACATTGGGATTTTGCTTGCAGCTGTCCACAATAAATATGCATAAGTTCATTTTTTGCTTAGTTATGGATTCATCCACCTGTTTTCCTAAGAGTGCCAGACATTTTGAACTCTAATTATTACCAGGTCCCATCCAAAGTCCATTTCAGTCAACACAAAAGAAGTTGTCAGTGATCGCGGGGAGCAGGGATCAAGCCATATGGAACAGTTTCACTGCCGTATTTATATTACAGATTCTCATTTTTGACCTTACATTTAGTCTTTTTGCAAAAGACTTAAACATTCTGTGCTGTTCTTATTTCCAGGTAGTTTTTGAAAATAAATCTGTGCTCCTGTTAAATTATTCCAACAAATATTGTTGCAGGACCACAAGATCAGTGGAGGGTTCAGAGCTGTGGCATCAGTGAGCAGAGATGGATGTTGCTCTGCTGATGGCTCCCAGGTCAATTCAGTCTCCAGACCTTCCCAAGTCAACTTTAAGGCTCCCTCCAGAGTTGATTCAGCTGCAGCACGATACTGCCCATAAAGCAGATGAAGTGCTGCTGCCACAGAAATGAGCACACTTCCTTCTCCAGACCACCTCTCTGCTCCCCAGTAACAATCCTGATGCTTCTTGCTTCCTACCTGTTCTCTTTGACTATGATCTTACCCATTTATGTCTGAAAATTTCATTTCTATTGCCTTGGTCCCCAGGTAAGGCCATAGGGTATCCTGAAGACATAGTTCATCAGGAAATCCACAGGTGGAATCACAGACCTCAGAAACATAACCTTATCAGGATAATACCTGTAATCTGTGAATACTCCAGAAAGTGTAGCATCACAATTTAACAAACAAAATAAACCAAACCATAAAACAGCAACATCAAAGGAGTACCTAGAGAGTTCTCATGGGCAGAACTGAACAGCTCTGTAGATAATCAGATGTACAAGCTATCAAGTATTACCAGTTTCCAATTAGTTTTGGGACCCATTTAATAAATCTAGAGTTGCATCACATAATATACTATTATTTAATAATACATTCAATTATGTAAGCCATTATGTTGTGCAACCTGGTTTTCTCTATTCTCCATTTTCCTTCTTAGTGAAACAAACAGTGAAGCAAGTTCTTGAACATGGTTATTCTGAATCATTATCCTTACTTTATAACAAAACCTCTAGTTAATCAACATCAGACTAATCTTTTTTTTTATTACTTTGTTTATTACATTGAAGATGTTGGCTAGTCCAGAAACTGAGGCAGTAGAAGCGTAGTTTGCATGTTCACTGACACTTCTGCACAATTAGGTTCTGGTGTGAGTCATTTGGGATGGAGATGTTTGTCAGCCAGGTTTTGGGAGGTTCACAGACATGATTAAGTGACGCTGTCCCAAGAGGCTAGTGTGTACAAAACAAAAAGAAATCAGTCTTCCAGTCTTGACAAGTAAATAGAGGAAGAGCTGGCCTAGACTTTTTTCTTATACAAGAAAATAAATAACTAAATACCTCTTTAGTTGTTATTTAAATTTCTTCATTACTACTTTATACTTACATTAGCAGACTAAGCTAAAATATAATGAGTAGTTTTCCTTTCTTCAGTATTTTAATTTACATTACTGTTAGTTAGAACTATCTGTGTGACCCATTAGTAACAGTCAGTGGCTTGGAAATGGGAAAAAAACCCTCCAAACCAATCAGGAAAATTATTTCTGCACATTGATTTCCTTTTTAAAGACTGGAACTCAAAGTTTGAAATATCTGCTCTTAAGAAAACACTGGTGAGCCAAGATGTATTTCCTTGCTGCTGACCACTTTTCATGCAGGACAGCCATGATTGTTTGAAGAATAAGATCCCCCACTGGATCTGGATGTGGAGTAGGGCTGCTTGCTGAGGGTGCCCCAGGAGAGGCTGAGGAGAGACGAGCTCTTGAGGGTCCAGGCTGATGTTCACTTAACTGATCCCAGCTCTCTCTTTCTAAGTGCTCTGCAACCAGACCTTTGATCAGATCTATTGTCCTGATAGAGGTATTGTTTTAAATTAGAAAGTGTGCTAATTTCAGCATAAACTGTGCAGCAGTTTTAGCTTCTGAAAATTGCTGCAGTTCTGTGGATGTCTAATTATTTCCTCACTTTTTTTGAGACATCAGCATTTTAGAAAAGACTATATACCCTAGGTATAAAGATTTTTATTGGAAGATATTGTATTAAAAAAACATGTATGTAATAGAATATTAAATATTAAAACACGAGGCTCAATGCATTGTATACGTATCATATAATTATTCTTGGTATTAACTATTAATCCTGTAATATTGATTACTAAATTAAAAAGTATTTTCCAAAGTCCTGAAAATAAGACATCAAATTACAAGAGGATCTCATGTAACAGTTAAAACAATTTCCATATCCCGATGTAAAGAAAGCTCAGAAACCTAAGCTGAATGCAAACTGAACAGACCAGAAGGGAATAAAAGCACACATATTTGTGAAAGACTTCTGCAAGCTGATTTCTTTCTGAGAGTAGAAGCCTGGTAATAGTTGATGACATACCTGATTAAAAATAATAAGAACTGCTAGCAGGCAAAAACTGAAATAAATCTTCGCACAAGTATGGAAGCTTTTACTGAACCCTAGGCCCAAATGCCTTATAGCTTTTTCTGCTATGGCTGAGAAATTTTAAGAGCCGTATTTTCCTTTTAAAATAATACTCAAAAATAAAAATAAAATAGGACTTCAGAATAGAATTTCCTGGGAGTTGAATAATGCTTTTCATTTGAGTTTGCTGCAGCAAGTCAGACTTTACTTGCTACTGCTGAGAATTAAAAAGGTAATTAGCAAAAACCAAGCAGAGATGCTTAACTGGATGAACTGGATTGGATCTGTACAAATCATATGCAATCCAAAAAGTCTGCCAAGACAAGATGAAGACAGACCTAAGACTCTGCTTTGTATTTTCCTTGGATATACAAATACAGGCACACAAGATTAAAGCTACATTTTTAATAAAGTCCTATAGCTATAATACCTGATGCAAAATTGCACTCGACTTTAGGAGCCTGGCCCACATCATAAACTTCATGGATGAGAAGTTAGTAATTGATTTGGCTCTGTATTGAAGACAAAGCCTTATTTCTCAGAAGCATCAGCATAAGCTGTAAAGGGACTTGTAGTTTATGGGAAAAACATGCATTGTAGAAGCATACTGGTTTTACCACAAGTGATCTGCTTCAGGAAGAAAGTTCTGCAAAGAAATATCCGCTCAACTCAATAAAAATATGAAGCATTTCTTCCTAGCAAGCCTGAACTTTTTTAGTTGGGATTATCCCATGCAATAAATATGGAAAGAATCACTCTTAAAAATATACTGGTCTTACTAAGCATCACTAATAATTAATTTTAAAATCTAACACATACATGTAAAGAAAGAGAGCTTAACTTAACAAACAAATTCTGAATTTTGCAGCCAATTATTTTCCTTGCAGATGAGCATCCAGAATAATTTCAGTGAGTGGGTATCAATAAAAAAGACTTCAAGGGTACTAAGCAAGAATTTATCCTTGTTTTTCATAATATTTCAAAAGTAATGATCTTAAGAACTTGGAATAGAATAAACTGCATAGCACTAACACTAGAAAAACTAGTTCTATCTAGTTAACGGTAGTAATATTTCTGCAAATGTGGATGCCAGCATTTTAATGATACATGTCTTTGATATGATCAATAAATTATATTTACATTATAAATTTTATAATTTAAGATTTCTTTTAGCAGTACCTTCAAAGAGCTTTAAATAGTTTGAATAAAATGGTGTAAATCTAGTTCAACTGAAAATCTTGACTATTTTAGTACAATTGCTATTTCTGTGTGTCCTGAGATATTATGAAAATATTTTAATATTCAGAATATGAAGAAGTAAATCATTAAGTATAATTTTTCTACCAGATGAATTCACTATTCACTGGTGTTGATACTTCATTGTTTTGCATCTGGAGTAGTCATTTAGAGATGCACAGAGTCAGTGCAAAACATTACTAAATTAGAATCAGATTTTTCCAAATCCCTTTATGAAGGTGCTCAAAATGTAAGGCAGGAAACTGGAAAGTCACTTCCAGTGTCTTCTGGATCTCCTTTGGATACTGGGCTAGATTCTAATTTTCAACTAAATTCTTCAAAACTGATCCTTTTTATTGTTAATTCACAGTCAAGGATGAGATATACGGACCAGAACTCAAGAGTTCAGCCATGTACATCATGGTTCTTTGAATAAAATGCAACCAGTGGTAAACAGGGGCACACTCTCAATTATTCTCCATGGGGTTTTTTTTAGGCATTTGCTGGAATTCTTACAAGAAGAGTCTGCTCTGTGTACTTTGCTGGAAAGAATATGCACAAAAATATTTTCAAACTAAATGCAGCTGGTTCTAATCCTCTGATAATTCAATCTACATGTATCCCTAGCTTTAACATGAACCAAGCCATCTGTAAAATGTTAGTTACATTAGAAGACACAAATCTAGTTTTCGACCAGATCCAAGCCAATCACTAAGTCTTTCTTTCTTTGATCTTTGTATTTTCTGGAATAATGGCAAGAAACCAAACCAAAGTCACCACAAAATCAATCCAAGCCTTAATGCACTCTTAAAACTAGTAGGATGAGTTTGATGAGGGGCTTCACTGCTGGTAGAGTTTCTCTCATGATTCAAATTTTTCTGCTGAAATGAGAGGATAAACTGTACTTGCAATCATATAGCAAGCAGTAGGAATCCTAAAAAGGTAATTTTATTTTAAAATATATATATATGGCCCTCCTTGGCTTATTTCAGATGAAATCCAGACCAAATTTATTTAAATAGTCAGTAAAGACAATACAGGAACTAAATGCAGGAATAATGCCGAGAAAAAATAAATCACAGCCAATTCCATGTACACCAAAAGTATTTTATTCATATTGTGTATTCACATTACATTCAATAAGCACATTCATGTGCTTATTCCATACTCTCACACTCCAGCTGTAATGTGGTTCCAGTGACATTTACAGACAACTGTTTGTATTTGAAAAGCCCAGGGTTGTTTTATTAAAAGGCAATGAATTTGCATGAGAAATGCCATTCTCTTTGTGGAAGTCCCTTTATACATCACGTAGTTTTCCTCCATTTGTGAGACACATATTATTGAGCAGGATTTTTACTACCCCACATTTATATAAGAGAGAGATAGTGTAGTAGGAATGAGCATAAAGCACTGCTGCTGGAGTAGGGCAGTATTTTGATTTTTCTTGGTGCAATTGTCCATGCAAGGGAGGGATGAGCAGAGTATGAAACTGATGTCTGCCCTCCCACTCCTCTCTGGACCTTGAGGAAAGACAGTAACACTCAAAATGCTTTTGTCATTTTTTTGGCTACATACAAAGATGATTCAAATGCAGCCCTTCACTTTCTGCTGAAAACAGCATATTTTCAGCAGAATTCCTCCTATGTACATAAACCTATGAGACACAGAAATAATGAAAAAGATTACTAAATTGATTCCATGTCTGTTAAAGAGAGGCTGGTCTATTCCTCTAGTTGTCAAGCATAATTAATAAGTTTTCCTCCACATTTTTTTCCTCCCTGTTCCTGCAGTCCTGTATTTTTCCTACCATCTTATTAATGCTTATTAGCTTTACAATAAAGCTTTTGCAGTCTTCAAAATCAATCAATTTTTTTACTGATGTGGAACCAGCTGGAATAATTTAATAGCTCTTCAAAACAATTGCCATCACAATCAAACTTCTACTGCTTCATTTACCTGAAACCCTTATAGCCTATGTAGTGGTGTTTTCATTTGAACTACTAACTAAGGTCTACTACTGCCCTATGCTTTCTGCATTTTCCACTTTTCTGGTACCTTTACAGTGTCCCCTTAAATCAGAGGACTGGATGCTCATCCCTTTCCTCCATGTTGGTAAAAGATTTGGGCAGACTCCATTGTTTCATCTACTCTGCTGGTGTGGTGTGCCATGAAAATGGCTTTTCACAGTTCTGTGGTCAGTGCAGGTAATTGGCACTCCCTGCTCTGAAGGATGCTGGAAGGCTGACATAGGTAGGGAGGGACATGACAAGAAAACCATTCAGTTGCAATCTCCTGGGCTGCAGAATATAACCTGAAGTACAAAATACAGTAGCAATCACTAAAATGAGAAAAATATGAGTGATGAGTCAATTCCACCTTTCCTATGATGTCACCTGTCCTCTTCCAGCAAGATTCTGGTTTGACAGACTTTGTAGAAAGAACACTTAAAGTACATTTTGATCTTCATAAATTCTGACACTGGAACTACTCACAATGGTTTTCCATGTGAAAAAAATGCTGGTGACATCTCTAAATCCTTAGATTTGGCAGAGGAAAATAGTATATATAGCAAATATCATCTGTCTGGTGCATATTTTATTCAAAACCAAAATGTTATTCTGTATCATGCATATTTCAACCAAAGCATGCAGAGATACAGAATGAGAGAGGAAACCTTTACAAGGCTTACACAGAAATGGAGAGCACTGGAACTTCGAGGTCACTATGAAACCATTAGAAATTTTACTCTTTTAATTTTGCAACAAAGGACCTTCCGAATATCACAGATGTGGGACTGGAATAGGCAGCCAACCTAGCAGGGCCATCTGAGCCAAACAGCCTCCTATATCTCACAGTAGAAGGGAAGATTGTGAAAGGATTGTCAGAGTAGAGAGGAAAAGAAACATTTAGAAACATTTAGAAATGCGCCCTGAAGGGGACTGAGTTGCCTGTTCTAAAATGTGGTAAAGGAGTGTAAAGAACATGAAACACCATTCATAATGTTAAGGGAATGGTTGAGACTTTTTTGCCAAATTCGACTCTGTACTGTCCCTGTTTTCCTCAGCTATGAGGTCCTAAAGGAAACTTGCCCTTCACAGTTCAAGGTTTATTTCCTTAAAACATGTTATACCTCTGAAAACATGGAGCCACAGAACCCAATGCCAATGCTTGAACTACCTGTGGGAATCCTACCTCCACTGGTTGCTGTTCAAAGGATGAATTTATGAGCATCTGGATATTAAATGAAACTTTTGTCTTCAATGCCTGTCTCACAACTTCAACAATATTAGTTTTTGAATGGCTTTTTTTCCCCTCCTTTGAGAAGCACTGCCTTTGCCTGTGGCACCATTTATGCACCACAGGATGCTCAGGAAGAAATTTTCTCGTATCTTGTTTCCAGCCTAAAACATTGTCTATATGCAGAGTAAACCCTAGGAGTTGTGGCCCTGACACATTAAGAATTTTGTCAGAGAACCATGTTTTTGAAGGACAAATGTCCTAATTCACCAATACTATATTTTAAACAAAACAAAAAGATCATGTTGCTCTGGGCACTCACCTTTGCCTCCAGCACCATTTCCCAAGCATTACAAACCATATAAAAGGACACTTCAGTGCCAGTCCAGAGAGACCTGAGCCAAAAAATACCTTTCCAGGAGGAAGATCACAGACATTGAGATCATGCCTGAAAGAAGGTAGAATTTTGACTTTCTTGTATTTTCAGGAGCAACTTGAAGAGATATTAGCCAAGAAATGATTCAAAGCCGACTCACCCAAGTGAAGAGGGCAAACCCCAGATTTGGATGCAAGGTCAGTGTTGCTGCCATCTGCTGTTTTCACGTGGAATGGAAAATTTCAAATTACTTTTCCCCCCGACCATATTTTTTTCAATTTTTAAATGAAATCATGTAAGGATGATTAGAGGGAGAGCTTTCTTTTTCACCATTCTTGATTTAAAAATTATGGTTGACGAATTTGACCTGAGAAATTTTCCTTTAATTTAGTTTTACTGCCTATTTCAGGGCTGAGTTTGGAGATTTTTGTTCTGGTTGTATTGGGTTAGGGTTTTTTTGTTTGTTTGTTTTTTGGTTTGGTTTTTTTTACATGAATTCCCATTTGGGATAAAGGAACAGGTTGTCCACTTCTAAAAAGCCCAAAGAAAACAGATAAATAGGGGAAATATTGTATTCATTTGGGTATATTATATACTTTCAATGAGTAAATTTTAATTGGATGACTTGCATAAATGGAATGCAAATTTGTCTACAGCACAGCACGGTTTTGGTGCTTTAAAAGCCAAAGTTCAACTGCTGATGTCATTAATTAGGAACTATAATTAGTAAATGTAGGGTAGGTAAAGGAAATGAAAACAAAAGTGCTTCATTAACTATTCTTCAGGCACAGGTAAATATGAGTTCATTCACTGCAACTGTGCCCTGCATGCCTGAGACAGCCTTATTAGGAATAAAGTAATAATCTCCTGCCTTTGACTACAGAATAGCTAACTCCCCTGGTCACATTTGTTAGGGATCCATGACTAGGAATCAAAGTGCAAGGCAGGTTTGAAGTTTTCTCTTTCAGCCTTGAAAATTTAGACCCACAGAAAGATCAGTTAACCCTGGCCCTATTCCACTACGAGCCTGAATGACCTTGAAGGTCTTCTCAAAGCAGGAGACATTAATATGAATGGTTTTGATGACCATTAGGGAATCAAGATTAGAATTTTATTTTCTTGGTTAATTGTGATGATACTTATATTATTAATTCACAAAGACACAATCAGTTGCCTCATCAGACTTTGCAAGTGACACATGGTTTCTGTGTGACCCATCTGAACGCTGTGTGTCCCTGAGTCTGGCAGAAGCTCCTTCCTAGAGCTCCATCTTCTCCTGGGGCAGTAAAGTAAATGTCTAATCCTGCAGATAGGAAAATACCAATGACTAAAAGCTCAGTTGTACATTTTTGGTATCCAGAGAGCAGCCTTGCCCTTAATCCTAGTTATCTATAGATAGCTATTATCACAAAATTAGTATTTTTTGAACGGCAATAGAGTTTTTTTCCATTTTATTTCAGTTTAGCCCATGCTGACCTGTTTTTGGTCTTCACTCTCCAGCCTATGTCTTACATTAACACCCCTGTTGGTGCTCTCAGACTGTGGAACAGAGGATGATCACTGTGCTGCTCACTGAATTAGGGTGCTAACATTATCCTTTCTAAAGGAAAGCATCACACACCTGCCCTGCTGGCTAATAACCAGGCAATAGAATGGTTGCCACAGCTTAAAGAGGTAGAAATGGAAATGGGAAAGAATCCTGAGCTCCCACAGGGGACAAGGCCAAACATGACAGAGAAATCTTTTCATGGGTAAGGCATAGCTGAAAGATAAGAAAAGATTCCTTAAACTGGGCAGAAAAACAGAACAAAAGAAGAAAAAAAAAACCAACCTCCTAAACCACGTCTATTCATTTTTTATGATGGGGTGGGCTACAGCCTGCCAGCCTGTTTTAAAATCAACACTTCACAGCAAGAAACTACACAGCAATGTATCACTTCTCTGCAGGCACTTCCTTCCCCTGACAAATGGTTCAGGCACAGTAATAGCTTAACCAGAACTGCACCGAGGGGCGACCAACACTGAGGGAGGAAGATCTATAGGAAATAAATCTGTATTTATTTACAGACACATACACAGGCACACAGCTTATTGTGCAGAGCAGCTTCTTATTGTGGAAAACGAGCTGTATAAAATGCAAAGCTACAGGAGATGTTTTAACACTCAGGGAAAAAAAAAATAAATTCCACATGTTACGCTAATTTATTCTGTCCCCAAGGGGGATCTCCATAAACTTCTCAGTCGAAAAATCAGCTTCTCTTCCAGCAGTTTTAAAACTTACTAGTTAGCACTCTTTGTTAACATCACTAACCTGCTAGGCTTACATTTTCCTAATTTTTCTAAGAAAGGAGAACAGAAAAGGGATTGTTTGACAGCTCATCATAGTGCTCCTGAGTACAAGCTGAAGCACATTTTTTCCTGAGGCAGAGAATAAACTGCACCCTAATGTAAACGGCTGATACAAAGCCAATACACCAATTTATGCCTCAGCTAAATCCTTAACTTAGCACTTATGTAAGACATTAGACTTTTATAGCACTTGGACCAAGGTAGGAATTCATGAGGAGCTCACTAATTTGAGAAAACAACTTGAGTGTGCTTTTCAGTATGACAAACCAGACCACTTATCCAATTAGGGAGAGATGAAGGAAGATAAATTCTATTTTGCCAATTTTCTGAAATGTTTTTCAGATTTTCTCATTTCATACAAGCTCGATACAAAGCTACAGAATAAAATTTTTAAGCTGCTCTCTAGTGAAAATGCTAAGCCTTTCCCCTCATGAGTAAAAAAGCTATTGTGCATGAAAGGTTTTAACTATCTCTGCTCAAATTCTGCCAATTTTTTTGAATGCTTAGGAATCACACTGAATCTGCTCATACCCCACCAGGGCTGGTAAATGAATTAGCACTAGAGCTCTGCTATTTTTCTCTTACTCAGTAGTCACATTTGTAGGAGACTATTATTTTTTAAACACATTAATGTAATGATGGGAAATTTAGCATAAACTAACAGAGATTTGTAGATTCTACACCTGAACCAAAATGCGCATTTAATGAGGACCCCAGGATATGATACAGTCCTTGCCAAAGTGTCATTAATGGCTTTTTTGGGATAATCAACACAAAGAAGCAACTTGTAGGCTGGATTTTTCAGATATGGATGCTTAGCATATCCTCAGAATTAAGCCATCTCTATTGAGTCTCCATTATGGAGACTCTAACAAATCATTACTATCTTCTAAAAATTTTTGGCTTTTTTGACTGACAGTAAATCGTATTTGTGCAATTAAATGAAGACATCTTCAAACATTTGGAAACAACTTTGCACACTGTGCTGAAAATCTATTTGCAATGAAATTAAAAACTAAATGTGCAGAAGTGAAACAAAGATCATCTCTATATAGCTGCAAAAGCCAACCTCTCTGAGATTTTATGTTAATCAGCAAAAAAGCAGTAGCACTATAGAAAAAAGATTATGATCCATCCTACTACAAAAAAAAAAAAAAGTCTGCCTAAACAGAACTTAGCCACTGGAAAGCTTTTGGTAAACTCTAATATTTTTGTTTGGGAGGACAATTTCTGTTGTTACTTTTTACGACAATGGGGATGCTTAGGCATGTGCTAACATCAGACCTCTAGGAATACTTTATAAAAACTGCAGGAAGCACGTAAACAATATCAAAAAGACTTGGCTTCTAAAATGCATTCTACAGGAGTGGCTTGGTGTCTTTAACAATGTGAATGAGGATAAATACAGCAGGTAATTTATCCTCATTTTAAAAATCCTAGGTCATATTTTTGTTAAACACATAATTGGAAGCCTTTAAGGAAGTTCTCTTAGTTCTCCTCAAGTTCCTGACAAGACTGTTAGTGCCTTCCAGCTCATTCAGCATTACAGGTGCTGATTCATGCTCCTGGGTAATTTAGAGGGACTGAACCTTAGGCTGCTTCTTGGGGGAGGCAAAATCCCAACCAGAAAGAAAACCTCCAGAGACTCTGTGATGAAGGTAAGAGAAGTAACTTCTATAAATCAGGAAGAAGTAATTTAATTTTCCTCTAGGTCAGGCATCAAATCTTTTCCCTTACATCAGTGACCCCTGGGTACTTGAGACTCACTTAGGAGAATTAACAATATCCCATGCCTTATGGCAAGCCAACATGGTTGCTCTCAAAGTTGATTTTCAAAAAAAGGCATCATAAAGAATCCACCTAACTGCAAAGAATCTCAAACGATCATGAGGAGAGATCCTACACTGATTACACCACCAGCTGTGGGGCACAGCTGGTTACAAATAGCATCACCGATTCTCCTTTTCCTAGGTCTGCAGATAGAACAGGAGAGAGGCAGGATCAGACTTCAGACTTTCTGACTACTTGTTGCCATCTGAAGAGGTGCACCAGAAAAACTGCAGGAGGGAGAAGATGAGTCCTGTGGGAAGCACATTTCTCTTTAAACAGCAAGATGAAATGGCTCAGGTTCAGACTCCCAATTTCATGTACAAGAATCTCAGCAATTTCATTTTCAGTTGTTAATAATTTTTATGTTTCCTCAGTGGAAAAATACTTAAATGTAATTTACATTCAAAGCCACCATAAGGTTATAAACAATTCCCAGGCTGAAGGTTGCTAAACTATGTCAATTCAAAAATCCACCAAGACAAACATAGCTATTCTTGCAAGAAGTACTGTTCACAAACCTGCAGTCCGAGGAAAATGTGCCAGAGAAATTAAACAATGGGCAAAAACCAGCCTATTTCCTTCAAAGGCTGTGTAAATATCTCTGGAATGTGTGTAGCCTCCACTGTGTATTTCAGGGTGACCTCCTTCTGGGGTTTGCATTTTCCATAACTTCTCTCTGGGAAGAGGGAGACTCGGTGTGCACGTCCAGGTCCCCAGCCAGGATCTGTCAGCCTTGCCTGCTGCAGTCAGCAACACCAAACAGATTTAGTGCAGCTGAGGCACTGGCTCATTGCTCACCAGCTATTCTGAGAAGCACAGCTTAGGCTTTGCCTGTCCCAGCATAGGTCCAGCTGCCTCCTGAACCAGTGGGAGTCACAAGGGGTCGGGCTGCAATGCAGGGGGAGGGAGAGCAGTAGAAAAGAATTTAGATCTCCCAAACTGATCTCTGTCAAACTGATGTAAAACTCCTGCCCTGTGGTATCACATTTATCTTTCTGTATTTGCTATCTATATGTGCAATAAAGCACTGCATGTTTAGCTGATTTGAAAGCCGAGATGGGAAATTCCAATTTTACTCCAATCTTGAATAGCATTATCTTTCCTTAGCATCAAAACATAAACTAGAGGGAGACAATAACTGAGCTTGTTAAAACTTTGTAATAACTCTCTCGGTCATGTTTTTGAAACACTATCAACAAAGAAACAGGAGCTAAACCCCTTAAAGCGCTATACAATTCCTCCCTCCTCCAAGTCAAACATTAGTACTACAACGGAGGTAAGAAATCACCTTTTCCTTAGAGTTTGCACCTGGAACAGTCATACTGTTAAACTGCTTACAGCTATGTTAAATAATTTGCCAGTACCTGTCTGAAACCAACACAAATAAGAATCTTTTTTTCTCTAATTGTAAGTTCCTCCACTCAACAGCCAACTAAAATTGTTAAAGATTACATACACATGGCCATATATGTACTTACTACAGGGTTTTTTTTGCTGAAGTTCTGCTTGTGTATTATCTATACTGCAATTACATCCGTTGTGTACACCACAAAGACAATCAATAAATAAATTAATGCTTCAGTCAAAACCCCACCTAAATTTACACAGCATACAGAACTTGGCTTAGACATAAGAATTTAAAAGTTAAGAGTTTGCCATATATTATTAAGTTCTGCATAATGTTTGCTCTTCAGAAATTCCTATATCAAGACACATAGAAACTAAACTTCCTTTCCAAATGTCTCAGTTCTGCTCAGTTCCTTAACTCTGCAGCTTTACTTTTAAAATACTGGAACCAAATCCTGGGCTTTCAACTACTCCAGTACCATGCTCACGTTCAGTATAAGATTATGGAGAACTGGTTTTCTTTGCAGCTCTTTAAGCTTTTTGTATATTTCCATTCAAGCTCTGCATAACCCAGCTAATCAAAGGTATTCATTCATGCTCCTAACCAATTCCAGTAGGGATTAAACATTTAGACAAGGATCTATGATGCCATCTTCACTTCTGAACCTCAGTTTCCAGTCTACAAAATAGAGGAAACATTTAAAAACATAAGGATGTTTGCAATACTTCACTCATGGATGTATCTGAAGGATGGTTTTGAAGGGCTGAAGAAGGCAGCTGGGCTTGCTTTGTTTGGTTGGGTTTTTTGTTTAACAAAACAGCACACCTGATGCACGCAAGTCCCACATGAAGAATTTGCATAAGGCTCTGGCTCCGGGAAAGGGACTTTTTTTTCTCAAGAAAACTGTGCACAGGTTCTGAATTCCCAGGGCGCTTTTCCTTTCCTAGCTAGAGGAGATTTCTCTCTGTCTACTCCCAATGCTGTGAGCATCTTGGAAACCTGCCCTAAGGCAAGCAATAAATGGGGGGTGGGGAGATAGGACTGGAGCTGTAGTGCCTGGCTCTTCTTGCTTTTGTTTGTAAAATGAAGCATTTCAAAGGGAATTTTGACTGGACTATACTGACTGCAGGGCCCATTTCTCATAGCTAAAAGACTATGAAAGTAGCCTATATAGAGCTGTTCTACAACATACTCCAAGTGAAGGTAGGAACTCTAACACCTGGTAGTAATTAAGACCAGACCTTAGAGGCTAATGGTGGCTCATTTATAGCAGATTGACTACAGAGCATCTTTGTTGACAAGACTACAGGATGTATGATGGTGGGTTATTAATGTAGTTGGCAGGCAGCTGCACTCAAATTCATTGCTGTGGCAGCTGTTCAGTAAAATTTGCTGGAAAATCCAGTGGAGATTAGGTTTTGATGAAAAATTTCAAGGCGCTTTTCTCTAACGTGAGCAAGGGCAAACCTCCTGAGTTTATTGAATATTGCAGATCGCCAAGATAACGATGCTTTTGCCTACGCGGATGGAAGGTGCTGGGAAATGTGGGCTGCTCCCAGCAGGTCTGTGCTGCTCTCCAGCTCCGCGTTCTCCCCAGTCCTGTTCAACAACATGCACAGCCTGTCATTAGAGGGCCCAGCTGCTAATGCCAGGGCCGATCGTGAGGCAATTACCCACGTCTCTGTGTAACTGCGGCACTCGCCTGGAGTGCATTACAGGGAAACACTTATAGCAAAACAGGATGTTGCGATGGGTACGGAGCTTTTCCTGACCAAGGAGAAAGTGCGTCATGCAACTTGGTGATGTTGCTTAACATACGAAATCGCCTTGGCTGAGCGATTAGATAGTACGCAGCAAGGCTGATTTGAATTTCTGGTCCTACTTTCTCTTTTGCCTCGGCATCAAGCACATGGCTGGAAGTTACAGGAGACGGTCAGGATCCCGGCTGGCTGAGAGCGGCGGGAGCGACTGCTGAACCCAGCTATAAGAAATGCAAGGGTACAGAAGCGACGGTTTCCCTGGCTTAACACCAGTGAGCAAAAACTTCCCCAAACTAGTATGAACGAACGTTTTCAGAGTCATCTAAGATCTGTTTTGACTGCTGGGGCGATCACACTACGTCGCCCAATTAACCCACCCACACCCCACCTGATAACACAAGCTTTTAAAGGTAAACCGAGGCGCCGCTCCTATCCGACCCACACCGGGGAAGGTGCGCTGCCCCGGCACCGCAGCTCCCTGCAGCCTGTCCCGTCCCGTCCCGTTCCCCCAGCGCTCGGGGCAGCAGCCACAGCTCTCGCGGGAGCCGCGACTCGAGGCGCTGGGCGCTGCCCGCCCGCCGGCGGGGGCTGCGGGGCCGGCCCGCCCGCAGGGGAAGCGGCGGCTGCCAGGGCGGGCGGAGTCGGAAGCACGACAGCACGGGGCGCTGGGGCGGCGCTGGTGGCGGGGGCGGGAGCAGCTCGGCACTCGCTGCCGTGCTGGGGTCGCGGCGCAGAGACGGAGCCGGGCAGCGGCGGCCCCGCAGCAGCACCAGGAGCAGCAGCGGCAGGAGGAGCAGGAGCCGCCGGAGCCGCCTCCCGCCGCCGAGCGCGGGGAGCCGCCGGAGCCGCTGCCCCGGGCGGCTTGCGAGCGCCGGGCTGCGGCGCCGCCGCTGCCTGCCGCCGCTCCGCGGGTGAATGAACCTGTCCCGGCCGAGCACGACGGCGGCTTCGCCTCGGGCTCCGGCACCAGCCTCCCCCCGTACAAGATGGACGGCTTCGCCGGGAGTTTGGGTGAGTGGCGGCGGGACGGGACGGGACGGGACGAGGTGCGGGCAGCCCGCCGTGCGGCGGGGCCCGGGGCGCGCACCTGCGGCTGGCGGGGATGCCGGAGCCGCGGGCTGGGACCGCCCGGGGCCGGCCGGGCCGGTGCGTGCGAACACCGCCCGCGGCGGGAGGGGAGGGGATGCCAGCGCGAAATCTGGTCAGCTTCAAACCATCTGTTGCGAGAGCTCCGGCTGCACTTGCCTTCTTTGTTCTTCCCTCGCCGTGGGTTTGCGCTTCTCCTGAGCTAGTTGCTTGGCTTTGGGCTGATGGTTTGGCTTAGGCGGTTTGGGTTTTTTTTGAAATGTTACTTCGTTTTTTGTCTCTCCGTTTTGCTCCGCGGCGGGAGGGACGTCGTCGGTCCGGGCGCAGCGGGCCCGGTGTCACAGCGGGAGCCGCGGGCGGCTCTGCCGTGTCCCGGCTCAGAGCGGCTCCAAGGGGAGCGCAGCACCCCTGGAAACTTGGGGGCGCTGGCGGCATCCGCGGGAATGTCAGCGGGGCAGTCGGCGCCTTCCCGGTGTCCGAGCATCCGTCCGTGCGCCCGAGGAGCCCTCCTGGCTGCCTGGGCGGCAGGTTCCTCTGCCGGAGCCCCGGCGTGATCCAAAACATTTACTGCTTGCTCACGTAGATGTTGCCAGAAAACTGACAGGCTGCGCTGCCTTCGGTTCTATGGAGGCTGCGGCAAATTCTCACCAGTTTCTTGAAGCAAATATACTCCGCCAGCCCAGTTTTTGACCTGCTTGAGGGAGAGATTGCATGTGCTACCAGGTTTTGCTGGTTACAAGTGTGAACTGAACGTGTATCCAAATGTAAGTTATAAAACAGTGTAAGTTTCCACTTCTGCAAATTATAAGGCCATTGGCTTTGCCGTGCTGCCTACCTGCTGCTCTCATCGTATTCAGTGCCGCTGCATCTATTGCAGGCATTTCGTGCTCAAATTCACCCCACCTTTTGTAGAATAATAAATCTGTGACTCTTAAAAATAAGATTAATTAATTTTTACGTCACTCCCGTAAAATCTGTAGTAGCAGTGAATAGTTCTCAATTTTCTGGAAAAATTGACTCATTTAAATACTTCTGAGTGTGATCCTAACCTTTCAGGTTTTTGAAATGTCAGCTCCAGCATTTTGGGCATCTCTCCAAACCAAACTGGTGCACCATAATTAACAGTATGCTTTGGTAGTTTGGCTCTCTGCCAGGTATACTGTCCTTGCTCAAGTAACTGCCATGGCCATTTTAGATCTGGCGATCAGAAAGCGACACATGGAGGAATTGTACGGGTTCTGCTCCCAGTTTTCTGAGGGAAGATTGTGCCTGTGGGTGACATATGCAAATGTTCCATGGTTAATATTTATGAACCTCTTAACCCAGCAGAAGAACTGATCACCATATCAAAGCACACCGATGTTGCTTTTAACTCGTGCAATATTGGTCCCGTGAGGTCGATATTTAGAAATAACTGGTTTTTGTTGGAAGTAGAAAAAAAACTCAATTATTATGAAATAATAAAGCTTTGCTTTCTTGCGTGGAGGTTCTCAGTGAGCAGTGGCATGGGATTTCGGATGGCTCAGCACCTTGTGCTGGAGCCGTGATGGGCCCATTGGGGCATCCCGTGTGTCTTATTAAGGGGGGGCTCCATCTGGACCTTTAATTTGTTTCCTTGTTTGTTCAGGAAGGCACTGTGATTTTATGTGAATTTAATGAGGATTAAGCTCAGCTCAGCCTTTTAAAATGTGCATTATGATATTCACTGCTAGTTGGCCTTTGATTTTGCTTTTGTGGCAAGCATTGATGTGCAGAGGTTTTCTGGAGCTGGGCTGAGGAGAGGGCATTCCCAGAATCTTTTGCTTTGAAGTATGAAACTTTACGTGACTTTTTTGTTTCCAGGTTTGAATCATGCTGCTTAGTCCTCTCCTGTATTTATAATCACTTGTTGGCTGTTCTAGCTGCTAATGAGCACATAGTGTTCACAAAGATGTGTGAATTGTTCTGAGACCTCTTTTTTTTTTTTTTAAACGTCCCTAATTAAAATCTAATGGCTTGATTTTAATTAGCTCTCTGCTAAATGTCTTTTCGGAAGGCCATAAATTAATGTAATTTAGAATAAAATGTAAAAATTAATTAAAATTATTGTTGGCAAAACTGTGCTGTCTATGTATGTGCATGCTCAACCAGTCAAGCAAGGTTATTAGAGAGCAAGTTGTCCTTTTAATGCCTCTTGTCATTATCTGGAAGGCAAAATGTTATTACAGATTGTGCCCTCTAGCACAGGCAGAAATACCTTCTTGCGTGTCTCTTGCAGTTCAAAATACTTTACGCAGCTGTTTTCTTTTGGCTTCCACATTGAAATTTTTATGAGAATAAACAGATGAAAGAAATAATTTTATATGTAATTTAGAAAATTGTTTTGGTTATTGGCTTACTAAGCTCTTATGTAGCGCTCTGCTCACAAGTATACAATTACTATGTGTACAGTAAAAAAAATAAATCTATATGTTATGAGTTAACTCATACAGTTGAAATAGGCATTGATTATTTTGATAAAGCACTGAGTTATTTCCTGTGTGCTGTGGCTTCAGTACCTTTAGACTATCACAGTGATAATTGAATCCCATTTATTGTCTCAAGCAATATCGTATCTCACAATTTGGCGTTGCCAACGTGATGGTTGTCAGAGGGCTCAATGCATTCTGGCCATCTGCTTTTTCAGATGCATCCCTCTAAGTCCAAGACTGTGTTTCTGAATGGGAACAAGAAGTCTGTGAACCTGGACTGGGCATCTGGGCTCTTGCCTTGTGCCCTGGCTGAGACACGAGCTCAGCATGGGCGTCTGGCTCTGATGCTGCCAAGGTCTCCTGCCTCTCAGGGTCCTCATCAAAACATTCGCATCAGGGCAGAGAAAGCGCTGCTGATTCTGCCAAAGGAGTCAAGCAGAGAGTTCTAGCAAAAGGAAAAAAAAAAGGCAAAAAAGTCCATGTGGGAAATAGTGCAGCTAAGGCTGTCAGTAAGTGTTGTCCTGCTTCACCCCTCCTCCTGTTCGTTCTGCACTGCTGCCCAGTGTCTCTTCCATGCTCACACTGGTGCCTGTGAGCCCCGGCTGAGCTGGCTCAGACCTGCCCTTCAGAGGGCTGCAGGACTGCAGAAGACTGACAGTTTTGCCAATAATAATTTTGATTTTTAGGTATCATCAGGGATTCTCTTATTTTGCTGCCTTGCTGCTTGCCCCTGCTGTTTTGGTGTTTTTTTGCCTAAATTGGCTTGTTAGGGGTAGGAGAAGCGTGGCAGGTGGTGGGAGGGAAGCAGGGGGAGCCTTCAGCTGAGGGTAGGTGGGACCAGGTGGCGCTGTGCAGAGCTGTCAGCTCTGAGAGTGACTTTGCTGAGTCGTGTCTGAGGTGTGAGATGTGCTGGATTTAGACTTGGGAAGAGCCAGCTGTGACAGGCTGCCTGGCGCTGGTGAGGAGTGAGTGCTCTTTGCTGGACAGTTTTCCATTGCTTTTAGCAGCTGCATTGTTTTCCCTTCTGAGAAATCTTCTGCTAATTGAACTCTGTAACAATAACTCATGGTAAACAAAGATACGGAAACATTCATCATATTATATTAGAAAAAAATCACTGTAGCCTTTTCCAAGTTTGTCACCAGCGTGTGATAACAACGAGGAAGAAAGCATTTCAAAAGGACTCTCTCCATTATCGAGGTCTGTGGCAGTATAGTAACTCATAAAACAATGGAGAAGTCTCAACTTCTGATTTCAAACCATGTGCAGCTGTGCAGGGTGCCCTGAAGGTTAGAAGGAGTCTTTCTGAAGAATTCTCTATAGTTGAAAATAACTTTCACAGAGAAATTAAAGTTGCACTTGTCTTGAAGTCTCAGGCAAGCCGAATAATTTAGAATTTTTTTAAAAGATTCTTTGAGCCTGTGCATTTTGTTTTCAGAGAAATAGAAAGTAAAGGAGAGCTGAAATTACTAAGTGGAGACTAAGGTATGGTGCAGAAGCTGTCTGTGCCAGGTAGTTCCTGAGGCAGTGTTATGAGTATGTGCTGTTCCTCAGCCCTGGAGGAACCAGCAGTGTCTGTTGAACCTCTGGCTTTGCTAAAACCCAGTCCAAAGCCCCCAGTCTGTGGGGGCAGAGCTGGTCCAGGGCTCAGGGTGGCTCAGGCAAAGAGGATCTTGTGGTCGCTGGTTCTGTGAGCCTGGAAAGCGTGTGTGCATGATGATTCATCTCTGGCTGGGCTCACTACCGAGAAAAATGAGTGTGTGGGGTATTTGTCATTTATTTGGGCTAGAATATTAAGTTTTATCGTTGCCCGTCTAGACTGCAGAAGTGGCCGTGGTGCTGCAATGCAATTGCTCATAGCAACGGCGAGCTCAGCCTAATTCACAGGCTCTGCTCCTGGGATTGCTGTGTGCTATTGTCGCTGCGCTGGTCTTCTTAAAAATAAAAACTTTGGCAGCACATCACTCTCCCCTGCCTGAGAAAGATGGCCTTGGCTGGTGCCAGGGGAGATTAAACTCCAGCAGCAAGGAGGGAACAAGCTGTTTGCTTTAGAAACTTGGTGGCAGCGGCTCACCTTTTGCTAAAGAGGGCTTTGGTTCATGTGCGGTGAGGAGGAACCCTTTGCTCTCTAGCCAGCTGAAAAGCAAAGGATTGTGTGTTTAAAAAACAATCCTATTTTTGCACAGAGTAATTGGCAATATTTGCTCTCGTTGTGAGTAGTATCTCAACACAGGAGCCTCTTAGAACTCCTTCACTTAGAATTTCTCTCTCCTTTGGAAAGACTTTTAATGCTTGAGATGCTTAGGATAATTTCTGGCCTTACAGTGTGTTTTTCATATTCTTTAACTGAATACTTTTGATATGGTGGTACAGTTATCTGACAGGATTGTATCTTGCCTGAAGAACCTACTCTGAAAGGGTTTTTTTCCTTCTATGCTTTATATCATGAAGTATGTAAGAGGGAAAAATTGGTCAGGAACAGTGTTCTTAGAAGTTCTTTGAAGCAGTATTTTGTTTTGTAAGCATTATTGTTGTTATTATTATTATTGTATTGTTAGTAAGTACAGGGTGATCTGCATGTCACTCCTTGCTCTTCAGAGCTGCTTCCCTTCTTGGTGTAGTTTGTATCAATTACTGAGGTTTATTTTTCCCTTCTCTCTTTAGGTCCTTGCTAAACCTAATCCTTAATGAATGCAATCGTAAGGCCAAGAATGTTGTTCCTGTTTTACCCACACATAATGTAACGGGAAGGATGTTAGAGGATAATTAATTTTATAGCACATGGCATGTATGATGACAGTGCAAGTCTCTCTGCTCTTGCTGGTGTTGAACCTTTCTAGTAGGGACATTCTTCTGTTTAGGAGGTAAAAATCACCGGATAAAGAACTTTTCATAAGCTTCACTAACTTCCTTTTCAAGAAATCTGTCTGCTGTTACTTATGAGCTCAGGTGGAACCACTGCTCACCTCGCTTTTCCTCTCTGTAAGCAAGTGAACCCCAGGAGTTTAAAGAAGAATTACTTGCCTCTTTTTCTTCATCTGCTTGTTTAAATTGATGCATAATTCTAGTTTTCTGGACTTTAATTAAATACTGAAGGATGGATAACTGGACCATACCACATGGTGATGTGCAATTTATTCTGAGAGTGTGAGTGCTCTTTAGGAAGTACACATATGGACATTCATGTTGCAGAAGCCTTTGTCCATAGAGAAGCTTGGAGTCTGAGCTGATCATTCAGTCATTGAGTGGATGAGTGATGCTAATGGAAGCGTGGGATGTGGAGAGCAACACCATCATCATTAAAAACATGAGTTTATTGCTAAGTCCTGGAACATACAAAAAGTTTTTTCTCTTCTCATTTTTCATTTTTCTTTTCCTTCTCCTTCCTGCTCCCTTTCTTATTTTTGTTTAGCTTTATTTTTTTGCTCCACTATGCAAGTATTCATGCTACAAACCATCAGTGAGTGCTACGATATTCTTAAGCATCCCACCCGAAGACTTCTTATTGAGTTGAATGAACTGGGTTTTTTTAAATTAGTTTTTTGATTGTTTTGCCTCTCAGTGGGTTGCCTCTTTTGCTTATCCTCAATAGTTTCAGCCTAACTTGTTTACTAAATATAGCTGTGTCTTGTTGCTCTTTGACTGCTGGTTTCTTGATTCCTTTCCTGACTCTTTAATGGCTGCACTGCTCTGCTTTGCATACAGTGCTGTTGATAGGGAAGGACAACTGAGTGTTTGGAGAACCAGTTTCTTTCTTTGGTCAGTGGTGTTCAGTGCCTTTCTGCCCCATCTAGTGATGTGGATTGCATGCCTTTGTAGCTTCTTAAGCAAGATATTTTTGAGTGCAAATCTGCCTTATTGTAGAAATAGGCTTACTCTTTGTATTTAATACCTCTTCTTTCTGGAGCTGCTTATACTTGTGAGTGACTCTTATGCACTATAGAAATGCAGCGTGAGGGACAAGAGCAGGAACAACAGCTATGCACTGTAAATGGATATGCTATATTGTGGATGTGATATATTTTGTACAATTTTGTACAACAAATCTGTCTCCTGGTTCTCTTGTTTTGCTGAAGCTCCACTCATAGCTGTAAATGCAGTGTCCCAGCCTGGAGTTGGTTCCCATTTCTTTGGCCATTTTTGAGCTTAAAGGATACGGCAGGGGGAGGCTGAAACCGGACTGGTTTATGTTTGATTGTATTTTGGATTTGTGTAAACAGTCTTAATGCATCAAGCTAAATTGGCAAGCTTTCATAATCCTTTGGGAAAATTGGGAGTTTGAAACCCAGAGGATAAATGGAAAAAAAAATGGTTCTAAGCCCCAGATTTGGCTCCCTAAAGGGATTCTGTAAATTAGTTAGATCTAGAAATGTGGTTTAGTTAAAGTAAATGAAAATGTGTTTTCATGAGAACCTTATAATTTTAAAGACAAAAGGATTTCTTTATTCTGAGTTGAGACAGGAAAGCGAGAAAATGGCTGTTGACAAGAAATTTATATTTGCCGGCCAAACAAAGAGCTAATGATTTCACCACTTTTTATGGTTTTTAATGAAATGATGACATAAAGTATCAAAAATTGTTTTAAAATGTTTAAATTCAGTCAGTGGCCGAGGTAAGCAAGTTAAATTTGCATAACAAATTTAACAATCCCAAATATACATAAGATGAATGGTAGAACTATTAGTTTCCTTGCAGTTTACTGTATGCTACATTTTTTCTCTTTTGAGAACAGAAGAAAAATATTAGTTTTACTTCAGGGTTCTGAAGAGCTTTGTGCCCATCACTGTAGAAAAGAACAGCAGGAGGGTGGGCTCCAGTTTGTTTCTGTCCCCCTTATTCTTGGACACAAGCAGACCATGCCATTTCCTTAAGATGTTTCCTGATGTGCATTATATGAATCTTTCCTTCATTAGAACTCAAGATTTGCATTGGCAAACTCTATTTAAAGGTGGCAGAGTAGAGCCCAGTCTTGCAGGTTCAGTTTTTGAGGAAGGATGTCACCTCCCCAATCTTGCAGGTTCAGTTTTTCAGGAAGAATCCTCAGACTAATTTTAGTCCCCAGACTAATTTTTTTTAGTCTTTATTATATATTTTCCAGTACTTCTGGCTTCTGTAACTAGGCAAACTTTGGAGAGTGGCTTAATTGTAGACAAAATTGTAGATATTGTAGACATAATCCTTCAGGTAGGGCACAACTGACTTTAATTCCTTTTGAGGAGCAGTAGATGTTGGGGACCTGGCCACATGGAATGGAAGGAAAAGGGGCTGCTGTCAAAGATTTTTTTTTTTGTGCATCTCTGGTTTGATGTAGATGTGGTGAAATCACTATTTGAGTAGGAGCAGTTCCAAGGTGACTGCTACACACATCCATCTGGGATTCTCTTGGAGCAGAGTCCACTTCAGATATGTGAACATGCATTGCAGTTGGCATGGTTTGGGAGTTGTTGGATGCATTTTGATTGAATGGACTTCCAGAAGAGCATTTCTAAAAATGTGCTTTTTGGTATTTCCAAAGAGAGGTGTGGAAAGGACGTAAGAACCATAAATTAAACTCTTTCAGCTGCAAGATTCAGAGACATGGCAATACTCATGTCTGCGTAGTATCACTTAGCTTCTTTAAACAAGAGCTCTAACAAGGAGGTAATTACAACTTTGTTTAACTCTGAAATTCTGCATTGAACTGCTATCCCCTCCTCTCCCAGCATGTGCTGTGGAAATGCCATCAGAGGGACCTGGCAGGAAATCAGCGGTTTGTGTGGCTGTGGTTCTTGCTTTCTGAATTCTAAACATGTCCATTAAAACCATGAGGCAAGAGGGATAATAACAGGCAGTACAAACTCCATTTCTGTTTCTTTTTTTTTTTTTTGGAAAATAATTTTAATTTTTATATTTTTTTCATAGAATAAGCATGAAGCAGCACTGAGTCCATCTGCATGTCTATTCTCTAAGCATTTAATGATGGCATTTTCCGTGAAAAATTATATGACGTATTTAAGAAAGATGACATTTGGCAGTGCCATTCTCCAGAGCTGGAATTTTTTCTGTGTTTTCTGTAATCTGTCACTGTAGCATTTTCTGCAAGATGCTTGAAGGAATGAAGTGTTGGTTATAAGCAAAGAGTTGGGTGATTTGAGATGCTTTCAAAGGAGCTTTAAAAATAGAAATTGCTTGTCTTTCTCTTAAACATAGAGAAAAGTGGGTCTTAGGCATAGTTGTAGAAAACAGTAAACAATTCCGATTCTTGTAAAACACTTTTTTTTCCTTCCTGAACACTTTGTTTGGCTTATTAGTGGTTCATTAGAAATATTCCAGTATGGCTCTACTCCTGTGCTGTTGGCTAGAATAACTAATCTGAAGTGTTGGTACAAACTCTAGGAAGAAACAATTGCTGGCCCCCAAGTGCTGGAGAGCTTTAGGTGGTGTGTTTCCAAAGTCTATCCAGCATATTAGGTAGTAATGGTATTGCAAACTGATACACATTTTTATGATTCAATTGGAAAATTGTCAGTATGGAGATAATTTCTGTGTGAGATTAATATCATGCCTCAAGCTTTTGTGTGCTAGCTGGTTTAGGTGCAAAGAAAACAGAGAGAAGCTGGCAATCATCAAATTTGTAAACTGAAGTTTAGAACCACCCCAGCCAAGAACTGAAAAGCAATCCCACTTTAATCATGATGTGGACAAATACAGGCTAGAAGTTGTTGTTTATTCACAGAATGATTCGGCTTGGAAGGGACCTAAAAGATCATCTGGTTCCAACCCCCCTGCTGTGTGCAGGAATGCCTTCCATTGGACCAGGTTTCTCCAAGCCTCATCTGATGACAAATTTAATTCTGAAATAGGCTTCAATTTGTCATTTTTGGATGCTAAACCTTTAGGTGTTAATAGTTAGTTATTTAAACTTTGGAGGGATTCAAGCTGTGGGCATCAGGCTGGTGGATGTTACCAACCTTTGATCTTAGTGTATTGCAGAATTATTATGGGTTAAATGTCATGGTGTGCATTAGCAAATGCAGGGAATAGTGATTTGGAGGAATCTTATATTGCTTTTTCATTGGGAGAACTTGTCAGTGAGCTGGTGTGGTATTGTGTGGGTCTCTAATCTGGCATCTACTCACTGAACTGGAGAGAGAAGACCAATTTTCTTTATAGCAACTCATCTGAGTTTTGAAGAGATTTTTGATCATTCATTTTGTGTATGTGTTCCAGGCTTGTGGCTCTGCTGCAGGAATGTTTGTATGTGTGTATAGTACTCTGCTTGTAGAGAAATATGAGGTTGGGAGAGCATTTAATTTGACTTTTAGTAGTCAAATGTTGAAGTCATCATCCACCTCAGAAACAAAGAGTGTAAGGTGTTTACTACTGGATTAAGGTATTTGAAGCATTGTTAGAGTGGAGATTTTACCTCTCTGCCTATCAGCTGAGTTATTGCCTAGCTAAATAATACAGGTTTATATGTAGAGGTTCTTTCTAACATGCTTTTAATTACCTGCATTTACTTAATTATTATTTGCAGCAGAAATTTCAATTTCCTGCTCTTGTAACTACAGCAGCTTTGCCAAGGGCTCTAACTTGGCTGCTGGTTTTTGTGAATCAATGGCAGCATTTGCTGTCTGTTTTCTATAGATCACAAAGGGATGGTTTTTTCCAAAGCTATAGATAAAATGACAGAATTGCAGGAAAGTGAAAGAGAATTGACAAGAAATCTTGCATAGAGTATTTGCAGCCTAAATTGTATTTGTCAGTTTGTGCAGATTTGTGTTTGATAAAATCTCTTACATCTGCCTTTCAGCCTTTAATTGTGGTTAATTTAAGCAGATAAATTTTGAATAGTCCTTATTTTAGTTTCCAGAACTAATTGGGAAATTTCCAGACTCTGGTGTGTATATATATAGTGACACACCCACTGACATCCCCCTACCCTCTCCCTCAGTTTTATTTAAAGGATTCGAAGTCTGGCCACCCGTTCAGTGAAGGAACTTTTCCCAATATCAGATCCAAACCTGTCCTGATGCAATTTCCTGTGTTGTATCACTTGCTTCATGGGAGACTGACCTCCTACCTTATATATAACATGTATTTTATGTAATATAGCCCTTTCTTGACTTACATTAATCACACATACAAAAAGTACCTTTTGGTTTCCTGTCAGTTTTACTGGATCTTGATTATCTTAGGCATCAGAATATGTATTTTGGTTTTGAAAAGCTTTATGCTAACTTCGAAACAGGCTTTTTTTTTAGTCTTTGCCATCTTGCTATTTACGGAGTCTTTTGCATACAGCATATGGGTTAAAACTCAAAATACCTTCAAAATTAAACTAATTAGCAGGCAGAAGAAGATAGAAATCTTTACTAGAAAGAAGTGACTTGCCTAAGATGAACAAGAAGCTGCATTTTGGCAAACAGCTCTTCTGTAGTATCTGTGATCTTTGCCTGTGTATTTTTAGAAGAAAAATGGGTAGGGTTGATGTCATCTAAGAGTTGCCTGTTGACTCTTAACTCCAGCTTTTCTTATCTGCTTAATTACTCCGGGATTTTACCAACCTTTGAGTTGCAGTTCTGGCTTAACAGCCTCGGGTACTGGCTCCTGCCTTTGATCTGCATCTTTCTTTGTTGAGAAATAGGGATGCAGAAGTAGCCATTTCATAGTGATTTTCACCTGCCTCATCAGCTTTAATGTGTGTGTGCTAACATTCCCCCTTCCCTGTCGTGCACAGGACATGTGTCCTATGTTTTCCTCCAAGCTCCAGGAAGAGCAGCTGCTTGGTTGAGCCACGTGCTGCCCATGGGCACTGTCATGCTGGGGAGCAGAGCCAGATCCCCACTGGGATTTGGGGTGACCCCTCCTCTCTGGGACAGGACTCTTGAGATGGAAACCATCTCTGCTTCTCTTTGCTGATTGCCCTACAGAGGTGGTCCTAAGTGATGCTGGGTGGTGTGACAGCAGAGACTTCCATGTGGTTATACAAAAGTAGGGGTAATGCTAATAATTACCTATCACATACACTTTTGGCTTTGTGTGAACAAGCAGTTTTGTAGCAGGGAAGGGAAAGGAAAATGCCTGCCCCTGGAAGGAAGGCCTTTAATTGGAGACTGCAGGAGCCACTCTGGTGAAGTCTCTGGGGGGTTTCATAGGGATGCTGACATGCTGCAGCTGCTAGAGGGAGGCTCTGCAGAGCAACTTGTGTTTTTTCCTGTTGTGTTAGACTGCTGTGACATGTGCTCCTCACCATGAATACCTAGATTGTTCAATGCCGTGGAACTTTGTAGAACCACCCATCCCCTCTCCAGTACCTCTGTGGATGCCTTGTTGTGATTGTTTGGAGTTTTTTAAAAACTTTGATTCCGTGTGGAATATTATTTTCTGTTTTTCACTGAATGCCGTTTAACCTCAAGCTCTTGAGGTGGTGAACAGCATATTTGCCATGTTCTCTATGTTCATCATGGGCTACTTTGTCATGTCACCCTTTTTCTAATCTTTGCTCTTCTCGATTGCTGACTTCCAGCAGTTTCAGCATTATAGAAACAATTTTCGGTCTCTTGGCAACAGGAAAGATTTTAGTCATTTACCTCTTGTGCTACATGAACCATTTGTATTCTCAAAATGGGAAACTCAATCACATTGATGCTCTGATGACTTGTTGTCTTTCTGGGCCACTTCCAGAGATCTTGGAGCAAGAGGGTGCTGTTGTGATATAGTGGCTGTTCAGTCCAGCAAGGTTCTCCTCCTCAGTTCTCTTCTAACAAGAACCATCTTTCTTATTTAATAAGATAATGGCTGCCATATGGTTTTCTTCATTATCCTCTTCTAATTTTTCGTGTGTGCTTATGTACTGAAAGCTTTGGGGGAAGCATCTTCCATGCTACTAAAAAACTGAAAGTAGGTAAGTTTCTGCTTGTTTAGAAACTTGTTAGAGCTACACTTTTTTTAACGTATAACAAATCATCATAAAGGCATTTATAATAGTTTTTTATACTGTGAGATACTTTCTACTTATTTTTTAATCATTGTTGGTTTGATTGTCTTGTTTGACGTAACTCATTTTTCCAAGAAAACCATTTCCATTTTTATTGCACCAATTACACATGTACAACATGAAACTTAGAACGAAGTGCAACATCAGATCACTGAAGCATCTGCTGCTTTTACAGCTAATTTTTATGCTTTGTGTTGTTAAAGTTAATGATTTCTTGCTGTGCACACTGTTTCACATGCACAGTGTATATTGTATGTGCTTTATTACTGAGAGTATTTTTTTGAACCCACATGTGTCAATGTAATTAGTAGGAAACTTATCTTTGGTTTTGTAATTGAACACAGTTGTTTTGAGGTACTGTCTAGTACTGCCTCTTTTGTTAATCTAGCAGGTGACTTGTAGCAGCCATATAGAGTAGTTATAATTACCAGGATGTATTTCAGCTCTTCTGCTACATATTGTAGTCTTTTTATTGCTTGTGTGATGTTCTGCTCTCATTTTGCATTTTACTTTTCTACTTCTTTTGAGTAAGCTGCATATTGAGCAGTCATCTAGTTTCTACCTACCATAAAAACCCCTCGGTTTGCGTTTTGAGGCAGTAATTTGTAGTCCTTTAGTAGGTCAGTGTTCCTGTTTGTGTAAAAACATTTCTGAAAGTGTCAGCAAGAGCAAACCAGATGGAGTCGAGCTCTGGTGGTGTTTCACTGCGTTCCCTGCTTGGAGGATGGACAATGCACTGCTGCCTTTGGGAGTGTGCTTTGCTCTGTGTGTGTGAGCTCATCAGCATGGTACCGTACTGTGCTGGGGGAAGAGCTGCACCCATCCCACGGCTCAAAGCATGTGGTGCATGAAGCTGTGTTGGAGGACTGCAGGGGGCTGGTGACAGATAGCTCTAGCAGTAGAGGACAGCAGGCTCTTGAATGTGACTCTTCTGTCTTAGGAAGTAAAGAATTTTTACTTATTTTTTTTTAGCCTGCTTTTATAAGCACCCCTCTTCAGGTGAATACTGAGTACTGGCTGTATTTGACGATAATAGGGTGAGGAAAACAAAAGGTGAGCACTTGAACCCCAAATGATTTCTTGTATAAGATGTTTAGGATTAGCTGTGTGCACATCAGCATGATAATGAGTGTGCTTCTGCAGAATATCAGCTCATTCCTGATCTGAGTTGCCAGGCTAGATGGTTTATCTCATGGTAACCCCTCTCTCACATGTCCAGGGTGACAGCAGTAACCTGTTATTTTAGTCAGCTTGGAGAAACCCTTGAGTCTTTCTGAGGAGTTCTGAGATGCTGAGTGTTGTAGGCTCAGCTTTTCTCTCCCCAAGGAGCCCAGGGGCAGGGGGCTGCACCAGTGCCACGTCTGCCTTTGCCTTTGGTGGGTCCCTGCTAGTGAGAGGGAGCATCAATTTGTCACCATATCTCTGGAGGATGGAAGATGTGGGGGAGTGAGTGGGCAGACAGTGGGCTGACAACTTGGTTTGGAAGCTGGAGATAACACTGTGTAAGGAAATGAAAGAAGGTGCCTGGCTGGTGTGTGCTGCCCAGTATGGCCAGCCTGTGGTCATTCCCCTTTATAAAGACCTGTCTGTCTCTGATGTGCAGCTCCTGTCTGCCAGCGTGGTGGGTGGAGGTGGTTCCTGCACACACAGAGGTGGAAATATCTCCTTGATGTGTGCCTTGCAGGACAGATGCTGTGGGGGAGGAGGAACAGCTTGGTGTGGTAGGAGAGCAGTTGGATGCTGTTGAACATCCCAGAACTCTCCACGTCCCAGCAAATTTCTTCTCCCTCTGCTGCTTTTCCTCCACTTCTTCCTGTCCTTCTCCTGCCATGCTCTAAAAGGATGAGTGAAAAGATAGAATGGATTTTCCTTTTCAAAGCCTTCTGAGAAAGCCTAATGTTACACATCCACCTATGTCACTGTGTCTTCTCAAAAATCAAACATAAACAAACATGGTGCTGTTTTCATAACCAAACCAACCCCAAACTTGAAATCAGCTAATGATGTACCATGTAATTATCATTGTTTGTCTTGCTGTCCTTATTAAGGCAGTTATGCATATGTTCCCGATGAGAAAATGTGTTTTAATTTTGTTTTACTATTGCTGTATGCTAAATGAAAAAATAAGCCAACTTAATTCCCTTACAATGTATATTTTGTGGAAAATGTATATTCCCTTAGAATGTAGATGTTATGGAAATATCTGAGATTAAGGAGTCAATAATTTTAACTTAATACTTCATTTATAAGACTTGATTTTGAGCTTCATATTCTAAAGCTAGTGTGTTGTGGAGCAGCTAATCATAGCAAAGTCAAATAAGTATCAGATTACAAAACTTTTCTGTATTAAAAATATGACCATATGTGCCTCTGAATAATTCCAGATGGAAGGCTGCTGGTTTATAATTTGTTATTTTATATTACATTTCTTCAGAATTCTTTGCTTCTTTTTTTTTTTTCCTTTTGTTGTCGTGAGCATTGGTTGTGAATCCAAAGATATATTACAAGCAGAAAAAAAATAAAGAGTGCAAAATAATAGTTTATGCCAGCAGAGTTTTAGGTTGGACATTATGAAAAATTTCTTCACAGAAAGGGTTGTAAAGTATTGGAATAAGCTGCTGCCCAGGGGAGTGGTGGAGTCACCATCCATGGAAGTGTTCAGCCAACAGTGTGGCACTTGGGGACATGGTTTAGTGGTGAACATGGTGGTGGGTTGATGGTCAGACTTGGTGATCTTAAAGGTCATTTCCAACCCTAATGATTTTATTTTGCATGCTAGGTATGTAAATCCCATTCCCCAACATTTTGGTTGAGCTAGCAGGGGTGTCAGGTTTGGATTGGCCATACAGACTCTTTCATACACTATTATGTAGTTCCTAAGTGTTTAGAGTACAAGTCTTTTTTCATATGTATTTTCAGAAGCATATTCAGATGCTTATTGACAAAGTTCCCAGAATGAATGTAAAACCTTTCAAATAAAAAGGGAAAAACTTGAGAAAGTTACAGACCTCTGAAAACATGCAAAAAATAATATAATAAAAGTGGTTTTGCAACCTTGGTTCTGTTTGCCAGCAGTAGCGCAGCATGCAACTTCTTTTGAGAGAAACACTCTTGAGAGCTTGTCAGCTTATTCTCTTTCATGAGTCCTCTTTTAAAATAGCCTTGTGTTACAAAAAGAACCTTAGAAACAGGCATAAGCTTGGTTCACCTTGTCAAAGGCAGTGGTTAAATATTTCATCTCAGTAATTGCAGCTACACTTTCATGGCCAGGTGAGAAAAGTGTAATTTTAGGTAGTGTAGTAATTCCCACATGGAATGCCTGAATTGCTGTTCTGCTCCTTATCAGTCCTTGCTTGCTCACTCTTTATGATAGAGCACTATCATGTTCATTCAGGATGATAATTTCAATTCTTACCATTTGTGTCTATTTGTAGCATTTTCCTTACATCTTTTTGTTAATTAATTGCTCACGGAGTTTCAACAGTATTTTATAAGTCGCTGTTGTAGGAAATAATAACTGTACCTTTCTTAATAAATTCTTTATGTTTAACTTCACTCAAAAACATCATGTGGGGTTCATGTGCAATGCATTAATAACACAGATTATGAGCTTGGCATAAAAAGTGCCTGTTCCAAGTTGTTTTTTCATCTACATCCTCCCTTGTTTTATTTCTGCTGCCACAGTGAAATTTCAGGGCTTCAAGAAAGGCTATTTACTGTGTTTATTTCATTGCAGAGGAAGGAATGGGTTTAGTTTTGGCAATGACAATCACAAAGTCAGAATATCTGAAAACTTATTTCCATGTCTGGAAACTTTATCCTTCTTTTACTACTTCTTGGGGCTAAATATTGATTCAATTATTGATTATTTAGGAGTCATGTGAAATGTAAAATGTTTCAGAGCCTTGTGGTTTTAAGCCTTTAGGGACTTTCCCCAATGCCTTTCAGTGGGCCATATAAATAAAGAGGTTCTTTATAGGCTTTGCTGAGGTATTAACTGTTAGTGTCTGCAAAATGGGGATTTTCTTTTTTAATGCAGGAAAAGTGAGTTCTGTGATACGTGCTTTTTACAATAAGTGTAAATGTGTGTAATTAAAAAAAAAAATCAGATTAGTTTCTACAATGTTACAAATATGTACAGCTTAAGAGAAGATTTCTCAAAAAGCATCCTCTTTGTTGAAAAGTGCAATTCGAGTAAAATAGTTTCTGGAGTACAGAACCTCCTGTACAGTGCTATTTCTGAAATACTGCTAGGAAAGAGGCCAGGATTAGAAGAGGAGCAAAATTTAGCAGTATGGAGGACTGGGATTGCTAATGGTAAGCTTTTTCTCATGCTTGTGACTGTACCATTTTTATGGTCTTTTAAAGAGGGAAATTGTGATATTTCTCCTACTCTCAAGTGTTTCTGTGGTCATCTTTATCTGTGGTTTAGGCTTTTTTTTTTTTTTGGTTCAAATTCTATACGTTAAAAGATTTTATCACTTTTCCATGAAAGAAACCTTTGCCCTGATCCTTGAGCATTTTAGATGAAAACCATACTTTGCAGCTAGAAATTCCCATTACCTGGCTTGTTCCTCACACAGAGGAAGTTTAAACCTATTCACAAGCCCTTGTGTATAAAGAGGAAGGTGTTTCCTTGCAGTTGCTTTGAGAAAGCAGGGGAGTGAAGGAGCTTTTGCAATACCAAGCTTGTTTGCTCAGTTGCTGTTACAACAATAACAACCCCCCGAGAACTGCTGCTTTGTAAATGACACCCTACATACTGTTAATTATTTTTAATTCTAACATTAATTCTATTTGGTGAGCATTTAACCTGGAAAACTTGCCTTGACATGTAAGGGCAATTAGCTTGCATGGTATGGTGCTCTTTGCACTCATTTTTAAATCTTTTTAAGAGCTGATGTAGCAGCAGTGATGCACCATCTGACATTTCTTATGGTTTGTGACGGCTCCTCTGCGTTAGGATTTCAGGAAGACACTGTCACCACACCCACCAGCAGCTCCCTCTTCTCTGGGGACTCCTTTTCCTGGTATTTCCTATGGGCCTGTGAGTTTCAGCCATTCAGAATTTGATTTGTTTTACCAGGTGACCAGATTTACCAGGAAGCCCATGAGAAGAACCATTCCAGGCTGGGAAAACCTGCCCACCTGTACCCTTGGAAGGGATGAAAGGCTGGGGGAGGTGTGTGTGTGTGATATTTTGGAGTTAATTATGACAGAAACCATATTTTGGAGCAGAAATGTGTGGATCACTCAGTTAGATCAGCACCAATTTTCTGTGTGGAGCATGAGGAAGATGCTGTGGGGTGGGTGCATAATCAGCTTAAATCATGGCTGAGTTGCCTTTGAGTAGAAATCAGACATGAAGAGCACAGGCCCACCTGGAAGTGATTTTCTGTGAGTGTGAAGATGAAAGATGTGAAAAAAGGAGAGGGATGCTGTAAATAGAGGTGTGCTTGCCTCCCCCAGCACATCCTTTCACACAGGCTCCTGGTGTTATCTCAGGTGAAGTGTGGGCTGGCACAAGACAGGAGACAGCATTATATCTTGAAATAAGCACTTAAATATTTAATTAAAAGCAGGTGTAGAGGGGAGAGGATGCCTTAGGAACACAGGCAATTGCAATTAGCAAAATATGTTGAAAGATAAAGTGATGCATTGCATAAAAAACTAGAGGATTATTGAGTGCTAAAGCTCAGTGATACAGTTAATTTCTTCATAGAGAAGTTCCTCTGCATTACTCAAAAAAACATGCTTTGGCATGGATGTCTTTATAAATGGATACTTTTTGGTCTGAAAGTCACCTTTTAATCACTTTGCTCTTTGTCTGAGTATGTTTGAAGTTTTTAGTGTGAGTGAAGAAGAAGATTATATGTTCTTGCTTCTGCAAAACATTGATGCTCCCTAGTAAAACCACTAGCTAGAGGTTGTAACTGTTTAAAAATTCCCTGTACAGGTGTTCTCTGGTTAAAATGCTTAAATATAAATGTTTCAGGTTTATGTTTCTGTGACTGGATAGATAATGGTTTCTCCAGCTCTCTTTGGTGGTCTAATCTGCTTACTTTGTCTAAATAAGCAAGTCTAAAGTGACATGGAGATGACTGTGGGTCAAGAAAATGCAACTATACAATTAAGTTTTCATGTTATTTATAGCAAACATGTCTAAATTCCACATTTGTATAACCTAATTTAATGAACTATAGTACTGGTATTAGATGCCATGCATACTTTGTTCAATTGTCTGAGTGGTTATTCAGTTTTTCCTCTATTTTATAAATTAATTTCCCAGATGTATCTATTTAAACTCTACATTTCTGATGCTACACTATCTTGAGTCATGGAGTCTCATTTGCTCAGGCTGCATTTTTGTAAATGACACTTGACAAGCCAGCAGACAGCAATTTAGAAATTGGTAAGTGCTGGCATCTTTAGTTACTGATCACATTCTGCCACACATGCCCTCACAAAGGGTTTTTAGGTATGGGGCTTTTGTTTCCTCCCCTTGCATCTGTTCATGCAGGGCTTGTTCTTTGCTTGTTGGCTGATTTGCTGACACATGTTAGTTGAGTTATTTTTGTGTTGTATTTCTTTGCAGTCGGGGAGCTAACAAAAATTGTTGCAGTGAATGTGTATTTGCACATAGCTGAAGCTATCAGTGTAGGTGGCTTTGCTTTGCAGCAATGTAATGCATACTCAAAATGTTAATTTGCAGCTTGGCAAGACTGGTGAGGAGTTCAGCATTTTAACATCTTTGCCATGGTTTTAGTTTGAATGAACATGTTTGAATGTACTTTCATCAGAAGTCTCCAGAAAACTTAATGTTTGGGCCAGCAAAACAGGGTACCATCTACTGAAATAATTTCTGCCTTCTTTTCCATTCTCTTTAGGATTTTTTTTCTTTTCCTTCTTTTCACATGTATGATTGTATAAATTGCACTCAATTCAGTAAGTACTTGTACAGCTCATGCAGAAACTGTTACAATACAGGCTATGTTTTCCAAATATCAGAAATGCATTCTTAGTAATGATTGGGTGTCTCAACTTTTATATTGCAACATCTCAGCCTCTATTTTTAAATTATATTTTAGTGCCTAAATTCTCCAGTATTTTAACTTCTGAAGTTATTTTCACCCAAGTCCATTCACCTCAGTCTTCATGATTTGTTTGTGGGCTTTTTTGTAAATGCCCGGAACTTTAATCAACATGGAGTGAGTGAATTTTTTTGGAGGTATAGTGCTGGATGGGCTTGTTTTCTTTTGTCTCTCTTAATTCTTCCCCACAGGCCATCAGTGAAAATTAAATTCTTCAAAATATTAGTTTTTCAAATGAAAACAGATTTTTCAGTGATTAGATGAGAAATGTTTTTGTGACTACAGGAAAAGGGAGATCAGTGTGTGTGTAAGACACAGCTTATTACTGCCTTTTATCTTCTTGTTGGGCTCTACTGGAACCTATGCTTTCAACCAGTGTAGGTTCCTCTCATTTCACCTAAATTATGGCCATGTTCCAGCCTTCATAGTAAAGTTCAGTTAGACTTCTAAAGCTAACTTGAGCTTTAGACACACAGTATCTTTATTATATTTATTAGCAAAAAGTAAATTTTTTCTTCTGTGTTCTATGTGTGTAGAGTAGACTGGCTTCACATTCTTCAGAGAGGGAACAAATTCTGTCAACTTCTGGCTTAAATGATCAGATATTGAAAGGAGTAATCCCTTGCCCTATTCTCAACAAACTTTGTTGGGAGGACTGTCCATCAACATAAATCAAAGTTATCACATCTGACTCTACTTAAGTTTTTCAACATATGCAACCAAAGCACAGCAGGCCAGATCCCCCTCCTTGATGGGGTTTTGTTGATTGCCATCAGCTGAATTTCTGGCCCAGCATGTCCAGTGGTCTCAATTCCCAAACACAGCCCTACTGGCTCTGCAAGACACCAGTGCCACATTTATATTGGAGGAAAGTTTGTTGTATCAGCTGTGTTACAGAAAATCTGTTTTCCCCGGGCTGTTTGTTACAGACTGTTCATTGTGACTTTGGCTGGCTATCAGATGCTTCTATTTAAACAAACAAATGCCTTCTCCTAGTTTTGCTCAAGATGTCCTGCAGTGAAGTACCTCTCACTGAGACAAAATGAGTGATACATTTGTATTCAGTAAGTGGCATCAGAATTTGTTCAAACACATCGATAAAGCAGTCATTGAATTGTGACTTTGGAGTAGGTTGTTCTAGTGGCAATAAAACAGCAACCAGAATCCCTACAAATTTCCCTTTTCAAGACACTTACCTTTTGTCCCAGATGTTTTTTCCCCCCTTCACACCAGATCAGTGCCACCAGTATCTGTACTACCTGAGTTGCTCAAAGGTGAGCCACAGAAAGGTATGATCTTTCATATTTCACATAGAAATCCTTATGTACGGATATGTCAAAGCAACTGTGCATTTGCATTTCTGGATTTTTTTTTCCTTTTTTCCTCTTTTCCCATGAATTTTGACACAGCATTTTGGAGCATCTGTTGACAAGAGTATGTCAAAAGAGTGTAGAGCAGTATCTTCTATTCTTGCATTTTGGCTGGCAGTGTCTTTTGGCTTACTGGTATATTACATTTGTAATCCTATACCATGCATGCTGTCCTAGAATAGATCATAGAATCACTGAAAAATGTAGGTTGGAACCACTGGAGGTCATCTGGTCCAACACCCTCTGGCTCCAGCAGTGATGGCTTCAGAAACAGATAGTGTTACTCAGGGTCTTGCACCAGCCGAGTTTTGAATATCTAGAAGAAAAAAAAAAAAAGTTATAACTCTGGGTACAAAGCAAAAAAAAAAAATTGAGCTGAGGGTGTTTAAAACAGGTGGCTGAGATGGAGTTTTAGTTGCCTCTTCCTTTTGCACCTCTGAAGAGAGCTTGATTCACCTTTTTTCTGTAGTCTGCACTCCCCAAGGTAGTGAAGAATTGAGCTGGCTCCTGCTTTGACTTTTCTCCCAGCCTCTGGTTTTTCACGATGTGCTGCAGCCTCCTTACCATTGACTCTCTCCAGCTGGCCAGTTTCCTCTGTACTGGAAGATACCAAACTGGACATGTGTCTAGCTGACATCCAGATGGGAATAATGATTTCTGCCAACGTGTTGGCTGCAATTGTGCTCAGACAGCCCAGTGTGTGGTTGGCCTTGGCTTCTGCAAGGGTCCCTTGCTGACCCTTCCTGGTTCCTTCATCTGAATCTTCATTTTCTTTGTGCTGGTCATGCCAGCCTGAATGGCTGTGTGGGATTTTCCTGCACTGCTGCAAGACTGTGTTTGTCTTTGCTGAATATTGTGAAACTTCTGTCAGACCAGTTTTCTAGTTTGTCCTGACGCTGGGGAGCAGCAGCCCTGCACCCCCTACCATTTCAGTCCTCCCCAGGGTTAATGTCATGGATGCATAGAATTGTTGAGGATGGAAAGGACCTCCGAGATCAAGTCCAGTCATTGATCCAGCACTGCCAGGTCCACCACTAGACTGTGTCCCTTAGTGCCACATCTGCATGGCATTTAAATATCTCCAGGGGTGGTGACTCAACCCAGAAATTATTTATGTAATGTGACATGAATTTTCCCCTTACACTGCATTAGGAGTGGGGTATTGATTACCCTTAAATAGGATGGGGGTGTGTCCATCCCATCGGCCAGATGAAGCAGTATTGCCCTGGGTACTGACCTATGAGGGGGCACCATTGGGGTCAGCCACCAGCAGGACCATTAGACCACAACCTCTGCAT
Organism: Sturnus vulgaris; assembly: GCF_052056855.1. Taxonomy (NCBI): domain Eukaryota; kingdom Metazoa; phylum Chordata; class Aves; order Passeriformes; family Sturnidae; genus Sturnus; species Sturnus vulgaris. Next base: position 25,021,795 of record NC_142245.1, read on the forward strand.
TTGAAGCCTGATGACCCAGCCAGTTTTTCATCCCCTGCCTAAAAATAATCATATATCTCCTTCTCTCACCCAATCCTTACATTTAAGCAATGCAGATCTAATAAACAGATGAGTAGAATAGAAATTGTTAATACTATGGACTTCTAAAAAGGCATCATTGCATTTAAGAAGGAATTGGGAATTGTTTGCAAAAAGCAGACAGTCCAGCAGAGAAATCTTTTTCTTTGTTTTTTTCAACCAGTATAGATTTGTGAAAGTGTCACAATCAACATGGTTTGAAAAGAAACTAGAGGGAGAACTGCAATTGGTTTGAGTTAATTTTTTCAGTGCTAATTTACGTTGTGTTAGCTTTATTTCAGTGGCTGTGTTTGGAGGCTGTTTATAGGAAAAGCAGCTGAGCGGGAGAGGTTTTAAGGAGAATGCATGGCAGTAAAACCACAAAGTATCAGGGGGATTCATCATAATGGAATTATTTTTGGATCATTTTTGCTTTAGAGTCACTGAAGTTTTAAGACAGTTAAAAATAAAAAAAGTTTTACATCTTTTCTTTGCACTTTGTGAGACTTTCCTGGATGCAATGGCAAATTGTTTGTTATTCAGAATTTGTTTTGTAAACTGTTCTTCCTCTGAAAAGGAGCTTGTGTTTGGCTTGGATGAGCCCAGGGTCTGTAAACACAACCATCCTGAAACGCTTGGGCTCATCTGAGCCTTGAGATGCAGCTCTGGGCAGGGTTTGGTGGAGACCAGGGACAGGAGCCCTATTTTGTAGGGCAGTGAGACAACTTGAGTGAGTTTTGGGAAGTCACAGCTGAGCACCACGGAGCTATGAACTTCCTAGGGAGAAAATGGGGATGGGAGAGTGTGTTTCCTGCTCAGGAGCAAGGGATATTTGTGAGCCCTGGAGAATTTTCCCCCCATGTCATTGTGAGGAGTGGAGTTGCAAATAGGGCAGATAGCTGTGTGTTGTGGTGATTGCACAGATTTTACACCTCTTTTCCTGCTATTCCTCCCTGACACCTCCCTCTCCATCCCCTTCCCCTTGTCAAACTCACCCAGCACCCACCACAATCTGCTGCATTGACAGGCGTGTTCAAACAGGTATATTGTATTTAAAACATATACCCACGGCTCTGCATTAGTCAGGTTAACCTTACATTGTGCATTAATTTTGCTAATCTCACTCCATTATTTACTTGCACGTTCTTTCCATTTCTTGTTTGTTTTGAACTTGAGAAGGTTTGCACAACCAAAGGTGCGTTTGCTTGCCTTTTAATTAAGTCAAGCAGCTTTGATTGTCAAGAAATACACAAGTGTGTTGACTTTGCTAGTGGACAAGTGTTTGGTAGATGACTTAAATTCCACAAAATCTATGCAAAGAAAAGTATCTTCTCTGAGGCACCTTGATGAATGAACATACATTTTTAGTATGCCATAAGTGATTTTTATTAGCAAATGCAGTGGTCAGAACGTCACCTGTGAAAGATAACGTGGTGGCAGAGATCAGAACCGGAGTTCTGGAAGTAAGCAAAAAAATTGTTCTTGAAAATTTGCATGTGCTTGTTTTTGTCCTAAGTGTTGATTCAATCTTTTTGGAGGCTATATTTAAAAATAGCCTTTTATTTTTCTTCTTTTTCAATTGTGTAAGCAAACTAAAAGCCTAAGAATCATTGGAATGAACGTGGAAATAATTTCAGGTATGAATTTATACAGCTGTGCGTGGTACTCGAGACACTGACATGTCAAATGTAAAGGAATAAAAATATAAATGGAGGTGCATTGCCCTTTTATTCTTAAACACTTGAGTTTGCTGAAAGCACAGAAAATAATGATCAGTTGTTCAAGGCGCTGGATGAATAAATTGATGCCAGCAGAATTGCTTACAAAAAAGAAAATACCTTCAGTTTAGAGTAGAATTCATACCTATGTTCACCAGACCTTGAGGAGTAGTCACTCGTCTGAAAATAATCTGCTGTCAAATACAGGGAAAAACTTGCAATCTCGTTTAACCTAAAGGAAGAGGTTTAACTTTTCATTTTCTTTTCATTGTTGACAGTGGCAAGTGGGTGATTTTTGAGGGTTTTTTTTATTTTTTTGGTTTGTTTTGTTGGGTTTTGTTTTTTTACTCTTTATTTTATATATTTTTGGTGCTTTTTGGGGGGACTCTTTTTCCCCCCCTCTCTCTACATGTTACCTGAAACTCACCTTGCAGTAGTTGGATATGGAATAGAGCAGCAAGGCATATCTGCTGGAAAGAGCTGCAGGTTCACCTTAAATTGCTGTTTCAGTGAGAGAGGAACTTGGGTGTTGGGGAAAATTGGGGCAGGGTTTGGAGAGGGAAAAGCTCATGTGCATCTGGGAATTTCCCTTATGGTGCAGCAGGGAAGGATCATGTGTTCTGTTTTCACTGCATGCAATCACTGGAGATCTTGGTCTTTATGGTGACCCAATCCAGATCATGTGCAATCTGTGAGTTTCTGACACAAGTCGGTAACTTGAGTTCAGAGAGAACCACTAACTTGTAGGCACTCCTGGTGTTCATCTCTGCTCCTGGGTACAACCTTATTTGTAGCTGTACTTTATATAACTGTATATTTGCAGTTATAAAGGCGTTTCTTGGCCTGTCAGTCTGATTGAAACTCAACAATCAACAGAATTTCTTTTCTAATAATTACTAGTAATGTAGTCATTGCTGTGCAGCTGCATCAGTTTGAGGAGCACTCATACTGAGCTTTTGGTTAATTTGCATTTTGTGCTGTTAGAAATACACGCTAAAAGCTTGTGATGAAAATCTGATCGTGGTCTGTGAGTTTGTTAGTGGAGTTGAGTAGAGACAGAGCAATTCAGCTTCAGTCCCAAGATTCATCCAACTGACATTGCAGTCACTTCTATCACAAAGCAAAAGAGAAATACAGGAGTTTCTACTCCTTTCTTCAGTGTTTTTCCCCTTGCAGATTTAAGTTCTGATTGAAGTTTGAGCAGCTCTGTGTGACTACCTCTAAATAAAGTTCAGACTGCAAGTAATATTTTGTAGCATCAGAAATGAAGAGTTGGAAATGTCCTTCTGTGATGCACTGGCATTTTCTCCACCATCATCTCTTGCTCTTTTCCATCCCTCTGCTCCTCTGGCTTGGCTGCTGCATTTTTGAATTTCCCCAGGTGCAGGCAGGTATTTGAAACAGGCTCCTGGCAGGGACTAGCAGCTTTTTCCTCTTTGTTGGCAGGATTTGGTGAAGTCATGCGGGCACTTGCTCCAGGAGCTGGGAAATTGCATTGCAGTCTGTTCCAGTTAGGCTTTTGTGAGTAATTGCAAGCTTCCCTTATCTGTATTGTCTTTAGGGTTTCTGTTGTTAATTGATTCAGTTGCATGAAGCTGTGACAGCTGTGATAAGCCTTACTATTTTTACTTCCAGATAAATATTTATAAAACGTGAATTTCACTGTATGTGGCTCGAAAGTCAGATGGAGAGTCTCTGAGTATATTTGTTTAATTGTCTGTAGCCAAGTACAATTAGCATGTACTGTACGGGCAGTGTAATTATCCTGTCTAGTAAGCATGCAGAATTCTTCCTTTCTGGAAGATTATTTTATTATTCCCTTGGTGTAGAGTGGGGCAGCAGTTGGATCCTCATGCTAAAAATAAGAAAGAAAGATGTGCATTTTGTGTATTGCATCAGCTTTCAGCAAGCTTAAAATAATGTATTGTGCAAGAAGATGTCCTTCAGCTGATTCCCTAAAGACTATTGACAAGTTTAACTTCTTTGAGCCAGACACACACACACACCCCCTCTGCCATGTATGGGCACAGAAATAATATAATTCAGCTTATAAAATAACCCATTCAGTTTATTAAAAAGCTCATCAATTTTTATGCATTGATCTAAATTCAGGAGGAATTAGGATTGCTTGTGTGGAAGAGAAGAAGTAGCATTAGCTTTAACTAAAATATAGTACTCTGAATTTGATTGATTTGGCATGAATGCTGGTCTAATTAAGTGCTTTCTGAAAAGGTTGTCTGTGTGTCCATTTACTTTCTTGAGTTTCTGTTTCCTCAGGTAAGGGAATTGGAGGATGAATGTGTCATGTGAAACTTTTTTTTTAAATAGGTGTGCGTTCATGCGTTTTGTTTGTTTATTTGGATTTTTTTAACAAGTGAAATCATATATAGATGTTTTGGAAAGTCAAAGCTTATTTTATTGGTTACTTTGGAAATTATACAGTCTTACTACCTGTTTACTGGGCAGGACAAAAAACAAGTTAAGGAATTTGGTACAGGGTGGGGGAGAGATCACTGTGACACTGAAGTTTGCTGTTTAGGGAGGAGAGACCATGTAAAAAAGGTGTTATTATAACTTTCCTGAATTGAACGGGTGATTGCACTTGTTGGTGTTTGAGTCAATGCTGAGATAAAGCTTCTAATATTTTTTTATATTGGCAGTGGAGCAGAGTGAGCCTATTTCATAGAATGACTCACTGAGATATTTTTCATTTTGACTCACTATAACAGGACTAATCCAAAATCGTAAATCTCTTTAATTCTGTATACTAGAGGCAATCTCTTGATTGCAACTCTTGGAGAACCAGCAGTAAATGCATCTCAAATACCAATTATGCCTTACTGCTTGTACTTGCCCATGAGTTGACCAAATGACTGCAATAATGTATGTAATATCTTGTAAAACAGAGGTGTATTTCTATCACAGAGGTGCTTAGAAATATCTGTGCATTCCTCTTTTTCTCTTTCACTTTAGCTGTAGAATAATATTTTTGTTCTCTGCTTTGGTGAGTTTTGTATGTTGTGTCCATATAGTTAAGACTTAAAGAAAGAGCATGAATAGTTTTTGGAGTAGCTAAGTTGCTATTGACCTAAATGTATGAAGCATATTTTGGGGATGTGATCCCCATAACTTCCACCAATGAATTGTCAGCTTCAGTGTTTGAGACTTCTGTTTATTTTCTGCTCAGTTTCTCACTGTGGGTTTGGGATTTTTTTTAGGTGTAAATTAAAAGCAATGGCATCATTAAGAAGAGAAAGCAATGAAAATGTCATTCATGTCTGTTAATATAGTCTCAAGTTTGCTCGGGCTGTTTCTATGCATGTATTTCCTTTGAGGCATTCATCCCCAAGGCTGGTGTGGAACATCACTGCTCATTCCAGTGCTTCTCTCATTTCACCTAAAACAGGTGGCAACTGGCTCTAAACCATATCTGTGAAGTCCCAGTGTCCTTTTGTCCGTCCAGTACTTAATGCTGTGGTCTTCATCTGGCATTTCTTGGGATGACAGAGTGCATTTAGAAATGTGTACAAATATCTGAACTGTGACTTGAGTGACCCAGCTGTTGGAAATACAGTGCAGACACGAGTTGCAGAGTAGGATTACTTTTAAAAGCATCAGTGTATAGTAGTGGTAGGTTGTACTGTATGTTACTTTGGGAAGGTACTGAACTGTGGAATATGTGTGATTGAATAAACAAGATTACATTTAATTTGGAAGAAAAAGTAGGAGCAGCTGAATGAAATGCTTTAGTGTATGGTTTTAATACTACAGAAGAGGCACAGTTGCAGTTTTACTCAGGTGGTTTATTCTGCCTTGGAATCAGGGAATAGGTAGCCATGAAGCAGGTAGAGTTCACCCTCTAAAATGTTAAAAAGAAACTAATTCTGAATAAGTTTGGGGGTTTTTTGTGTGGTGTTTTTTATTTTTTTTCTTTTTTGGGGGGGTGGGATTTTTATTTGTTTAAGGAATATGTGTGTATGCTTTCAATAGTTGCATAGAGAGCTGACATTTCTGTCTGAGCATTTGTAAAAGTCTGGTGCATCTGCCAGAATGAATTGAGAGTATTTGATGGTAATTATTTTCCTTAATTGAATCAAAATTTCAACTTGAGTGTAGTCCACCGAATAGATTTTTGTCTCTAAATAATTAAAAGTGTCCAGATACTGCCATGCACAGGACCCTGAAATTACCATTAGTATTCTGTTAAACTGTATTAAAACCAAATCCACGTATAAATGTACAGAGTAGGAATGATACTGCATCTAATTGGCTTTGGATAGTCTTATGAACTTTACTAGTCTACCAATAATCAAATGTTGATTCATATTTATTTAGTTCTTTTTTTGTGGTTTGAATTTTATATCAAATTATATTACAAGGGGCTTAATCACAAGCCTGTTGCTCTTTACCTCAATTTTTTAGTGTGTGGTGTAGGGTCTTTTAAAAATAGATAAATAACCTTAATCTACGAAATTAATGCTCTCAGCCTTAACTAGTTACTGAAACATAGTCTATCAGAGGTATAATTAGAACTGTGTATCTTAGAGTTTGTGGTTCTTTTTGTTTTTATTGTGTTTTGTTTATGGATATGCCATTTTCCCATACTTAGTTCTGGTTATAACCATACTTAATTCTGGTTAGCCATAGAGTTTTAGAACTCTTAATTTAATATGATGCTTTTCCTTTTTTATGTTCTGCTGCTTTGTGCTTCTTATCACACTGAGTATGAAGGAGCAGTATTTTTTGCCAGTATTAGAACTGTTTTATACAATCCTGCATTAAAAGGTATTTAGGGAATTTCAGCAGTATGTACCTATCTGGAAAGATGAGCTAAACTGCACAACCTGCTTTAACAGGTTTCTGCAGTTTTGAATGCCTGCCTTTCTTATGCAGTAATACAGAGGCAGCTGATTGGGGTTGGCCAAGTTCAATTGCAATTACCTAAACTTAGACATGCCAGCTGTGATGAGAAAAAAATTAAGTAGTTCTTCCTCTTCTATCTTCTGTCCCTTATTTAAAGTAAAAGCAGATTACCTCTGAGTCAAAAATGTTTTTAAAATCTTTGTGATAGAGGAAACTAAGCCACGATGTTTGTGTTTTTTACCTGTGAGAGACTTTTCTAGCTATTTTCCTAAATATAAGCTAAAGGAGGTTTGCTGAAATGCTCACCCTGAGCTGGTAACCCTGCCCAAACAAGCCCAGTGAATCTGTGGGGGAAGGAGCTTAATTCCTGTCTGCCTACCCCTTCAGACAGGAGTGTGCAATCAACAGTTTGACTTGGGAAGCAAAGAACCTTGAATAATTAAATTTAGGTTATAAAAGTTTAAGTAACATCCGGTCTCAGAACGGGAATGCATATGTCTGGAGAGGGTAGGAAAAAAAAAAAGACAAAAGGGAAGCAGGAAGAGAGAGAAGTACACCAAGGCTGAGTCAACAGAGGCCCTTCAGAAAAGGGGAATTCAACCCTAAGGAAACCAATATAGAAAGCCATAAAATACACCAGGCAAATGTATGGGAAGGAAATCAGAAGGGTGAAAAGTCTATGAAGCAGATGGTCTACTTTGTAAACTGTCACTTGACAAAAATAGGAAGTGAAATAGTTCCTTCTCCAATAGATAATTAAAGGAAAAAAAATGTGGGGCTGTGGAGATAAATACCCTAATTCTGTGGGGGTGTCTTGTTTTGTTTGTTTGGTGGCGTGGTGGTTTTTGTGTCAGTGAGAGGGAGTCACTGTCACACTTTAGGATGTTGAATAAAGTGATGCTCAGGCCGGTGCATTGAAACACAGGGAGCTGATGTGACCAGTTGGATATGCCAAAGAATTCTGGAAGAAGTCAGGAGCGAGGAGCCCGTTCTGTTGCAAACATGCATTTTGCTGTCAGTGTGAGCATGGTGAAAGGACAAAAAGAATAAGAAAAGTTATTTATTTGGCTAAAACTAAACAAGCTTTGAGACAATACAGAGTGACCTGATGAAGCAGCCTGAGTGCGTGACGAGAAGACAAGGACAGCATGCTGGGCCAAGCGGATTTACAGAGGCTTGATTATTGTCTTAGCTTATAAAGCAAGGGGGCAGGACAAACATGAATTTACAGATGAAAGAGGACCTTGATGTAGATTCTAAATCCAGATTTGGGCAGCCAAATTTTAAGTGCATGGAAGAAATTAGAATGCTTTATCGTAGTGCTCGTCTCCAAGGTATAAAAAAAAAAGGGGTGGGGAAAACATATGAGACAATGGAAAGGTAGAACATCTCCTGTGAACAATGAACACTCAGTGAAACTAAATCTAAGGAAAAGGAAATACTCCCACCCACTCTTTTTTCCTTATCCTTGTTCTCACAGAATCAGTGTTTACATTGAGTAACACATCTTTTGCAGAGGCCACTGAAGCTGACAACTCTGAATTCAGATGATTTAGACGTTTGTATGAGTGGCAAGTAGACGGTTTTACAGTAAACATTTTGTTTTTAGCAAAGTATAGAATTACCGTGGTTTTGGGCATCAGCCAATTTCAGAGGTGTGGTTTTTAGTTTTTGTGCTTCTTCCTTCTCATCCCCCTCCAGAATAAAGTATATCTGAATGTGTTATCAGCATAAATGGAGAAGCAAATGCTTTTCCCTTTTCTGATACATGCTGTAGGATAGATTTACCAGTACTCTCACCAGACTGAATGTTTTTCTGAAGTACAGCCCTACCACATGGGCAACTTCTGATTTCAGTGTCTGTCAGGGGTGATGGAATGAGCATTCGTTTACTTCTTTTTAAAGAAAGAAACAATAAAAACAAGCAACCTTCCCACTTGCAACAAACAGACAAAAGCCTCAAATCAGATGCTTTGGTTTTTATCTTGTTTGACTTGTACTTGGGAAGTCATTAGGAACTGTTTGTCTTATGAACATACGAGTACTTCTCTCCAGTGTTTAAGAAGCTGCTAGGAGGCTGTAGCATCAATGGAGATGATGTGGGCTGTTATCTCAGTGAATATAAACAGAATTAAAAAGGAATTGCTCTGTCTGGAAACTGAACTCCCTTAGCAGTTCAAGTGCTTCCATGCACTGGTGGCTGTTGCAGCCACAATGCCTTCATCTGCCCCATTCCACCTGCTTTGCAGCCACTGCTGTCACCAGGAAAAAGACTTGAGGAGTTGAGTTCTGCCCCATAGCATGAGAATTTCCATCTCAAGTATGCAAATAAAAGTCTGAGGGCTGGGCACAGTCTGGTGTAAGAGTCAGTCCTGAAGCTGTCAAATACAACTGTTGATTTACTTACTTTTTTTATTAAAGTGAAATGCAAGTCATTTGTAATCAGGTTGGGCACGTTGGATCTCCTTGTCATTCCTTGAGATTTCCATCTGATGTAGTGCAGATGGTGGCTGGTGGTCATGTCTCCCTCCTGTGGCACAGGGAGCTCCCTAATTCATGCTTCTGAAATAAACCATTTTTAAATTTTTTGATGGTCAGATCAAATCCTATTAGTAAGCCTCAAATACAATGAAATACTTTTTCAGAGGGGCTTTAAACTTTATAATCACTTAACAAGTATCCCCTCATTCACTGTGTGTTACCAAGCACATCTGCAAAGCAATTTACATGCCTATTACATTTATAGTGGATTAGCTCTGGTTTTTTACCTAGAGGGGTATGTGTAAATCCTTGATGTGTGAATTGCTTCTGCAGATGTGTTCAATTAGAAACCCCACACTTCAAAGTCTGAATGTTACGGATGGGGCAAGACAAGGCTCTGTGTCAAAGTGTTATCTCAGTACATTTGTGAGGCTTGCAAAAGGAAGGTGCTTTAACTTGGACTTTCCTGCTCCGGGGAAGACACCTGTCTTTTATTACTGTTTGTGCTGAGTTACAGGAGTTAATCATTGTTCACGTGTGTGTGCATTGAGAGAGAACGTGTTCACCAAAGGCAGTAAATCTAACAGTTCAAGGTGTTTTCTTCTGCTCGGTGCACTCAGTGTTCAATAATGATTTTTCCGTGTTAGGTGCTTTGAAAGCATTTTTAAATACATTAATCACAGGTGAACAGCGCCTTACAAATATACACAATATGCTCTTGCAATGTTTGGGTAATTGGTGTATAGTCTGAAGTGCAGTAAAGCTGATGTATGGTTGTACATTCTGAAATACATCTATCAAAGCTTTAGACATGACAACTCATACATTGGTCAAAGGCAAAATACCCCCAGGAATCACATAATTTTCTTCATTTTCACTTAGTCTTCGGTTGACAATATTCAGCTTGTCACAGCCGAAGGATGCAAAGGCAGGTGAGTTATAAGAGTGTTGTTTTTAACCATTATGTGGTAAAGCCTATAGTAAGAGTTTCCACACACCTGGTGACCTTCAGTATGAGAACATGCTGTTGTCTGTCTAGCCCAGTGTCTTTATCTAACTTCAGGCATCAGCAGCCTATTTCAAAAAGGGTGTAAAACCTCTCTGCCAGACAAATGGAGGATGGTCTTCCTCCTCATTCTCAATGAAGTTGTTTTATCATCCTAAGGAAAGGTGCTTTGTATCTCTTCTAAAGCTTGTGTTCATTTTCTTTATGCTCTTTGCGTGCCATGTCTTTTTTTTTTTTAACTGGCTTTTCTTTGTGGGATTTTTTTTTTCTTTATGCCTGTTTTTGTCAGTGGAAATCTAAATGCATTTATTGTCTTCCTGAAAAGAATAAGTGACATTTTTTAGGGATGGTTGAAACCTTTGACATTACATTTTTTAAAAGTAAATGTTTTTATTAACATAAATACAACAATACTTGTAATTAAAGTGCTGTTGTGTTTTTAAGAATATTGATATAAGTTATATGGTGTTACGTTAACAAATACAAAAATGCTTCTTTTGCAATAGAATTCTGAAGGAAACTAAGTCCCTGTTTAATATTTTTCTCTTCTCAAAATGGTTTTGAAGGCAACATTTTCTCCTACCGAAGTCATTAAAACAAGATACTTAATTTTGTTTTATTTTGCCTAAGTAATAAAAACTTAATTTTGGTTGTAATGAATGTTAAAAATTAGGTGTCATAGAGAAGAATATGAACCTATGAAATATTAATTGTTTTTTTTTTTAAAAAAGGGTATTTTTGTTCATATTTATTTGTGGTCAGTTGGAAGGAAGTAAGCACTTTGTCTCCTACTAAGTGTGGAAGGCTTTAAATATGTTTTACTCGGTGCTAACTTTTTTAAAGCATTACTTATGACTGACACATCCTGGTGTAGTTTGCTCTTCCCGCTAGTGACCTTGAAAGCATGTCTGTGCAATAATTGCTTATTGCTGGAACAAAAGATAGTTCTGTCTATGGTTTGTTTGAATTCAGGAAGCCGTGTTTGCCAAAGTAAAATCTTGGTGACGCAACCATGTCAGGTTTCAGCAGCCACACCTCTGCTAAGCAGTTTCAAGTATTCAGTTTTAACCTTTGTTCATAGCCATATTCCTTTTCCAGCAAAACATCTGAGTGGTTTGCTCTCTTCCTTTTGCACTGGAGCTGTGCTAAAGAAATGCCAAGTTAGAAGGAAAAGCAGCAGCAAGTACTGTTGAGGTTTCCAGCCCTTTTGTGCTAAGGCAACTGGATGGTAGCAGAATAAATGGATTCTCTTCCCAATCATTGTGGTAAGGTTGACACACAATATTCTCGTGTGTTGGATGGTGTGGGTTTTGGAGAATAGGATTTTATAGTGAGTTAGCTATGCTTGATATCTGAAAAGCAATGCAGAATGCCATCACTGAGTTCCAGTTGTGAAGGGATAGTGGATCCAATTAAATAAGTACTTCTTCATTGCTGTAATGCAGTTTTCAGCGTGGCTCTGAGGTAGTGCATTAGCATTTGTCTTTGATATTGGTGTTTAATGCAAGAATATGTTTCTAATGAGCCAAGCTGCTGAAAGTGCTCCCTCTAGGACTGTGTGAATATAGTTTTCACTGCTTTATGATGAGGATTTGCCTTTCTGTAATTATGGATTTGTAAGAATCCCTGCAAAATTAATAGGTTTTGGACAGCAATTACAGTTCAGAAGTGTATATTGCTGTTCATGTGCTGGGTTGGTCCCTGTGCTGTACTGGCTGGGTATTCTGACCTCTACTCAGGACCGAGTCTCTGGTGAGTGCAGCTTCTCACCATTATCAAACTGCAAGCAAGCATTTAATTGCAAGTTATCTGTTTTAACTGCTTTGGGGAAAAAAAAAAAAACCCAACAGAGTTTTGAAATTAAATCTTGAAGGATCAGCATTTCAAAAGCAGATCTGTCCATTTCTGCCTGGAGCAATCCACATTTATGTGTGTGCATACACATGTGGCTTTTAATTATCAAATACCAAAGTTTCGTACTGAGATTTCTGAAATTTGACCCTTGGAGGCAAATTCTAATTTTTGTCAAGCTCCAAAGTGCTTTAAGCATCGTGTTTGAATGTTTTCTGAGCGTAGAGGGCTGAAATCAAGAGTCATGGTCTTGGAGAGCATTCAGAGCTTTGTTAATACTGCTCTCAAGTCAGATGTGATGCCAGGGGTCAAATCTTTGTTTACAGCAGAAGTAAATGAAGCAGTCATTTTACAAATTACTTGTGAAGAAATGATAGTAGTGGCGTGTGGAGCCTCTCTAGTCCTTTTGTTGCTGCATTCAGCCATGCCTCATCTTGGTCCTGCCAGATTTATTGCCAAATTATGGGACTCCCAAAGACCCTCACTGAAAACAGTTTGTAATTATCAGAGCCCACTGTTTGAGTTAAAATGGGCATGCAAAACTTGTCACTTACAGAAACAGACAAATTTTTTTCCTCCCTTCTAACTCGCTGATACTTCTTGCTCTTCTGTGCCTCCTTTCTGACAGGGCTTCTACAGCTAATCAGCACCACTCCTTTCCTAAGTCTCTTGGAGGTGCTGGTGAAGGATTCAGGCATATTCTGTACCTTGAGAAACTAAACTGTATTTTCCACTCGGGAAAGACTAGGAAAATGAACTTGGAAGCCCAGTTTTTGTTTCTTTTCATGGGCAGCACTTTCCAACCAATGCAGTGGTCACCAAATACTAAAACACTTTTTTTTTTTAATTAAAGATTCTAATATGGCTACTAGAGTATTCAGTGTGGTTTTTTGTTAGGGGGGAAAAAATACATTTCCTCACTGAATGCGTTTTCAGCCATTGATGTATGCAGACTTGCCTGCTGTAATACAAATAAACGTCATCTGTGTTCAGTGTGGTCTGACTAGGAGACTGAGTATCTGCAGAGAGAATAACTTCAGCCTTACTTGAAGTAAAGTTATGATAGACACAAGATACTTGAGAGATCCAGATGCTCAAGAGCAGTTTCTCCTTAATGATAAAGAAAACTGTGCATGTCTCAGAAGTTGGGAAATGGAATTCCATCAAGAATTGGGATAGTTGTTCAAGTGTTTGACATTTATTGAGAGTTTCCTGGAACAAATTTTTTTGCTTGTCTCTGTAATATGCAGGCTTCAAATTGAAATGAATTTTAAAAAGCTTGCTGGAAAAGGCAAGAGGTATACAACAGCTGTTATAGATGGAAAAGGTCTTTGAGCTTCCAGGATTGACTATCTTGCCTTCTCCTTGGGCCACGAAGTAAGTGGTGAATGCTAAAGTAATGTGAAAATGGGATGGTAAAGACTTGGAAAAAACATGAAATAATCGAATTTAAGAATGTTTTAATTAAGGCTTGATTTTTCTGGCTGCATTTAGATATAAATGATACCCATTCATTTGGTATGTGATAACCTCTGAGAAAGGGCTGGGATGTGCAGTGGGATTTTTGTGCTTTGGTATGAAATATGTAAAATTAGGAGTGTTGATAATTAAGTACTTAAAGTTATTCTATGCAGAGATGAACCTTTTACTTGAAGACAGATTTACGTGATATTCACAGCTCATAAATCATTCTTCCATTGCCTCCCTGCTAGACTATTGGCAGTAGAATGCATTTCTCAAAATATGCCTGTTTTCAATTAGCTCAAGGAAAATTCTCTAGTTACAGAGAGAACATCCATCTCTATTACCTGCCCCAGGAATTAGCACCCAAATATATTTGCATGAAGATTACAAAAGCTTACTGTGTGTAAGTAATGATTAAGGCTGATGTTTAAATAGGAGGGGATCTTTAAATAGAAAATTTAACTCAACTACCTTTGAAATGTTTTGAATCCTGAGGTTCAGAGTTGTCCTGGGTTGTGGAACAGCTCCTCAGAAATGGAGAAGTGCAGCCCAAAACATTTTGGGCTTGGAAGGCAGGAGGATTTGAGAGAGCCAGTGTGGTATGAGTTGGATCAGGTGGGGTGATGGAAAGGCAGGATGCTGCCCTGCTCACCCCAGTTGCTCTGCTCTCCTGGCAATTGTGCTGGTTGTTGTTTTTCCTCTTTAGCAGCAGTTTTCTGTGCACTCTGCATACAGCCTTCCCCTGTTTAATCTCTGGACTGAGGGAATTGAGAGTTTCTTAGTTCTGTTTTATTATGTCTTCTCTGAACAGCCTTCAGACGCCCTGGCCTTTTGTTTGCAATTTTCCCACTTCATTGTGCTTTAGTTAAAAAAGGTGCTTGTGTCCATGCAGTTATAGATCTCTGCAAAACACAGTTTGTTCTGTGCTCTCACGGTATTTCTTGCATGGCGAGTTCCACCTCTCCTACATTGACTTGGTTCACTTAACTGAAGAAAAGGCAAGAGACACTGCCAAGTTTCACAAAAAAGCTTATTTTCTTCCAAGGAGAATTGAAATAGTTTTAGTCTGTGACTTTTTCTATTGAAAACCAGATTCGTGTGAACTGGCATACTTGGCATGAACAATGTCCCATTAATGTGGTCGACCCAAAATCCCTTCTTGAAGGCAAAATGGGTGATCTTGATTTGTGTGAGGTTGCCAAAGTAAATGTCACTTGAAGTCATTGGCTTGCGCTTAGCTGGAACAATATACCTGTCTTTTAAATAAATCTTTTTTTTCACTGCCTGATCATGGATTAAGAGCTAATTTTATTCTGTTTTGCTGCTAGGAGCGGATTTCTGAGGTACTGAGTTAATTAGAACAACTATTCTGTTTTTCCAGGGACAGAAGCATTTACTTCAGCACGTACATTTTAATGTGTAAAATGACAAAGAGACAACATTTCTTGGAGCATCTTGTCAGCTCCTCTGGTGGGGAGGCCAGGTTGCTTGAGAGCATATGTGTGTGTGTATACATTTGGAGAATCTATGTGAACATATGTCTGCTGCTTCTACCAAGTGAACATTTCCATAAATTAATATTGTTGTGAGTGTCTAGATTAAAATTATGCTGGTGTTTATTTGAGCTGATAGGGCAATGTTAGACATCTAATAATTTAAGTAGTCACCTTTTCATCATGGTCAAAAGAAGTGGGTCGTTTTACAGCGTGTGCACAAGGAGAAAAATGTACTCTGTGGCACTGAGACTGTGACACATTGTTCTGCTACTTGTGATGTACTGGGGCTTGGTGCTTGGGCACACAAAAGACAACGCTAAGGAAATGCTTTATATAGGCTCTATTTTGGGAATTCTTGACATTTTTGTTAATAGCATGTAAGTCTGTGTTTATGAGGCTTGAAAAACACTTTGGACATCTTCAGTTTGTGTCCATGTCAGTATAAAATTGGGCTTTCATTAAAGACTTAGTGCACAGTTCTGAAATGGCTGTAGTTTGTCACGTCCAGGACTGCTCAACAGGAAGATCTGTTTAGATCAATATACCTGTTCAGGGCTCTTGGTCTGCTGGCATTCCATGTGTCAAGATGCAAAATGTTCTTTAGTAAAATTAAAAAGAAACTGACTGTGGGTCGAATTCACTATTTGGAGGAACATCACCTTTTTATCATATTTTTTCAGCTGGAAGGTGAGAATGGGAGGGAGGAAAGCCTTGGCCATGCTAAGCTGACCTGTATAGGTCATGAGTCAAAGGGCAGCAAGTACCGTTTTGTCCCCACTTCTTCAACTTTTTTATTTACTCTATCTGTGGTCTGAGTTTTTTGAAGGCTTAAAGAAACAAATGCCCAGCTTTTATGAATTCATGTAGTAGATGCCTACCTGTTTACTGTAGGACTTCTGGAAAATTCTCCTTTACTTGCAAAATAAATTTTTAAAGATTTGGGAGGAGATAATTTATTACTTGCTATAGGTTCTGTGCTTTAACAAGAATAATATGCTTCCCTTTTACAAGAGCTTTTATGCTTTTAACTGTTGCATCCCATGATGTAACCTTTCATTTGAAAATCTTAAACTTCCAAAAACCCATAAGGTGAGGCAGGAATAGGAACATAGTATTTTCAAGTGAGACCTTACTTTGTTCTTTATGATAATACTTATAAAATATCAATAATACACATGTAAAATATGTATATATTATATATAGATATATATAAGTGTATATATTTATTTAAAAAGAGAAATATTTATATACATGGTATTTTTGCCAGCTTACTTCAATAACAAATAAGAATGCTTTTTGTTGGTGTTAAACCATTTCTGTAAAATTTGAAGAGAGGAAGTGTTAGGGTTGCCTCTAGCTTGGAGGAAGCCATGGTAGGGAGCAGAGGTGCTGTGTCTGAGCAGGACACAGGGAAGAAGGAAACACCATCATCAAACACAAGGTGCCATTTGTTTCACCAGGTTGTTGTAGTGCCAGTGGTCAAATCTGCTTCAATTTTAATAATAGTGTTTGATTTGAGGCTGAAAAATGAGAAGTCCTGCTCCTTTTGGAGTTTTATTCTTGATTTCTAGGGAGGAGAATGGGGGAACTCCTAGAATAATTATGTCTTAATATTTTGTTGCTGTCAGAAGTATTTGCTAGAAGTTTTCTGAGGGATTGCCCTAAGTGAAAGTTGCTTAGAATGAGTGTTAAACTGAAATGCTACACAGGGTCATGGAAGGCAGACAAAGCTAGCATAATGCTTTAGGTTGTTTTTCAGACACAGATGATGCTCTTGAAAAAGCTCCTTTTTCTGTGCCTTCCAGGGAGTGATTTTTGAATTTAAACATCCTGTCTCTTTGGGTTGTTTGGACTGTGCTTGCACAAGCTTGAGGAGGAGAGAATTGATGCTTTGTGCATGAGGAAGCACGCTCTTTAACATAGTATAAGACTACTATGTGCCAAATACACAAAAGCAAGAAAACTGCTCTCAGTTATTGAGGACTTAAGTATTTAAGAAGGGGAAAGGTGAATAAAAGGAAGGAAAAACATCTTGGTATTTTTCTTTCCAGTCCTGACTGATTGAATCTCTTGCATACATAATTTGTGAAAAGGAAATAATCCTAATGGGCTATGGGGTCATTGGTTTATGGGCCTGGCTCCAGGAAACCTTGGAGAGAATAATTTAGTTAAAACAATGACACTAATCAGGCTGAGAGGGAGATGCTCAGCAGCTTCACTAATAGGATGTTGGCTCTTGTCAATACTGTCTCCCAAATCCACTAAGTGGGAGCTTCCTGGTGTTCCTTGGCTTTGCTAGGTGGCACATGAGAGCTCTGTCTGAGCTTTGTTTCTGGGCTGGCTGTGTTTGCCAGGAGCCAAGGACCTGTGCATCCCCCAGGGTTCAGCCTGGAAGGCAGAGGGTCCTCACTGAGGTTTCTGGATTTGAGGTGGAGCTTTTTGAACCTCAGTTTTCCTTAACTAGTCTGCCAAATCCAGCAGTTGAAGGATGCTTCATTATGTTGGTGGAAGAAATGGTGGGAATAGAGTGGAGTGAGTTTTAGATGTCATTGATACTTAAACAGTGGTGGTAATAAACCCCATATTAAGCCCCTTGCTTTCCAATAAAATAATTTACGTGTCAGTTTTTTGTAAAAACTTTCAGAGTATCAAATGAAGTTGTTTTCTCTTCCTATTTCTATGTGAAACTAACAGCTTTGTTCAGGACAAGTCTTTTTTTGTTTGTGTAATTCTCACATTTGCTTTTGCCTACATGCAATTTACAAACAAAACTAACTTATTGTCCCATAATTTCAAAGGTGGTTTATAGCAGACAAGAACATGTTGACATGTTCTCCAAAATAACCACGTGTTCCTTTGAAGAAAGAAAGGAAAGTAAAAGACAAGTTCTTGTTAGCAGGACTGCTTTCTTATAAGGCAGAGAAAGCTGGTTAGAGAAAAATATTAAATACTGTGAAGATTTTTGATTCGGTTGTATATTGTCCTTACTTATGCTTTTCCTAATAAAAAATCAGCAAAGTAACACCACTGTTCTGCAGGTAAAGTTCTGTGAAATATTTCTAGTGCTTCTACTAAAGGGCAAAGGAAAAACTAATTCCTGCAGTAAGAAAGTAATGGGTTTTTTTTTAAGCTGTGTGTCGTACACCTTGTACTTTTCTTTGTATGATTGCTTACTTTATCACGTTTTGAACAGTAGAAATGTGATATAGAGGCAGATGACCTGCAAACAGCAACACTTGAACATAAACCGAAATATAACAGGATGTTAGCTAAGACTGTAATTTCAGGTTCTTACACATGCTATTTTTTCTTATATACTAGTCTTGCCAGAACTTTTCAGTGAGATTTAGACTACATAATTCATACACAGGAAAGAATAAGAAAATGTTTTCAAAAGCTGAAGAAGTCTTAATATAACTTTCGCTCTTCCAGTTAGATGTTTATTTTTGTTGGGGTTTTTTTTTGTTTTGTTTTTGTTTTGTTTTTAATTGACTGTGAACCTGCCATGTAGCAGGGATAAAAGTCAAAGTGATAATCAGTTGTTCAAAGCAAGAGCCCTTTCCTCCTTTCATAGCTCATCTTGCTGCTATACATTTTGGGAGTAGGCTGCTGCTTTTCAAATGGGGCGTGTTTGCCAGTTGGACAAGGCAACTTTTTTCAGAGGTAATTACTCCAAAACATTATAGGATATGGCAAGCTGAACTTGTGTTTAAAAACAAGAAAAGCCAAGAAAGGCTGCAGAAGGGGGGTAGGGGAAAGATGGCTGGTTTGCCAGAATATTGTCATGCTTTCAAGGAAAATACTTGAGTATGAAACATGCAAAGTAATATGCAAATTTGCTGAAAACAAATAATTTTGGACATGCATATGATTGCTGTTGAAGTATCATACAGATATCCTATTTAGGTTTTAATGCCTGCTTTATCCAGAATATTCAAGTAAGTAAGAGCATATATTCATATCTTAACAATTTAATGATTAAAAATGAATTTTAAATGGTACTGCATTCTGCATTACACTCAGTGCAGGTGGATGCTTTGCTGGGTGCCTTGCAAACCTGGGAAAAGAACAAAAGGCATCATAAGGCATTTCTAACCGAAGAAATACAAAAGATGTATGCATTTTTTCTGGTATTCCAGGACAGTTAAACAAACCAAAAGATATTGCCTGTAAAATGGGATTGAAGTTCACTTTCCAACATTAGATTTTGTGTCTGTGAGCTCTTAGATTGTGAGCCTGTTTTGCAGGGGGGTAAGCTGGAGAGAATTTCATTTAAATTTTGCAAATTTGAGTTTGAACCAAAACCTAAATAAACATTTCCGTTTTTTCTTTTAGCACTGAGATTTTTAGCAGTGGGGAACTTCTTGTCAAAATGCTTAGTGCATACCTTGTAATGGAAATTGTGGGAGAATGTGAATAGAACAGAAATAGACCCAGCGTTTATCTGATAGTTCAACAAAAAGTAAATATTGAGATTTGTTTCTTCTCTTGTAATGGACTATTAAAGTACAGCTGACTTGGGAATGGAGGGCTGCAGGGGATAATTTCCCCAAACAGTCGTGTAAAAAAGAAAAGTTTAAATTTAGATGAGCCTGTTGCTCCCATTCCCCATGTGTTCTAACACATTTAAAACCTTTACAAAATGACAAAGCATGCCTAAAGCATAGTGTGCCCTAGGGACGCAGCAGAAAAGTTCAGAGACATTTTTTCTACATCTCTGTTATAGCAGGGAATGTACTAAATGTAAATGCCTGGCTGAGTGGGGGAACACACCATACCTAAGTTACAGAAGTCCCACCCAGGAAAAATTAATTCAAACAGTAGTGAATATATAAATGAGGTGCTGTGCAGACCCTGCTGAAGTTAGTTTTCAAGTTTGTTGAAGTACAGCTTGCCAGTCCAGATGGGATAATACCTCAGGCCTTGGGGCAGTGGGAGTCCTTCCACCAGCCTGTGCTTCCCTCTCATTCCCTTCCTTTTCTTCCTTTTCCTGAGATCCATGCTGCCTTACATAAACACACCTACAGAGCTCTGTTGCTTTCAGCTCTTGATTGCTAAGCTAGAGGATCCCATGTGCTTTAGCTTCTCTTATAAAACAGACTTTTTTTTTTTTTCTTCTGTGTTCTCTCTTCTGAGTTGTCTTCTCTGCAGCTGTTTCAGGTAAATTGGTTTTGGGAAATGCAGGTGGTTTGGTTTTGTTTTGCTTCTGACTTGGTAGCCACGACTATATGCATAAAACTACAAATAGTGGTTGGCCAACACCTTATATAATGGATCATTCTGGTTTTCTGTTGAAAATGCCCATTTATTGTGTGTGTGTAGAAGTACTGCAAAGCATCAAACAGCAGTTGCTGCTCTGATGGCTCCCTGCTCCCCTCATCTCCTTTCACTGGATCATAGCAGAAGTTACTGCTCAGAGCTGCCTTTCACTTTGTATGTTTAAATTTCATTGCACTAGTGTTGCTCCAGCTAGCCCAAAGGACTGTCCAGCTTCTGAGAGATGCTTTTGGGAACAGCTAATTCGCCAAACTTTGGTCTCCCAGAAGGCATTATTGTATACCTGCTTTTTTTGTGTGGTTACCATGTAACTTACATATAGCCCTGATGTCACAAAACCTAAGGGGCACACATCTTCTCTTTGGATATCTTATCTTTCTGTTCTTGTCTTTAAGCCACAGGCAAACCTTTAAACCTGTCTATAAACCAAGTGCTTTGTTCATCTTTAAAATGTTATGTGTCTATACCTCAAATACTACTGTTTATCAAATCAATTCTTGCTTTAATTCTGGATTAAGTTCCCTGGTGTAAGCCCTTGTGTTCCTCTTTTTGAGGAATAAATTACTCGGGTAAAATAAAATTTGCCTTGGCTTCATTTCACTGCTCAATTACATTTCTCTGATTTCTTTTGTTCAGATCTTGTCTTATCAAGGTCATGCTTCTGCACTTGTAGCACCAAGGTTTCTCTTCCAAATGACTTCCTTTCCCCCTCCCTCTTGTAGTGATTTTTGGCATATCTGTTGCTGTTTTGAGTGCCAGTTATTTCAGTATTGTGGAATGGAGATTATCCATATCCCTTTATTTCTTTATCTGTAGAACAGAGGTCCCATTTTGTTTCCACACTGTATGTGGCAATAACCATTACACTCTCCTCATTTTCAGTGTGTCATTTTGTTACCTTTATTGAAATGGAAGGCAAGACATTTTCTTTGGGGTTTGTTCCTGCTTGGTTTTGTTATTTTTTTTTTCCTGAGTGATCTCTTACACCTCAGTGTGTAGTAGCTGTTTTTTCTCCCCCTCTTTTGAAGCTGCAGTGCATAGGAACAGCAATGCTCCAGGATTTTTTTCTGCATGGTTCAGCTCAAGCAGGCTCCCAGTTGGTTTTACTCTTCTGTTGATGCCCTGTAACCTCTCAAACGTGCTTTTCTTTAAGTTTTTTCACTTATGAAAAGAAAAAAAAAATATGTTTCCTGCTTTTTTTTTAGTATCATGGGCTGGGTTTTTATTCATCCAGGTAGTCTGGGTTCCTCAACAGATTTGTTCCTTAGCTTGGAAAAGAAACGGAATACCCTCTGTCAGACTGTTGGAATTTGTCTCTAGGAAGTGATCAGGAATGGTCAGGATTGGGTTGTGATTGTTGGAGCTGCCACTCATCTCTCTTCCCCACCAGCATCAAGTGACTGGGACAGCATCCCTGCTGTCCTGTGACTGGTCATGACCACTGACCCAAGGAATCCTTCAGCTCTTATGTCTGTACCACTGCTATCATTCATGTTTGTTTGGGTTTTAAAAAAATATATAATATGTTAGTTTCTCAAGAGTTCACCCTGCTCATTGACGTTTTATGAGAGACAATCTGTGGACCACATGTGTAAATTTCTGTAGGATCCCAGTTTTTCTTCAAAGTGATAATTGTCAGAAGTCTTTTGTTTCAGTATTTCTCTTCCTTTCTTTCTCCTCCCTCATCTGCTACCCTACCTGGCAATTTTGGCCTTTGTGTATAAATATTGGCTGCCTCTCAAAGGTTATGTTTTTCTTAGCCTACTTCTTGTGCTTCATAATGTGGTAAAGACTTTGTTTTCTTGTGAGGCTAATGCTTTTTCTTTTGAATCTCTGAATTGTCAGCTGTGGTAGGACACTCTGGTGTTAGCATGTGGAAAACAATGCATCATGCAAGAGAAATGTGTGGCCAAATTATTTGTGTGTGTGTGTGTGTTTATGAAAAACAACCTTTTCTGCAGGAGACTGTTACGTTAGGACTGAAGACTGCGTGGGAGAGCTGAAATTGCTGGAAACATGTTTATAGGGGAAATTCTGGCAGGTTTATAACTGCCATACGAGGAATGTGGCTGTCTAAAAACAAGAAGTTGTATGATTCTTTTTCCAGATGTGATCCCTTTACCTTTAATTGCAATTTTAGGATATGAGAAGGTTTAGGAATGGAAAGACTGATGTAAAATGTCTGATGACACCAATTATGGATTCAGGTTGTTTTCTAATTCCATGTGCATAGTAATGCATCTGCTTGAAGGTGCTTGTGCTGTGTAGGCAAGTGTTCATGGTTCCTCCCTGTGGAGGTGGGATGGCAGATGTTAATGGTGATGTGAAACTGTGTAAGCTGTGGATGGTTCCTCTCTCTAAAAGAGGGATGATAGCTGTTAATGGTGATGTGAAACCGTGTAAGCTTTGAATGGTTAAATTTTAATTGTATGTCTGGATCTGCTACATATATTATTGTATTGTTGTACTGTTGAGGTTGCTCCTTTCATTTAATTGCCCAGACTCTCTTCTATGCTTGCTGGGGTTTTGTGCCTTAGTTCTATGTGTTTGCTTTCTTTTCCCCTTTCTTCTTGCTTTTTTCCCCTAACTTTTCCCCTCCCCCCCTCTAATTTTTGACTGGTTTTGTTGTTGGTTTTTGTTTTTGTTTAACTTCACTCAGGCTCCTGAAGTCTGCTGCTTATGTGTCTGTAGGCGAGGGTGTGCAGAAGGTGGGGGATTTTTTTCCTTAATTTTTTTTGTTTTGTTCTGATGAGTTAATGGTTAGGAGAGATGGGCAGAGGGAAAGCATTAGCAAGTAGTGATGCCTGGCAGGGGTTTATTACATTTGAAATAACTGATTGTGATTTATATTGTTTAGTTTTCAATGAGAAGGAAGAGGAAGTGGGACACATCCTGTCTAACAACTTCTTTTAATGCTCCACGATTTATCTTTGCAGCATGTGCAGTAAGACTGCTCAGATTATTAGCTATGTGAAAAATGTTCAGTACTGTCAACTGTTGAGACTTCTGCCTAATGTTGTCTGTAGACCTTGGTATTCAAGTAGCTCCAGGCATATTGTTGCTGCTGCTTCCTTAACAGGTGAGCATGTTTTTAATATTAATGTAGTCTCCCCATGCCAGAGAAAGGATCTCAAAAGTTTTGAACCTCAAACCAACTCATTAATAAATATCATTTTGTCATCTCACTTGACAGAGTATTCCTTTGTGGTCACTGAGCAGGTGTGGCCCATGTTGTAACTCAGTTGAAAGTTGCAGTGATCCCCTCCTGTCTTGGTGCTGCTTTGTCCTTTGTGACCCTCAGTGAGCAGCTCAGAGGGGCCAGGTCAGTGCCTGGCTCTGTGGGACATGGACAGATGTATTTGCATACAGACACATCAAGCCTCAAAGCCACTTTTTGGTCCTCTG
Organism: Sturnus vulgaris; assembly: GCF_052056855.1. Classification (NCBI taxonomy): domain Eukaryota; kingdom Metazoa; phylum Chordata; class Aves; order Passeriformes; family Sturnidae; genus Sturnus; species Sturnus vulgaris. Next base: position 25,045,413 of record NC_142245.1, read on the forward strand.
GGCAGCTGGGATCTTGTTTGCTCCTATCACTAAGGAGCCTGCTTGCTCCACAAGCAGATTGTTTTTAGGATTAATTCACGTTGAGATCTAGGGAGTGTTGTAATCAGGTCCTGTTTCATCAAGAAAGGGAGCCTTTAGCCTTTGGACGAGTGCAAATCTTGAGTTCTATTATTTGCCACTTGACAAAAGAAGTATCAGTTGTCACATCTTTCAACTCTGTTTTTAGACTAAGGAAGAGAGAGAAAAACAAGAAATAAGGATTTGAAATAAATGTTTTTAATTTTTGCTGTTCCAAGAGTAGGTTTCATTTTTGTCAAGCTTGTTTTGGAAAGTGGACTGAAGTGTAAACTTTAAATCTGGTTTTTTCAGTCTTTTTGATGTGCAGATGGGACTGGAATTGTGTATGTTGTGAAAAATCCTGGACTAAGATTTTATTTCTAGGCAGAAATACTAGGAGTAATATGCTGGATTAAAAAGTGAAAAAATATTTTCATGTAAGCACCTCTTTTAGCATAATATGAGCCTTCGAACAGTTCCCGTCATCAACAATTCATGCTTTAAATAGGCAAGAAAAGCAAAAACAGGATAAAAGGAAATATTTAAAGGAAATAAAGGTATTTTGTTGGCCATCTGTTTTCCCCTCTGTGTGCACATCCCCTAAATTTTATTTCCTGCTTGGTCCTTAATGTCAAACATGCCAATGTGACACCTTCTCTATTCCCAAAGCTGTGGAATTTTCAACTTTGTGCATGTTGTCAAAAAGGAGTAAACAGTTTTAATGTCATTATTTAAAGGCAGTCCCTGGAGGAATTTGGAAATAGACCCTTAGTGCAAGGAATGTGTGGCTTTTCCTTCCATGGCTCCCCCAGGAGGTTGTCCTTGCTCTGGAGACACCATGGGGCTGGTGTGTGTCACTCATGTCTGGCACAGAGCTGGAAGCAGCTCTTGTCTTGTTCTGGCAGGAAAATCACAACAGCCAAGGGTTCCTTAGGAGGGCCTTGGTCAGTGTGAGCTTTGGGAAATAAAGTGCTTCCTGAAATAAGGAAATCCATCCCATCACTAGGAGGGTTTCCAGGGTGGTCTGTGTTCATGTGGCTTGTTTACTTTTTCACTTTGTGTCTGGAATCCTGTTGTGGACCTCTGATTTGTTCAGCATGGCTAATAAAATGCTATCATGTTGGATTTTCCAGTGGACTGGAAATTTGACTCTTACTGTGGAAAGAAACCCCCATGAGTTTCTTTTCATTGATATGCTTTGCTTCTTTGTTTTTATAATCTACAAAGGAGTTCCAAAACTGTAATGGGCACAAAATTTCAGCTTACATCTAGAAGAATGAATAGAAGAAAAAAATACACAGTCTTGTCTGGCTTAAACTGGAACTTTAGGAATTTTGCATTGATGATTCAGATGTGTGGATTTACTGTCATTGTGCAGTCCCTTCTAAATGTGCTGGGAATAATCCAGCAATGTCAGCAATGCCTAGAGCAAAGTATGTGGTTATTTTGTTATGAACCTAAAATTGTGTTAATCTCTGTGAAGGTTAGAAAGGCAAACTCATAATTCTTTTTTATCATTTATGTGTTTTGAAGTGACTTTGGTACTGCACCTGCACATATATATCACTGCAGGTTATTTTTCAGAATGGCACATGCTTCAGTCCTTTCTGATAGAGCCACTTGCAATTCAGACAGGTTAAACAGAGTTTTAAAGGCTTTCTGCTTAATGCTCCAGTGCAATTAAATCCTGGCTTTGTTTGTAGAAGATAGGATCAGCATGCATTGGAATGCTCGATATGGCCCATTAAAAATAAGAGGCTTTTGTTCATTTTTGTCATGAATGCTCAAGTAAGCCAAAATGAAGTGAACATTACCAAGAGATGCATATGCAGGGATTGAACCTCTTGGCAGAGAAGGCTTTGTGCAGCTCCAGATGTGTTGGTGGAGTTTTTGGTTTTGGGTGTTTTGGGTTTTTTTACATCATCAGCTCTACTGCTAATGGATATGATTTCATTGGAAATGTTTTAAGAGTTTGGTTTTCTTTAAAACCGTGCTTGATGAAACTGTGAAGTGTAAGGAAGAGAATTTGTGTGTTTGTTTAGCAAAATTGGAAATTTAGTAGCCATCAAATCTGCAAAAGGAAAAAGCATGAAAATCAAGACATCAAGGTCAAAAAAATTGCCCTTTCCCCAGTAAGCTGGATTCTGAGGTTGGCTTCAGAACACCGTTTAAACAAAGGTAGTTAATTTAACCTGACACTGTCCGGCTGTCCTGTGTAAACTGCATCTCTGTGAGCAGATCCTGCTACCTAGTGGCTCTGCCCAGCAGACAGCCTCACTCATCTATGGGAAACTTCACTCTCCTCCAGCTACACCAAATATTGAAATATACTCCTGCAGCTGTAGAATATACTCCTCTCAACAGGAGGCTGAGATTCTTCTGCTACCCCTTCTCTTTTAACAAATCATTTCAAAAGCAAATCCAGTACTGTACTCTAAAGCAGATTTTTTTTTTCTGTAATTCAATTAAGTCAGCAGCATACTACTGGTTTTGTTATCTTTATGAATGTATTAAACATTTTTTTTCCTAGCAAAGCAGTATGGTAAACCAAAGTACTTGAATAATTTGCAAAACCAATTTTTTTAACTGAGGGGTAACAGTATTAATAGCCATTATTTTTACAAAAGTGGCTCTGATACTCAGTCACTGGGAACAAGATGCCTTATATGAAGCAGTGAAAGCATCACTTAATATTTAATATAGGCCAAGTTGTCCATATGCTATTAAGGTGCATTTTTGAATAAAATGTTGTTTTTACAAAGACTTTTGTATCTGTGAGGATGCCTACCTTAATAACTTGTTAAAATTTGCCATGTTATGTTAAATTGTCTCAGAGCCTAGGGTATAGTAGTCTGGAGGTGAGTCCTGGTTCCCTTTTCAGTCGGCTGGAGCTTCTCCCAGGTTTTTTAGCCCATCCTTCACTTTGCTTACAAGGTGCACAATTGCCAGCCAGGGTCCTCCCAGCTAAATTGTGCAGTAGGATCTAAAACTTTCTTACCAAATCAAATCTTCCAACTGTGAATCCAGTTTAAACTGCTGATTTGCTAATGCTCTGAACCAAACTCCTGACTCAGAGGGTTGTGCCAAGTACGTGCTGTTTCCACTCTTAATCCTTTTAGTGGAGAGTGGTACCTTGCAAGCAGTTATCTGCAAGTGTTTTCTGGCATGTTTTTAGGAATGGTTGGCTCCGTTCCTGCAGCTGCTGCCTGACTCCATTCTGCCTGCAGGAGAGGACCTGTGCTGGAAAGCCACTCTAAGTCCCCACCTGCATCAAGGTGCTTCACACCACGTGTGTGTGCATGGGGTACAGACAGCCCAAGGTTTTGCTTTGAGTTGTGTCCTTGTAGGCTGGAGGGCCTCGTGGAAATAAATATCTCTTTAACATATAAACATTATCGTGAGTATAGATGAATGCAATTCTTATTTTAAAATGTTTCTTTTAAGTAGACTAAATGCTCATCATATGTTGATACTTGCATGTGATACCCTTGCTCTGTAGTCTCAGATGTAACATAATTGCAGACCACTTTGTATGGCTCTTCAGATAGGTGATTAAGTTGGATTGTAAACTCAGTTTACTATTTGCTAGTACATTCTTTCCAATGTTCCTTCCTAGCCTGCCTAAGAATAACAATTGGTTTATAAATGAGAAAAGGAAGGAGACAATGGAATAAGCCGTGTCCTCTCATGTCCTTTTTAATGCCATGGATCTGATTTCATCAGTGAAAGCAGTAAGATACTTCCTCCAAATTGCTTAATTTAATTCTCCTCTTTCCACTTCTCCCCATGTTCCTCCAATATACATATCCTCTATGGGCTTTGAGGATGCTGCAAGAACAGACTTGATTTCATCTGATTGCAGGTATGCTTGAAAACCTGTAATTTTCCTTAATGGAAGGTAGTGCTGACTTCTTGATAGCAATGAAGCAGATAAAATCAGTTGCCTGATTACCCATCAAATGAGTTACTCATTAAATCAAGTAACTTTCCTGTGGTGAGACAAAATGGGTGATTTGAATTCTGTCAAGAGCATAGCAAAGAAAAATACTGAGGTATAAATCTTGTGTTAAGAAAATCTTGAAAGATGTGAAGTATAGTCGTTTGCAGTCCTCAAGTGCTCTCCCTTAACTTTGTTTTAAAGGAGCTGGGAGGAGCTGCCTCCTTGCGAGCCACCTTGCAGAGTGACAGACTTTCAACAAGGTGGTTTTGAGGGTTAGTTTTGCAATACAAATGTGTCTATGTAAATTTGTTAATATCTGAGCTGTGTAAGTGTAGGGAAGCTCCACAAGTGACTTGCAACAATTCATTAATTCCTGATTGCTGTAGTAAAATTGTACACTTTATTTTCATATGGAGTAGCAGAATATTGAGCATTTTGACAGAATAGTGAAAAACTATTTGATGGGCAAGAATGTGCTTCAAATCTGTTACATTGCCAGTGGGATGCATCCTCAAATGATGCCTAAAGAAACATGCAACATTTAGTGAAAACTTCACAAACGGGGACTGGAATTTTCTTGGTATTTAAGCCAATCTTCTCATTGCAATCTAATACCATTCCTTCTGTTCTGATGTCCTTCAATATAATGTGGTAGTGTGTGCTTTCCTGTAGAAGCCTTCATTTATGTTGGGAAAACCCTCAAAAACAAACAACCCAACAAACCAGCACATACTCATGCTGCTAATACAGGCCATGGAGAAAAAGAATAAATGTCCGGCATTGCAAGTTTGTTACTTTCAAGCAAATTTTCCTGTGGGCTGTGTTAAGATAGTAAGTCACTAGCAGTTGTTGATGGGAATAGCTGAGTCTTCTTGTTTCTAGAGATAGTAGGCAAGAACATTACTACTAAATGAAACTTAGACTGAAATTGTAACATTGTATGGTGCTCAGTGTCCTATAGGCTTCTGTAGTGATTACAGACTTACAGATAAATAAGTCACTGTTACTGTTTGTCTTCTCTTGTTTTGACTAAAACTTCTTGAACATGCTAGAAATTCTTTTGGCCTGAGGATAGAAAAAAGAGGAATGTGGATTTTTTTGGGAACTGGTATATTGGACTAAATAATTCAATGGTCAAATGTAACCTCTGCTGTGTATGAGTAAAAAAAAAAACAAACAAACCAACTGTTAACTAATTTAGATCACTTTACTGAGATTTGGAAATCTTTTATATCCTAAGACTGTCTTGAGGTTGAGTGTCACTTGCTTTAAAAATTTGGAATATTAGAGAGCATCATAGACTGTAAATGTAATGATGCTTTATTATGTCCATAATTTAAAATCTGTGTAGCCATGTGCATTCAAGAGTTCTGTGGTTCTCCATTTGGTTTTGTTGAATGCTTTAAACATGGTGCAAGCTGATATGAAAGTATTGACAGTCCATTTTATAGCTTATATGTATTTCAAATGGAAGTTGTATGTTCAGAACTTAGTGTTTAAAAAGAAACACATACAATCCCTGAAACTTGGATTAAAATAAGCTATGTGTGTTTGTCAAGTTTCTGCCTAAAAAATTTGTGATAAATTGTGCTCATTACTCCCCTATGAAGAAAGGCTAAGTGATTTGGGATTGTTCAGCATGGAAATGAGAAATTTTTGGGGTGGCATAATTGTAGCCTTCCAGTAACTGAAGGGAACCTACAAGAACAATGGAGAGGGACTTTGTACAAGAGCCAGTAGTGGCAGGACAAGGGGAAATGGATTCAAATTGAGAATAGGTGTAGACTTGGTATTAGGAAGAAATTTTTTGCTGTGGGATGATGAGGCACAGGTTGCCCAGAGAAGTTGTGGATGCCCCATCCCTGGAAGTGTTCAAGGCCAGGCTGGATGGGACTCTGAGCCACCTGCTCTGGTGAAAGGTGTCCCTGGCCATGGCAGAGGGTTGGAACTAAATGAACTTCTAAGTCCCTTCCAGACCAGCCCATTCTGTGATTCATTGTGTTACCCTGCATGTTAGCAGCTAGTTAGATGAAACCTGTGAACTTCATACTCCTGCATATGAAAAAAAATTACAAATGCTTCTGTAGTCTGTCTTAAAAAAAAAAAAAATAAAAAAGACAGGGCATGAAAATAGTTTTTATTATTGTAGTTTACTTTGTGTGCAAATATATGGAGTTTATTCCTTATCCTAAGATGCTGGGAACTTAGAGCAGTCAGTGCTGATGTGTCATTTTGCTAGCAACAAAGTTGCTTTTAGTTGTATCCCTGTCACCCCTAGTGTTTTATTAGCTCATGAACTTTATTCTTCTCAAGGAACAGATGGGTAAACACTTCATTTGAGGCTCTATTAAATGCTTTTAAAACTTGTGATTTCAGTGTGTTCTAGATTGTCAAGCAATAAGAGCTGAAAAACAAGAGAACAATAACTAGGCAGATCTGGAGTGCAGGAATTTCTTGTGGTGAAATAAGGACATAATGAGCTTGAGCATATGTTCCCATAACCATCCCCACCTCTTAGGGCTGGTGGTTCCACAGTGTGTGGAAATGCCTCTTAGGTAATATGATACCACCAAACTCCTGCTGCTTCTGACCTTTAGTCAGTCTCTGAATCTTTGGTTAGCTGGATTCTTGAAAAATACAACTGCATTTCTTAAAGCCATCGAGGACCTTTTCCATTTTTTTCTTGTGTGGTTTTTCCCCTGTAGAATGGTGTGTCCTTGTCTTAACACAGCTGTTTAGTCTGTCAGTTCTGTTCGATCTCTGCTGCATATCTACTTCTCCCTCTTTCTTTGTTCCTTGCTTTGACCTTTAGCTGTCATAACAGGATTGGTTATCCAGAGGAAGAAATTGTTTTTTCTGACCTATTGAATGTTTATTTCTGGCAATACCAACACACTTTTGTAGTCAAAAGTTGACCTTGGTTTCAACTCCCGTTAAAGAGCTACCAGTTAAAATGGTGTGGTGCTTGTCTCCTTTGTTTACTCTCCAAAGAGAGAGGCTGGCAAAGATCAGTTGTACCAGGTTTTTTGTAATACTACTATTCTTACAGGAAGAAAAAAATACTGATGTCCATAGTGTTGTTCAGCCTTTCAAATAAGCATGACTTCTAGTTTGACATTTTATTTTTAACTTGTTTGAAAGGTCTCTTTTGACTTGTGTGTGTGGATCAATGTGATTCCTTCTAAAGACAATTTTTTATCAAGCCATCTGTGGAAATAGTATGGCTTGTTCTTCCATAGTATATTCACCAAGTTTTAGGATACTGAGAACACTACTGAAAAACAAAAGAAGTAAACAGGAATTTCCATACTTGCCTTTTTGAAAAAACACAAATGTATATCTTGTGTGTTTTTTCCAATAGCACAGGTCCAAAACCCTGCCTGGGGATTTCACAGTAGTTCAATCCTATATTTGTAAATAAAACATGATATTTATTATTGTGACCCATTTTCCTTAAGAGTACAAAAATCTGTTGTCAACTAAATTTAAAGGAATTACATGGATATAAAACTATTTCTACAGATTCCCTTTAAACCATTTTGTTTGGTCATCTGTGCCATCGGAAGGGTAATTAATTTATGGACTGTACAGCTGTTATATGTCAAAACTGTGTGGCTGTAAATGATCTTTTGATAAGGTCAGACTCTGAAGTGGAGTAATAGCTTAAGGTCTGACACCTACATCACATTTGCATGTACTAGGTAATCCTTAAATAAGAGATGCTGTGTTTCTGCTGCATGGTCACAAATGGAGATGATCACCCCACCCCTCAGGTGGAAGATTTGGGCTATGCTGGCATATGCAGAAGTCTGGGAGCCAAAAGATGTTCCTGTCGGTCTAGATGAAGCCAGACTGGCACCTGTGAGGGGTTTGTCCCTTATCTCCATGGCTTGCCATATGTCTGAGCCACCCTTTGGGCTGGGGTGGGGTGATGGCAGTGCAGTCACATGTCACCCTAGTGCACAGCTGAGTTGGTCACCCACTGTCCAAGCCCTCTGTGCATCCTTAATCAGAACTAGTTTTGTGGGAAGGATCGTGCTTTTTGGGTGTGGGAGAGGGGTTCACAAAGGCTTTTCTACCTCCTCAGCACTTCAGAGTGGATAGTAAATGAGAAGCTTGTAGGTCTCTGTCATAAATGGTGTGCTCTTTCAAATTCTCTTGGGTTTTTAAACACTTAGTTGCTACTTTTAAAAGTAGTAAAAATAATAATAGTCACCATTGCAGCAACATGTTAGTGGAAACAGCCAACATCTGGAGATGTCTTGACATGCAAGAATGACATCTAATCATTTTCTGAAGGGATGCACAGCTCTTAAGCAGTGTTGTATTTTTTTATTTTGAAAGTGCTTTATTAGAAAGCAATTTGTGGATTGTCTCTGCACTGCTGTTTGCCCAATTCTGCATGGCAGAAGCAATGTTTTTCTTTCTGTTGGTATAAGCTAAAAAATTAGACAGCAGTCGTTTCACCATAGCTTGTCATAACCATAGCTTTGATATGGCTAAGACCACCAGTTAGTTATGATTATTAATCAAACTTTTACTGATCACTTTCAGAGAGTGGAAATATTCATAGTCATTCAAAGTCATATTGAACAACCTTGTACAATTTACCTGTACTTTTAAAAATACCACTTATGCAAATCTTGTGTATTTCAAGCTCAGTTCTTGACCGGAGATGAAACTGTGATTATCTCCATAAAGATACAGACTATATATAACAAGGATGCTACTGTTCAGACTCTTTGTTTCCTCTTGGACAGGGTTGCACATTTTCATGGGCCACCACCTAGGTTATGTGGTCTGAACTGTGGTCTGGAACATATGCCTAACATAAAATTTGCAGAAGAAACACCTTTGTGTCTGTATTTTAGATTTAACACTTTTTCATTTTGTCGGCTGGATGGGCAGGAAGGCAGCTGCAAGCAGCCTGCATGCAAGTGCTCCAGGCAGGCAGCGGAAGGCGTGCTACAGCTGTGGTTTGATGTTATGCTCAGTGAAATACCAGCCTCACACATTGCCACCCTTCCTACACTCCACATCAGCCTGCTGCCACCTCCGTCGTGTTGGTACAGCTGCTGCAGCAGCAGCAAGCCCCCCTGACAAAAATAGGCATTCCTGTGGTTATTCTTAAAATGTGCGTTTGCATTTGCAGGGCTCTGTATTGTTTGCAGATGTTCCTTTTCAAATTAGGCAGTGTGTTTTTGGACAACAAATATAAAATAAGTTTTCCCATTCAGATCACTTTCCTAGGCTGATTGACCAAGGTTTAGTTATGGTTTAGTTTAAAGCTGGGTATGGTTTAGTTGTGGAGGACAGCCTCAGGACAATTTTTAAGATCCAATGTACACCTCTTGTTTCTCATGTTTTCTGCATGCTATCTCCATTTGAGAAAAATGCCATAGAATGAAGGAACTCAGAGTCTAGGAGAGGGGTGATAAGGGAAGGGCCTCAGGCACTGCTGTGTGCTCTCTACTGCATCCTGCCCTAGCACTGCTTGCCTCGGGACTTCACTCTCTTTTGTATCAGTTCCTATTTTGCTCAGTTTTCTGGCAATGAAATGTGATTTACAAGTGTAGCTGTTTCACAATCTCCTTAAGTCATCCATGGGCAGAGCTGCTGTTGACAGACACAATTCCCACCACTCTTTCCAGAGGGTGCTGTCACCTCCCTGCTGCTGCAGCGTGGCTTATTGTGCCATACACCATATGAGTGGGCTGGTGAATTTCCCTGTTTTGGTGGAAATGAGTTAAATTTCATGCTGTTCAGTCTCCTGGTGTGCTTCCTTGTGCAGTCCAGAGTTCTGCTGGCAAGAGCAGGATGAGAACGGGAAAGATGCAGGAGAAGGGCACAGATGCTTATTTTAGCAGTAGTGCTGCTGTATGCCAACTCTAAGTGAACTTAATCCTAGTCAAAGGTCCTGCTTTTCATCACTCTTGGAATTAATACTCCAGAGAATGGAACTTTATTAGGGTTTATTATGGTGCCCAGCACCTGGAGTGAAGAGGAGCCAGCAGAGGCTGCCACATACACAGGTGTTAGTGTGGGAGCACTGGATCCTGCTAGATATCCTTGTCCTTTTTAGCTCACTAACCAGCTCTGCACACCTCACAAGTACTGCTGGAAACAGGCTTGATGCAATGAGCATCCTTAACCAAAGTGTGTCTTGTAAAACTGTTTAATCATTTTGTCTCACCTGATGAGATGGTTTTGGTCTGCTGTGCTTGCTAGACAATAGCAGATATAACATGGGTTTAAAAACAAACTGAAATAAATTTTTCCGCCTAAAGATAAAGCAACTAAAAAGCTTTAGGAATTGGGTAGATTATTAAAGAAATTACTTTTATTCTCTTTTCTATGGGGTAAAGCTAATGAATGCAGCTGCTGAAGGGTGATTACTGTTTGGCAGTGAGGTTAATTGCCCACTGAAACATTGCTGCAGTTTCTTTTCAAAAGAAGAAAGCAAAATATTTGAAGCATCATTTGCTAGTGGAAACGTGATTGATTTCATACTTATGAGGAAACAAAATTAACTAGTGCTGCCCTCTTGCAGCTCAACAGCAAGACAGGCATTAATCTAGTGTCAGTACAGTTACCTCTTTGTGATGGTTCGGTACAGTTACAGGTTTTATGAATAACAGATAGGGAGCGTTTCCAGTAATCTTCTGGATGGAATATATCACTATTATTGCCTCATGCAGCAGCTCTTGGATCTGAAATCTGAAGGAAATTAACAAACCCTTGTTCTGTGAAAACCATTTTGCAAATTTCACTAGGCAGGTACTTTCTTAGGGACAGTGCCACTTGCCAAGGAAGCTCAATAGATAGTCTTTTTTTTCTTTAAGTACTAAAGATGTCCTGGGGACAAGTTTCTGTTCTGCAGCTGGGACATGGTAACTTTGGTGGGGCACCTCTGGTTTCCTTAGTTAGCTCTGAGTGACTGGAAGGTAATTTTTCAGGTATGGACCCACAGGGACCTGCTTTGTCCTCCTCGTCACATGGAAGTTGTGACACCCAAGAGTTTATGCCTTCCTATGGCTGTCTTCAAAAGCTGGAGGAGCCGTTTGCTCCCTCTTCTGAAGAAAAGGCACATTGGAGTGTTTTTTCATTAATGAAAATCTGAAGTATGCATAAAATAATTCCTTTTGCACTGTCAGTACTGCAGTCTGAGACATTCACTGTTCTGAACAACACCAGGTGTGTGGTGTTCTTAAATATCTGTATGTTGGGGATAAACAAGCAATGAACTAATCTGTACTTGTACAGTGTGAAGAGCTCCATTCCTGATCTTTAACAGGCTTCATTAGATTGAAGAGTGTTTGTTAGTTTTCTTCATGGTGTGGCAATGCACTTTGCACTGCTAATAATCTGTGAGGTTTTCCTAAGCAAAGACTTACATTGTGTATGTGTTTTATTTTGGCGTGTGCCATGTTTTAAAGGTTTTTTTCATTATTTATGCCTATCTAAAATACTTAAAAAGAACACTTCCTCATCACCCACCACTCATGTTAAATAACAGCAGGGAAGAGGGACCTGAGATGGTGTTCAGGCTTGAAAAGTGTAGAGATAGACAGCTGTTGAAGATAGGTGGCTTAGAAGGAGAGATACAATAGAAGGGCCGGAGACAGAAGAATGAAAAATCCTGGTGAGGAGGTAAGCTTATCATGAGAGATTTAAAGACAACTTGAAGAACATTGATCATGTCTTCAGCAGAGCAGGAGATGGGTGGGTTGAGAGTGCTTCTGCCATTTTCAGGGTGAGCCTTCTGAAATCTTTTTTCCAAAGTTAGAGTTCTGAGGATCATTTCCATAGTGCTCTGGCATTTGCTTTGGTTCCTTCTGCCTCATCCTGTATGCTCTTGGTGGAGCAGGCACTAAGCTCTGGTTAAGATACCCAGAAGTAGCAGTGTTTCATACTCATTTACAGTAAGAGAGCCTAATTTTTTTTAATATGATGTGCTTTACTTACTTCAAAATTGATGTATTCTAAAAGAAATGTATCTGTGTGAACTACATTGGATGCCTTTTGCCAGTTGCATGTAATGTGTCATTGTTCAGAGCATTAATGGCCACAAATCAAGTCTCTTTCTGCTCTTGGCACTGTTCTAACCAGTAGATACAATGTCTGTTTGGCCTCATGGGGCATTTTGTCTGTCATTTTTCCCAAGGCATCATAGTTGTACTGGGAGCCATGTTGAGTTTGAGAGGATACCAAAGTGTGTGTGTGTTAAATTATTCTATCTGCCCATCCCACCCAAGATAAGACTCAGTGTTTCGTCTTGCAATTAAAATAGTTTAATGACTTGATACAACATAGGGGTTGGGACAAGTTGGGAGCATGGGTTCTTGGTCAATCCCAGTGCCACAGCCCTATGCTGAGGCCCCACGGCTTCATTAGGGTCCTTAATTGGGTGTCCTTGCCTTTTACACTATGTCATCTTCCGCTAGGCAGTTTCCTAGTCCACTCCCCTTTTATTAATCAGTAGTTGTCTGGCTGACTTCATACTGCAGAGCTGTGTTCAGCTGACTGCCATCTCTTTTTTTAGATCACTGCAGAGGTCGATTCCTCCAGTCGATCAGGAGCTGCTGGAAAAGAAATATACTACTGTAGTTATGTCGAATGTTAATCCTGGGGAAAAAACACACAAAACCAACAGTGTGCTGTCCTAATGATATGTGTTCTTATGAACCCATTAACCTCCTCATCAACTATTTCTGATGATGGAAAAAAAGTGCTACCCCTCCTTGTTTTTTGAATGGAGACATGGACTTCCCCTCCCCCCTTTTTTTTTTACTCTCCCACTGTTGTCTGGAAATCTACACTTTAATCCAGAGTTATTTAATATGCTTGCAAATCTCGAAAATAATAAACTATTTCAAGTATGATAGAAGAGTCAAAATACACGCAGTACATATTCACAAATAGTTTTGTTTTGACATTTATCTTGCTGTAGTCATTCTGCCAATTGGCTTCAGGCACGGCTACCAAAAGAATGAACACATGTTGCATTCATTAGTTCTCATCTGGCTGTGCTTCGTCTCGCAAGACAGACAAAATCATGATCACATTAAATAGATTGTAATGCATCTGTAATACGAGTTCCCTTCTGCTGAACAGAATTAGAGCTTTGCAAAGCTGCTGCTTTTAAGCCATGATATTTTGCTTAGTTTTCATATAATAGATATGAGTATGTTGCCAGTGACGTCATTGCTTTTTTGTCTCGAAACGACGTCATGTGAAAAATATTCCAATATTATACCGAGCAAAGTGCTGCCCCCTTCTTCCCCCCCGTGTGAACTCCCCGTGTCGCTGCTCCTGTCACTCCTCGTGTCGATAGACGTGTGCCCTTTCTGACAGACAGACAGGCTTTGGAGCAGTAATGGTTTATCTGCATGTGCCGAGGGCACTGTCGATAGTCCGTGTTGGTGTTTCTTCGTGCGCTGAGCGCGGACAGGGCCATGGCTGTGGGCTGTTCGTGGGTCCGGCACCGCTGTGGCCCCGGGCCGGTGGTGCCGGTTCGCTCTGGCCGCGCTCCGTGCGGGGAGGCTGCGGAACGCTGCCCGTGTGCGAGCAGCCGCCGCTCTCCCGCTCGGGAGCGCCTCGGCGGCTCCGCTTCCCGGCCGAGCAGGCCCCGGGGGGCCTCGGCCCGGCCGCCGCCGCAGCGAGCGCGTGGCCGCCGCCTGCGGGCGGCCCCTCCCCGGGCCCCGGCCCGGCCCGCCCCCCGCTCGCTGCGGGGCAGGGGCTCGGGCGGCGGGACCGGCCGCCGCCAGCAGGGCTCGGTGGCCCGGGACCGTGCCGGGGCGCGGGAGCTGTCGCTGAGTCGCGGCGGGGCCGCTGTCGGCCGGAGGGATGGAGGAAGGCTTGTCCTGCCTGGCCGCAGCCTGCGACCCCGCGGCGCTGGCCGCCTTCTGCACGGGTAAAGTACCGCGCTGCCCCGCGCCGGGAGGGCTGCTCCGAGCCATCCCAGCGCGCTCCGCTCCGCCGTTCCCAGCCCCGGAGGGGACACAGGGAAGCCTCTCAGCACCGGGGCAGGCTCTGCCCTGCGAGGTGCGAGGGCTGGTCCCCGTCCCCGACACAGCCCGCAAGGTGTGCCTGCCCGGGGGCTGAGGGGCTCGCTGCCGTGCGGCATCCGCGCCGCTAGAAAATTGACCAAAAAAAAAAAAAGAGAAGTAAATAAAACCGGGACGCGCGTGGATAGCGGAGGGGGCGATAAAGTTAATGTGCACTGGACGGGAGGCGTGGAGCAGCGTGGGTCCCGACGGCCGGGTCCGGGCCAGGGAAGAGTTTGGTGCGAGGGACCTCTCGCAGCCCCGGTGAAAGGGCGGCTCCGGCGTGTCCAGCCTTTCCTCTCTCTGGAGCGCTCGGTTTGACGCTCTCCGAAGGAAAAGCGGGAGGAAGCCCCGGTGGGACTGCGGGGCCTCAGGCAGGCGGCAGCAAAGGCTCGTTCAGCGTGGGGAGAGCAGAGCTGCGCCTGCTGCGGCTTGCTCTGTCTGGGGAGCCTCTATTTGCCCTTCAGAACTAAGGGCTTTTCCCCTTCTCCCTTTATTTTTACCAGCGTCGTAGTAAAAACGGAATATTTCAATGCGTATTTCCTTTCTTTAAACGGCTGCTATCAAAGCAGTCTCTCTTGAGTGCAAAGTAGGTAATTAATTGTAGCGTTCTGACTGTAGCTACCTAAACTGTACGGTCTTAAAAAGACCAACCAACCAAATAACCCTAACCAAGAAATCCTCTCGGAGATAAAGCGTGTTCCCCTTGTACACGGAGTGCAAGTGTTTTACTTCGAATGAAACAGACATCAGTGAGCGCCCGTTCTTTGTTTGCTGATTCATGCCGTGCAATTTGGATACAAACGCAGCATCTCGAATGTAAAACCTTACACTTGCGACAGAAAGTGTAATGGGCCACTAAAAAGTTCCTTAAAAAAAAAAAGAAAAGAAGAGCAAGTGCTTAAGGCATAGATTTCCATGGGCATTTAGTAGAAGAAAGGAATGACCTTGCTATAGTGTACTTTGTTAAAGTGAGCAACGTGCACTGTACTTTATCTGCTTCAGAATTCAAAGCATTTGGTTTAGAATTCAAGATGTCGCAACCCTCGAGAAAGATGGGAGGATAAATTGGAAATGTTAACATTTTAAGTGCTTTGTATGAATTTTTGCAGGCTTGCAAGGATTTTTACTATAGAAAAGCAAGGCTAATGTTTAGCTGTTTTTCTTCAGACAAAATCCAAAAGAAACAGCGTTTTTTATGGCTAGAGCTTGGAGATTTGTTACCAATAGAAGTAACAAATGTAGAAGTTTTTGTGACCAGCGTTTCCACGGACTTTAATGACTTTTAAAAACAGCTTCTGTGGTTGTCTGTAAAAAATGTAGCAGTGTCTCAAACTTCAGCTTGAGGCATATCTTGAAGTTCCAAAGTGAGTGTGACATAATGGACTTACCTTTGAGGTTTGTATAGAAATCCAGCAAAATAAGGTGCAAGAAATCTATTATTTTCTGAATGCATGTGTTCTATTTTAATTTTTTTCTGTCTTAGGAAATTATTTTTACTAAAAGATCAGTCTTGATATAAGACCGGGCATTTTACTGGATAAGAGTTAGCATTTGTAATTAAAAGAAAATGTGACTTTAGATATTCTTAGCAGGGTAGCATGTTTTGTTGGTTTAAAACTTGATTCCTACTTGTCGGGTTAAACACAATATACCTTTATATCAAGTTTTCCAATGCCTGTGTGTTGGCTTGAGTGTACAGTTAAAGTGATAAGAAACTGGTATGATAGAGAATCAACAAATGCTTTGTTCCTCTGAAATTTCTAACTTCACCCTTGAGGGCTTTTAGCAACTTTGCACTGGTAACAAGTATGGGAAAGCCTGAGATTAAGTTATAGAAAGTTTTTTTTGTTGGGCTGTACATGCTCATTCTTGCTTTATTTAAAGGAGCTTAGGGCTTTATACTATGAGTAAGGTATTTCAGGTGAGGGTTTTGGGTATATCCTCTAGTGATACACTTTTCTATAGGAACTTTTCTACCTTTAATTGTGATTTGTTTTGTGCACGGGTATCATTGTACCTACCTCTAATTGCCCATTTCTTGCCAAAGCTAAATATTAATTCCTAATTCAGCAGCAAAGAACTAGCATTTCCTTCTAACATATGGGGTCCAAGTGCTGATAGGCAGCTTAATCAGATTTTTTAAAAAGCTTGTCTGGTGTCAGTAGGAAAGACTTTCTTTTTTTCCTCCTTTTTCTAATTAGCCTTTTATAATTAAAGCTGAGGCAAAGTCTTGTCCCTTAGGAAGAGCATAGCTATCAAATTGGATATGAGCTGGAATTTATCTCAGACAATACAGATTAGAGTAGAAATGTTCAGTTTAACCAAGGGAAATATTTACCTGCAAACAAATCTTCAGTTGGCATGCTTCTAGATTAAATATTCACTCCAGTGACACTTGGCATTGAAATTGGTATTTATAAGTGGGGAAGAAACCAAAAGAACTCCAACATACTGTGTTTTTAAGCTTGATTGCTTTCAGACTCTTGATCTGTATGCATTTGTCCTAATGTTAAGACTAGTAGAGAATTTGCTTAGGGTTTTTTCACAGTGGGGTTGGCCAGTGGCTGGAGGCATTGATGGCAAAGGTGGGGTTGTGTCCGTGGCTCTGCAGGGTTTCTCAGGGGTGAAGTGAGTCTGCCTCGGGCTTGGTGCCTCTGGCAAGGGGCTGTCACTGTGCCCTGCAGGGCACCTCGGCTGGCAGTGGCTCTGCCACCTGCCTCGCTGGAAGGCAGTGACAGTGGCTGGCACATATTGCTGTTACTGCTGCCTTGCTTCCCTGCACAGGTGCTAAGTGCAAAAGTATTTAATTTGAATTAGTGTCTGACATAAAGTACTGTGCTGTAAGTATTTGGGTGTTATAAGAGCCTTTTTCTTTCTAGTGTGTGTAGTGCTATATGTACACAACACAAAATTGCAAATACTATAAAGGTCGGGAGGGGTTTTCAGCTCACAACTATTTAAAAGGCCAGTGTCATGCCTCAATAGCAGTCTCATTTCTTTAACTTCATAGTTACCTTTTAAAACTGTACGATGATTTTTGGGTAACATTTTTTCTGTTTTGCCGGTTCAGATCTCTAGCTGGCTCCTAACGGTTCTAGGAACATGTATTAGTCATCAGAAAGAGCTTGAGGAGATAATAGTGACTTGTGCAGGGTAATGGTTAGCATTTTTTAGCAGTTGCAGAAAGTAATTGCAAGTTGAAGTAACTGCAAGCCACACTTGGAAGTTGCTGAAGTATCGAAATTGGTGAAATGTCAGAGGTGCAGTTGACACAGCAAACTTGTCATTAAAGGTCAGCTAGAAAGGTTCAGACTGCACGCACTTTCTCAGCACCGAGTCTTTGCTCTCAAATTTTGAGTAATGCCCCAATTTAAAAAGTATCTTTATGAACCCTATATCACACCCCTGCTTCACACAGAGAAGTAAGTTCATCAGGAAGGAGGTGGCATTGGAAACTACTTCCCTCTTGCAGCAGGCTTCTTCAACCTGCTCCTTCTGCATGGAGCCAGGGCACCTTTGAGAGCAGAACTTGCAAAGAAATAGAGGAAAAAGTGCTGGACATGCAGATCCTGCCCTGTGAGCAGGGAAGAAGGAATAACCAGATATGACAGCCATTAGTCACACTTCTTCATTGTGTGATGAGAAGATGTCCTTAATCATCATAAAAACAGGATTTAAGTGACGTGTCTTCTTGCTTTGCTCTTCTCTTCCAGCACCGTTTTTGCTCTTTGTATGATTTAAATATGCATGAATTTGTTGGGGTTTGCTCTTGTTTGCCTGTGAAGCTCTTCAGAAGCATTAAACATGATGGTAATACCCACGGTCTGACTTTCTGATACCTATGAAATGCATCAAAGAGAGCGTTCATTTCCATGAGAATCTGGTTTGAGTTGACTCTTCAGTTTTTTGCATGATTTGACTTACTTGATAAATAAGTGCCACAATGTCTTAAGCATTAAGGTATTTTTTTGAAGTTGCTTTTCTTAGATGATAGAGGCGAAAAAGTCAGAGCTGCAAGTGTCACCCTGAGCAGTTTGCACTGATGGTGTGCAGTTTCTGTGCTGGGGTTATGTTGGGTGCCTGCTGGCAGAGTGGCCCTGGGGGCTGTTGGGCAGGGGTTTGGCAGGACCTGGCCAGTGAGCTGATCCAACTGAAAACTAACTGGGAGTGGAAAAAGTTTTCTATCAGGTAGTCACCAAAAATTATGTCCTGCTGCAGATACTGTGGCAGAAAAAGCAGCCTGATCCTTCAAGGAAAATCACCCCTTATAGCAGCAGCCCACAGTTTGACTGGCTTAAGAACAAATGAAACCATGCCCAAGACAGTAGCACTACAGACTGAATCAATACTGAAATTAGAATGATCTGTTGTTTTGACTTTTGATGTGATCTTCATGTAAAGAAACAAACTCTTTGTCTCCCAGTGTTTCTGTTTGCTTTCAGCTTCAGAGTCTTGAATGATTATTTATGAACAACATTGAACTGAAGAAATCTTCTAATAGCCCATCTTTACAATATTCTATGCATTTTTTGCAATCAAGAAAACCTTTAGTAATGAAATCAAAAACTGCTGAGAAGGAAAAACATTCTGACAAACTTTCTTTCTTTAAAAGATGCAGTTCAAACTTTTAAAAAATATCACTCAGTGCTATAAATAATTCTCACAGTTTTGTTATAATTTTGTTCGGTAGAGCAGGGCTGTGCATCTGGCCCTGCTGTGGCAGGGTCACTTGTTCCCTCCACCTTTGTGGGAGGTGTTTCCCAGCTCCCCCAGGTATTCCTGTTGCGTGTCACGGAGCGCTCTGGCATGAGAACTTCGTGCTGTGCAACTTGCAGGCTGCAAGGATGGTCACACCTAGTTGGAGCGTGGGCTTGCACGGGAGTTGCAGAGGGCTGAGCGAAGGCGGAAGCTTGGAGCATGTTGACACAGTAGGTTAGTAAATGTGGATTAGTAGGTTAAACAAGCTGGCATTTAGTCTTGAGTAGGAGTAGTGTGATGCTGTTAACTCTCTCTTGGGCTTGCTGGTTTATGTGGCCATACCCAAGGTTGCAGCCCAAAAACCCGTATTTTGTTTAAAAATAAAATAAAACTCGTCAAATTAGATTATTGGAAAGGTTAGAAGATGCTGAAAAGTTACAAAATAATTTTATTCCTGTTGACGTATTCTGTTGTGGTGGGAGGAATATTTTTCATGCATGAAGGATCCTGTTATTTTAGTTGGCAGTATTATGTGGAAATAGTATCCTCCTGGATGGTTCTTTTATATGTATAAATAGCTGAATTAGCATAGCTAATGCTTAGTAAGTATATGGGGAATTAATCGGTCCTAAAACATAAGCATTAGTGGAATAAACTAGATAATTCAGTGGTTTAGGATAATAGCTGCTTTCAGAGTAACTATTGTCTTTTTGGCTTTAGAATGTTCTCCCCACAGTTATCAAACAAATACGAATCTCCAGGGTTTAAAAAAGAGAATAAAACTGAATTGCAAACACTGGAGACCTACAATATATAGCTTTTTCCAGAGTACTTATCAGTCTATGAGTTGGAGCGTATTAGTAAAAAATCCATAAATTTTATTTCTGTGGGTTCAGGCAGGCCTAACCTAGCATTGCAGTTCCTGATCTGTTATGAAAAGCTGGAAGTGTTACCCAGTGATAACCAGAGAAGAGCATTGATATAGGTCTGCAAGGGACCGACTGATGGGTTGATTGACAATTCAGAGGCTCTCTGGTTGTGTTTGTGCTCATGTACTTCTGTAGAAAAATGTTCCTGCTTTTCTTGAAATTGTGTCCTGTAGGAAATAAAAATTTCTCTTTCAGAGGTGGCTTTGATTGTTATCAGTTCTTAATTAATTTCTTAATATCGAGGAGGAAGGAAGTAAATGGGAAAAAATGCAATGTACTTGTAATTTGTGAGGCTGCTGTTACTTAGTCCCTACCATATTCAAGACATGTTTTCCTGTCAAATATTTGTAGTACTTGCAGTATTTGTAATACTGGGCATATCCATGATCAGTCACAATTGCTATTTGCAGGGCTGTATTTTTTACCTAAAAGCTGCTGCTTTGCAGCAAATAGTGGGAAAAGAAACCTGAAGATTTTTTATGCTTCAGAGACCCCATCTGTAGGAAAACCAGACAAGTAATCTGTTTATGATACGAAATGTAATGTATTTAAGCAACGTTGATAGATATATCCCTTTTGAGTGTACAAAATTTGGCAAACATTCCACACAGAAGTGTGTTTCCCTACAGGATCCTTTGAGAAGAAAGGAAAAAGTATCCCGAGGGAAAGAATTTTTCCTATGTAAGCAAATTCCGTGCACACATGCATGTGATTTATCAACAGTGATTGTGATAGTTCAATTTTGTGTAGGACTTCTACATAAAATACCTTCAAGGTGAAATTTTTGAACGTCTTAGCCTGCCTATGTCAATCCAAGTGTTCTGTTCAGTGATTGATTTTTCTCTGGGAAGTTGTAGCATCATGTAACACTGTTTCCAAATGTTTGTGTTTGCTTTGCTTCAGTTCTGAAATCTGCTTTGTGGTTTGGCCTAAATAAAGGTGAGACTTAATTCCTCCCTTTTCTGAGGAGCTTTCCATTTTAGGTGTAGTAGTGCCAGAATTAGCAACTGAAATTATGATTGAAACTGGCTTCATTTTTATGTATTTATTTCTGCACAAACAGCCTAACTGCAGTTTTATAAAATACATATACAGTCACACATAGAGATGTCTGCCATGCTGTTCAAGAGTTCTTCCTTGTCATGAATTAAATCTGTTTCATTTCACAATTACCTCATTTGTTTATGAGCATTTGTGGGAACTTGTTGATAGTGTCCTTGCTAAGGAGAGTGCAGTCTGAATTGTTTAAAAGACTACCTTTACAAAATAACCAATGTTAATGTTTCTGCAGCTCTTGAGGGGCAGTGTGTTGCAGGACAGTCAGTCTCCTGTCAGGCAGCAGCAGCCACAGCAGCAGGAAAGGTGTGAGCAATGCTTTCCACCCACACCTTGTTTACAGCTGTTACTTCACCAGGGCTGTTTAACTGCTAACATAACAAAACGAAAAGAGCTTAACTAAAGAACCAGTCCGTTTAATCGTATTTATACTCAGTCCCCCTTTTTGAGGGTGGCTGATGACTTTCACCAACATAGATACTTCTTATTGTTCTCTGGCCTGTGTTTTCTCTGACACACGACGTGCAGATATTCCATTTATTTCTCAGTAGTTCCTCCTGTGTAGTAACCGAATTGGAGATTGTGACTAATGTGTGATGAGTAGTTGCAGATACCACCTTCCAGGTTGGCTGTGTGGGAACCATGTGCTTTATCCTTGAAATCAAGCAGATAGCTTAGCTGTGTCTGTAGTATAACTGGTCTTTGTGGAGATGGGTTAGTTCTTTTCTATGCAAAAAGCCCCCAACCAAACCAAACTGCTGTGGATTTGGTCCCACCTGGAGCAAACACAAGTTGTTGTAGAGATATTCTTGTAATACCAAAGCTGCAAGCAGTTGCAGAAGCTATGGAAGCTTCTTGGTGGAGGTAAAGAAAAGCAGGGCTTTGACTTCTGCTGTTGCAAATGTTGAGTTGGATCAAGTTTGTGATTAAAGAACTTTAGTGTCACATTCCTAAGAAACAGTGGACTTTTAAAAATATCAAAACCAAACCTTGTGTCGGTTCTTGCTTATAAGACGCAGGAGAGGTTGAATGGCTGTGAGATGGTGTCCCGTGCAGCAGTGAGGGTAACATTTGTATCACAGAGCTGGGATGAGGGATGCCTTCTGCAGGAGATGCTGCCCAGCAGGATGGACGAAGCATGACAGCCTCGCAAGCACAAGCACAGAGCTGCGGATGGATGGTCAGAAGAGAAAAACTAACACTGGAATGAATACTCCCACCTGAAGGGTTGTCTCTTAGAGGCTGTTTCTTTCGAGGGAGGGAGCGGATTTTCATCCTTAGGTTTTGGATAAGATACAAAGAAGGACAATAACTCTTCATGGTCACTTTAGCTTGTCGGAGTGGAAGTTCAAAGTTGACATTTTACTGAATGGGCTCTGTTATGGAGAGGTAATAAAGCAACAGCCACGTAGGGCTGTGAGTAAGTGGAAGGAATTCCTATACCTGAAATACCAGAAAACTAAGATAAGGCAGTGAGTTGGTGAGTCTGTTTCAAAACAGGTTTTCTCTTTATCTGAAATCTCCGTGTCCTGTGACTTGGCACTATACGAGCTGTGAAATAGCACTGTGTACACCAGAGCTTTGCCTCCCCCTGCTCTGGTGTAAGCATGTTTCTGCTGAGAACAAAAATGCTCAGATCCTGCTTTTTCCAGCAGTGCTGAAAGGAAAGGCTTTCCCTGCAGGGTAGATGAGTGTTTTGGGAGAAGGCAGTCTGTATTTCTTTGGGAAAGGAAATTAACACTACAGGCCAGGATTCTATTTTTCTTGATGGAGTTTTGCATAGTGGCACTTAGGATAGATTGGCTTAGAGTAGCACAGAATGAGATCAAAGAAACGGTTTGTACAGTGGTATTTTTGATGTTATGAATTAGATATTTATGAGTCCTGGGGGAAAGAAATGCACAGCACAATGAAGCAGCCAGTACAAAAACTTTCAGAAATGTTCCAACACTTATTTGCAGGGATAATGTCTAACTTGATTTCTAGATAACAAAAACTGCAGATTATTCATTTGTGTGCCAGAATTTCAGATGAGTAGAATTTTGTAAGTAAACATTGCATGGTACAAAATGAAATGTATCCATAAAAGAAGAGGTTATCTTGCTTTGCCTGATGTTATCTCACTTAATGATTTCAGTGCTTTTCTGTTTTGCTGCTGAAGTGGTACTCTAGAATTAATGAGAATATAACAATCTTAGAGTAGAAGCTTCTTTCCTCTGGGGCAAAAATGTACTTGTTAAAAGCGTACCACAAACAAAAACCTGGTTAACTTAGTTGCCCAAATAAGCAATAAATATTTAAGATATTGGAAGATCTCCTGAAGTGTCAGGTTGAAAGTATGTTGGTACTACTGAATTAAAATGCTTTGCAGCAGAGGAGATGCACTGCCAGTAATGGGGAATGTTGGACTTTGCCTGCATTGTGCAAATCTAAAGATTTTGCAAATTTGGATTTTATTCACGTGCTACTAGAAAAGTTTTGGAAATAAAGATTGGATAATCAGAGGTAAGCTTTATGAATTGGGACTTAAGTTCTGAAAATTTTTTTCTAAATATATGGACGCTTCTTTGAGCATGAGTTAGCACCATCACTCTGGCAAGAGCAGTTAAAAAATAAGTGGTCCTGGGTGGAGGGAGGGATGTACAGTGATGGAGAATCTGAGATTACTGTGAGTGCTTTTTTTTTTTTTTCCTCTCTTCTTCCCTTCTTCTTCTCCTCCACTCTTCCATTTACAAACTTCCACACCAACTTCCTTGCCTGCCACGTGACTGCTGGTACCTGTCTGTGCAAATGAGTTTGCACAGTACTCCAGGAAAACCAGTATTTCAGATGGTCCAGTGTTTCTCTGTGAACTCTGCATTCGCTGGACTTTGTGATGTTTTGGATAGCAGTACTTTTGTCTGAGTCTGACTGTGGTTATTCATTGTGTTGAGCAGATCAGTGACAATTAATGGTGGCATCTTCTTGTAGATTTGTTCATTAAAGACATAAGGTTAAAGAAGAGTGTTCTAACTGGAAAGTCAGACTGAACTTAAAAGTCAGAACTCGGGTTCTTCAAGACTATATTGAGATTATATAGGTAGTAAGATGCAGCTATGCAGCTTTTAGTCACTCGGTCATAGTCTCCTCCAAGTTAGAGCTCTGAAATAGTCATTCTTCCTATAAAAGCGGTTGGTAGTTTGAGTTACCTTTATTTTCTTTCTTATTTTTATGTCTCTTATAGGAAAGCTCCTAATCTTGCTTCTTGAAAAATGGCGTGCATTTAAACACTGACCTTGCTGCAGTACTTAGGGTAGTTCATGGGTAGCCCACAAGTGTTAATTAACCTTTAGGCAGTGTGGGATGATGAATTTAATTTCATTTAACAGATGAAGAGTGAAGTTAAAAAGAGATTAAGGTCAAAAGCATCTGCTAATTACCTGCTTTTCTAATTAAGTACTTGCCTAATTGAAACTAGAAAGGCTTGATTGTCAAAATGCATAGAAAGGACTGCCCTGTACATGTCAAAAGCCTGATTGCTTCTGGTGGGTTTACCTGTGAGGGCTGAGCACTTTTCCACAGTGATGTCAGGTGTTTTGGGTTAGGCACAGCATGCAGGCTCCTCTGCAGTGAGGCTTTGGGAGTGCAGGAGAGATGCTTTCCTGCTCTGTGTCCTGCTGTTGCCACCCTGGAGCCCCAGGCAGTGGCTGGCTTTGTGTCTGTCCTGCAGAGCTAAAGCCTGTTGAGTTTCTCCATAGACTGGCCTGGGTGCCATCTGCTTTTGCTGCAGGGAGCTGAGTGGTGGCTGAGCCCTCAGTGGAGGGAAAAACTTCAGGGATGTGGTCCCTCTTTAGCATATGAAAAGTTGTTTTCTTAGAAAACTTTAGCTAGATCAGTTTGGGCATTAGGGAGGATGGGGATTAACCTACATCGGTTCATGCTCACTTAATTTGTTACTTTTAAATCAGTATTTTAGCATGGAAATGTTCTAACACTTCTAGCACAATATTTCCAGTGAAGGAATACTAATCTATGTGTGCTAAAGTGTTAATGCATGTGCAACTTAGAGCAGAGCAGCTTATTGCAGCTGTCTCTGGTTGCTGTGTGAATTTCCAAGCCTCTGTGTCGGAAAAGATGCCCCCTGCCCTTCTCCTTACTGTGACATGAAAATGGAGTGCTACCAAATATTGATAAGAGCTTGGGGTGGCTGGGATAGCTGCTGAGCCATTTATATGGGGGATCCCAGGTAGGTGCCCATAGCCACCATGAATTCTGTCTATGGAGTGTAGAGGTCACTGATTTGTATCAGAAATAGTATTTTAGAAGGGGAAGGGCTAGTCTTACCAGGCTGAAGGCCAAGCGTTGAAGAGCAATATCGGAAACAATATCTGGAGCATCAGGAGCCAAGCAATGTTAGGGGAAGAAAAGTACTTAAAAACCACAAGGCTTTTTAAGCAGTGGGTGGGGAAAAACCCTTGAATGGTCTTGCTCTTGAGGTGCACCTCAGTGGAGGTGGAGCTGATGGGAAGAATGTGAGGCAGTGCCTGCAGAATTATCTGCCTCTTCAAGTAATCAAACAGATACCAGTGTCAAATACGAGAAGTGTCCCTAAGTGTTTGTTCTGTTTTTGCAGTCTGCCTATCAAAGCTGGTATCAGCAAGTATGAAATATAAAACTTTTGTGCCCAGTAAGTTATATAGTTACTGGAAACTTAGGCAAGCAGAACACTCAAGTTGATCAAATATGGTGTGGGCAGGGCTGTGCCCTGTGAATCTCATGCTGATGTATTTCTAGATTATCTGTATTAAAAGGTAATGTTGACAGCAGCAGATACACAAGCTTATTACAAAAAATATTTTTATTTTCTGTAATTTGTGGTTATTACTGGATTATTTTTTGTCAGGATGTTTTTATGTAATCTTTTAATTTTTCTCCTTCCTTTGCTTCTTCTTGTCAGGAAAATAAAAATATATGAAAGTCTATGTGCACAAATCTATCTAGCATATACAAATAGAGCTACTAATTGTTAGGCATGAAGTGGTAAATCATCTTACATGTCAGAACAACCCTTTCAAATCAAGTTGGTTCAAAACATGGGTCATGTTCTTTATAATGTAATGGTGCAGGCTCAGAGACATGAACATGCTTCAAACTGACCATAAAGCAATCCACAATATCAAAGGCCAGTAGCAACTGTTGCAATGCAGAATATTCATGGGCTTCAGCAAAATCATCTTATGGATCATCTACAGATAATTAAATAATGCTTGCTATGGACTTGTGATTGAAATGGTTTGTGGAATGGCTAGTGTAATGGATAATTTTTAAATTATTATTAACTACTTGTAGGGGGTAAAATTAGATGGGTCTATGAAACATTAAACAAATCTCATGAGTTGTGCAAGGAAGACAGTCTGTTTGATGTGATGGTCCTAGTGCAGCATCAGTCCTGAGCAAATGAGTGGTGTGAGACAATGTGTTCTTCCTGAAAACCTGAAGAAATGTCTTTGAAGGAGACAAATTTGAGGTTTAGCTAGTGTTGGAAATGTTAATGTCTGCACATTGTCACACTGTCTGCAGTCAGTGACTTACCTGTACCTATCTCAGAACATTTGCATTATTATTCTAAAAAGAAAATAAAGAAAGAACTTACACTTATGTGACCAGTAACAAGCATGAGATCAAGGAGTGCATTGGTTTTAATTTGATGTAGAAAAACTGGAAGATTAGGGAAAAGAGTGAAAAGCTGGCAAAGGAAGCCAAAGTTGTGTGAGATAATTGAGAGAGTTAAAAGCCAGAGTCTTGTGCTTGCAGGAAGGGAGAGCTTGAGAAGAACTTCCCACTCCACTTCCATGCCATAAGCTCTAGGATAATACAGTATTATTTGGATTGCAGCAGAGCTCTTTGAATCCTCTGTGTTCGTGGTGGGTGCTTTGATTCCCATTCTTGTATTCTTCCCATGACTCAGATCCTTTACAAATTTGTGCATGTGCTGGCATTCGGAGGAGATATTGTGAGCAAAAGTATGGAGTCTTAATTCTACTTTTTTCTTTGTTGTTGAAAATTATGAGTTACAGATATGGAACATAATTCTTGATCTTTGCACGTTTTATAAGCTACTTTTAAGCAGAAAATTCTCTGCAGTTTTCTGCAGATCACCTTTCTCATAGAATGTAGGAAAAGTAAATTTGTCAGGTGTCACTCTCGAAATATAAACCTCATCCAGAGTCAGATTTTTCAGTGCTCTTTAGAACAAAAATTGGAAGTTATGCAAATACATACTTTCCCTCACATAAGAGCAGATCATGGTCCTCATGAGAAAAGATTCTTTGGGGGCAGTTATCTCCTGCAATTGTCAGCCAGGTCTTTATACCAGTCCCAGTAATTTCTGCTCCTTTTCCCTAATAAAAGGCTCTTACCATTCTGGGCAAAATGTAGAAAATGGTGTGGGTACCTTAACAGCCAGGGGTTTAAAATTACCTGTGGTTTATGTGGCTTTATTGGGTAAAACACAGGATTTTCCATTCCGTGGTTTAAATTTCCATGTGCTGGAGTTTGTAGAATTTGTTTTTCTGAAATGCTGCTTATGTCTAAAATGGATTCCTTACTTAGATTTAGTCAAAGCTAGGAGGAATTGACTCAGAGGGATAATAATGGATGCTTTGGGTTTGTTGAGGGGGCCCAGAATAGACGGTTCAGTAGTAAGATATTTTTTTCTTTCAAATGTAGCCAGTTCAACACTCTAAGCAGCAAATGATGAAGGGTAATGCTTTTCAAATGCCAGTACCCTCACATGCCTGCTAGATGACATGTGAGGAGTGATACCTGGCTTGGAAGGTTTGTTAAGTACCATCATTGTGTCCTGGATACTCTTTTTGGAGTTCCTGGCCCAGATCTAAGGGGCATTTTGAATTGCTGCCTTGTTTGATCTGGTATGAGTGGTTTGATGCCTGTGGCTGTGAGGAGTCCCACACAGAGAAACCTGTCTGTTCCGTGCTGCTCACTGACTAGGAGAAATGACCCTCATTTTTAGGGTTGTCCTTGTGTCTCATGAGTACAGAATACTAGCATCCCATGTATATCTCTTCTTGCTTCAAAAGCAAGGGAAGAACTGATGTGTTCCTGGCTAAAATTAAAAATCAAACTGATGAACTATGAAAAAAACCGAAACATTTTATTTTGAAAGTTATAGTGCTATATGGTTTTTGCTGTCATTTGAATGCCAGTACTCTTACCTTAAACCAGTTTTTAAGACTGAAATGCCTTAGATTGACATCTGTGTGGATGTCTCCTCACTACTTGCAGTGAGCACTGTGGATGGTGCTTTTTTTCCACACTTGATCTTGTTCCCAGTGTGTCCCTTAAAGGCATAGGTCATCAACAGCTTAAAAAGCACGACCAGCCCATCAGAAATGGTGATGTTTGGTTATAATAAGAATAAGCAGATAACTAAAAAGGTATTTTAAAAATGAATTTAATTAATGAATCAGTAGTTGACTGCACTTACAAATTACTTGCCCTATTTGCTTAACTGGTTTCCCTCTTAAATAAATTTCTCTCTGGTTTAATAAAAGAAGGCAGCTTATGGATGACCTGAATAGATGCATGTCTGTGTCAGCACAGGGGAAAGGACAGATGTTTAGGAGTGGGAGAAGAGGAAGGGAGGAGATGGAATTTTGCTTGCCATTGACTGACTTTGTTCTTGCACAAGAGCTGTTTCCTCTCTGAATGGGGAGGGCATGTCCTTGAAGGAAGGGATTTTTTTTTTTTTAACGTCTTTTGAAGTAGTACTTTAGATTATAAAATATGTTTTAAATGAAAGAAGAAATCTGGAAGAGATTTTGAAAGCTTCTGTGACGAGAAAGTGTAATTTTGAATATTTGTCAGAATGATCTCATGGATTCCAGCTTTGTTTACTTTTAGGGCATCTTCTTTTAAGATAATCCCTGTTGAGTTATTTTCAAGACACTGCCAAGAAGGGCATGTTGGAATTCAGTTGAATATTTGCTGTAATGGGTGAGATATTTGGATTGGGGATTATTAGTTTTAATTCTCTAATAGTTGCCGGGGTAATATATGGTTGTCATCACTTGAAACAGATGCTGCTTCTGTAGAATGCTTTCTGTAGAAAGAACTATGAAATGTCTTCCAAGTGTGCTACTGTATTCCTTGATCAACCAAATTACTTCTGATTTCCCAGTGATATCCTTGTCCTCCAGCTTCTTTCAGTCGCTGTGTCTCCTGTGCCCTCTCTGCAATGTAATGCAAAGCAGCCACTGGTGGTTTGGAACCTCCTGTTGTGCAGCAGGGCACATTGCTTTGCCTGGTTTGAAATCAGCTGAATGGCTCAACCTCCTCGGCCTTCTCCTCATGCCCCGTTTCTGTAGCTGTGCCTTCTGACAAGCTCTTGTGTTGAGAGGATCCTTCTGCCTCTCTGTGCTGTGCCAAGGCTTGAGCCTCACAGCTCACAGAGGAGTGCATTGGTCACCTCCTCTGCCATCTCACCGGGTGAGATGAGGTGGTCACCCCCACAGGGCAGGAAGATTTGCTCTCCTGTTGTTCTTCTGAGTTCTAATTAGTGACATAACTGTGCCTTTGGGAGCTGCAGCAGCCAGCTAATCCACCCCAGTTTTGGGGTTCAACAGCAACAGTCTGGTCAATGTTAGTAGCTAATGGGAAATAAAGATGTCCAGAGATGTGCAGAGCGTTTGCTTCTGTGCTCATCAGAGAGACCCATCAGCAGTGGAGCCTTTCCTGGTTTGGTAATTACTCTTGTTTGGACTCTACACAGGGAGCTCAGTAAGATTTGGCTTCCAAAATGATGATTTGACATAGCTACTTATTCCTTTTACAAGTGTTTTATAGTGATCTCCTGTATATTTATGCAGCCTGGGAACATATCCATAACTTATCCATTATAATGGATAATGCCTATTAATTGAAGACTTTGGCCAACAATAAAAGAAAAAAATTAACTTATGGGGGGCTTCCCCCTTTTTTTTCCCTCCTTTTTTTAAGGAAATGTCAAACTTCTATCTTCTGTTTGGACTGCTACTCAGTGTAAGAGAAGTTTAAAAGTTGATAATATTTTGAAAGTAATTGTTTTCTGGAGTATTCATTCTGTCTGGTCCACTGCATCTATTTAAAGGCTAATACTTGCAGGATAGTAGAAATATGAGTTATATGGTGTTTTAAATTCATTTGGTTTCCTGAGTAAAAGCTTTTCTTCATGGATTAATGTGCATTTACCTTGTTTCCTTTTTGTATGCTGCATAGGCATGTATGGATGTAGGAACTTTTCCCAACTCCTTAAAACCAGATGGGAGTTTATGTTTTGACCATGAGGGTTTTAATAAAAGAATCTTAACACAGTCCTTCCCAACCTGGGGTAGGTGTCACAGGTCTGGGTTTGTAAAGTCCTGCTGAAAGAGCATTGGATGTGCTGGGCTGTGGAGTCATTAAAATCAATTTTCTGCATATAGGGAGGTACAGTTATGAATGGTGGTAAAAAAAGTATTTTTGTTGAGTCCTAATCTGTTCTCTCTGGATCTCGATTTGATTATGTACCTTATTAATTAATTAATGCAGTCCTTTCTATCAGCTAGAAGGAATATAGTAGTAACTATGAAGTGTACACTTCTGCTTTTGCTGTAACCAAACTGTGAATTAAAACAATATGCAAAACTGTCATCTAGGGGCTGGTTTATTATTGTAACCTTAACTGTTCCTTTCAGTTCAATAATAATTGTGGATACATTTCATTACTAAAGAACTTTTAGGGTTTTTTTACTAATTCATTGTAGGAACTTAGTTTGTGTTGTGAAACTATTAATTATTATGCTTTACTTTGGTTGGTTCAATTCTTGGTCTTTCAGTAGTGAGTATCATGTTTTAACTGTGTGGAAGTTGGCATTAAATTCCTTAATCTCTTTCATAGTGAATTCAGTGGAGGAATTTGGCACAGTATTTCTTTTGTTTACACGTATTTTGAAAGTGCCCCTACCGCAAGTATTGCAAAGATTAATGTGTTTTGTTGTTTTTTTTTAGGGAAAATCCAAGTATTAGGACTGTGGCTTATATTAACTTTTTTCTCCTTGATATGTATTTCTAAGATTAGTGAAAACTGTAGTTTAGACTGAATAGAATCACAGTAATGATACCAGCTATTTACCTTACATTTAAATTTGCTGTATTTATTTTGCAGAATATGCACTTAAGCGAACTATATAATACAGGTGATTTTTTGTATCGCTATACTAGAAGTTCCTTACTGAATTTTTAGGAAGCCTTAAACAGGATGGATAAGGAATTCAATACCTTGTGATTGAGCTACATAGTCTTTTACAGAGTTGGCTTTTTTTTAAGTGATTGGCCTATGATTTATTACAACAGCCAAATACAAAAATCTGTTGCGTGTTATTTTGGCTTGGCAAAAATAATGCAAAGAACTGTCAAAAGCAAAGAGTAAGCAGAAGCTATAATTTCCTTTTTACCACTGAAGAATAGATTTGGCTGGGTTAGGCCTTCAATGCTAATCTATCTCTGTGTGGCCAAACAGATTTTTGGAACCTTTTTGTAGTGCATTTATTTTCTCTGCTCTCCAGGCCAAGTGTTATAAGGTTGTATGTTTTTTGGCACATCCAGGGTAGTGATGTGAAAAAAGTGAAAGAGAGGGAATTGAAATTAAGAACTCTGATCTAGACCATTTAAATTGAGATTGCCACTTGATGCAATTAGGTCATTGTTAACAGTACTTGTAGGTTCAACTGTGGACTTTTTTTTTAACTTTGAAACTTGCTTTACTTAAGGGTCATAGTTAAAATTCTTAAACAATTCCACACGAATACATTGCAGAATTTTACTGCAGTTTTATACATTTTTGTTAATTCAAATGGGTGTTTAAATAAGATGAATTTTCAGTCTTTCTTCTATTTGTAAGCATGTTTTTCACAGGAAGCACATTGCCTCTCTTGATTTTAATAGAGCCACGCTCTTTAAGCCTTCTCTCTTAGCTAATGATTAGTAATGATTTCTGTCTTGAAGCATTAATTTGATGTTTGCCTGAACACGTTTGTTAGAATTGTCT
Organism: Sturnus vulgaris; assembly: GCF_052056855.1. Lineage (NCBI taxonomy): Eukaryota > Metazoa > Chordata > Aves > Passeriformes > Sturnidae > Sturnus > Sturnus vulgaris. The sequence continues at coordinate 25,077,207 of NC_142245.1, forward strand.
TCAGTATTTCAGAATGATGGAACAGATGTACTTGTGCTGTATATGCCTCTTTCTGTGTCTTCTGGTTCAGAACAAAGCATTTCAATGCCTCTTTCTTCTCTGCTTTGCCTCTGTACAGATGACAGCATCTCAGCTGCGAGCACCTCCGATGTCCAGGACCGTCTTTCAGCCCTGGAGCTGAGAGTGCAGCAACAAGAAGATGAAATCACCGTGCTAAAAGCAGCCTTGGCTGATGTGCTGAGGCGTCTTGCTATCTCTGAAGACCATGTAGCTTCTGTGAGAAAATCAGCACCAAGTAAAGGTAAGCCCAAATTTGGTAAACTCTTTCTAGAGTCACACTGTGTTATCATGTCACAGTGTTCTCCATTGGTCACTTGTTTTTTCCCTCTTCTGTCTCCTGTGGGAAGACAGATCTATTTTGAGCTGGAGGGGTTAGGTTTATAACAATGGCTTAAATATATACGGCCAACAAATATCTGAAATATGCTTATTAATCAGGCTGTTTGCTAACATTTTTATGTTCTTGATACCCCTGAAAATTTTCCTTACTTCTTGATAAAAGATTCCTGTTTTAATTTCAAAGGTGGAATGTTAACCTGCCACTGCAGGTTCTGGGGCCCATGGACGGTTTTGAGTCTCAGCTTTGACTTTGCCTGGAAATTACTCAACTGAAAGGGCATATTAGAGATTACATTTTCTCTTGCTCCTAAATTACAACCAAAACAAAAACTAAAGTACTTTGCCACCAAGTAAGAAGACTTTCTGAATGTAGTTAATTTTTGTTCCAGTGCAGAGATAACTCACCACCAGTAGATGTAATGTAAGAAATGGCCATGTAACAGCAATATCTCTTCTTTTATATTGCAGCACTGAAATATGTAGGATTGTTTAAAAGTAAAGAAAGGAGATGCTTCTTGCACTAATTTTTGTATGCTTCTCCCTGGCCCCCAGCCCCCATACATTTCATTTTGTGTTCTGGAGAAGTATTTGAATAGCGTTTTGAACTTACTCCAACTTAAAGTTGTGTATTTGAAGTGAATTATGGCTGTGTATGTTTCTGGCATATATCAGGTCTCTGATTATATAAAAGATTAGGTCATATTTCAAATAAATCACGGATTTAATTCACCATAATTGCAAGTAACCACATCAAGCCATGCAGCACAGACATCTCTGAGATCAATCCCTGTGTGAGTCTTGCAGTGCCCCTATTACCCCAGTGCCAGTAAAGTGCTGAACTGATATGTAGCCTCTTGCTTGTTTGGGTGACCCTTTTATATAGGCTGAAAATGCTGAAAGTTTGGACTATTTCAGATGTGACAGAGGGATCGAATTTCTTAATTGTTTTTGCAGTCTCTCTGCCAGATGGAAGGAAGTCATGATGCTTAATTGGCTTGGGCTCTGAATCCTGCCATTCTCTGTAGTAGACTGTTGTCATCTCTGCTTATAAGTGCAGCTTTATCTACCCGGTTTATATGTCTGGTCTCATCAAGATTGAAACTTCTTTTTCAAACTCTTTTTAAATATAGCTTTAGCAGCTATTTTGACTAGATCACTCTGGTGTCTGCTGTCCAGTATGAGAAAAAGAAAATGTCCAAGTGAAAAACTGTGGGCAAAACGTGTGCACCATAGTGCCTTATTCTTCCTATAATGCAGAGAGGCTGGGGTGTGTGCAAACATGGCTAAAACCCTTTGGCTTGAAGCTGTCTAACACCCAGCAAACTTTGTGTAGAGCGGGGCAAACTTCCCGTGTTCTGCAAAATGCCTTGGGGCTATCTGCTTTCTGGGGGTCTTGGGACCATACTGAATTCTCTAAATCCATTTATTTGGTGCAAAGTAAACTAATTATTTGGAGGAAGAAGAGCAGAGGGAGAGTGGAATATCTTCAGTTTGGTCATATTATATCTCTACAAATGAATGGCAACAGCATGGAACTGTGAAGAAAGAGATGGAAACAGGGACAGAAGACATGTATGATCTAATTCACTGAACTGAATTATGACTAATTGGCACTGTATTTGATTGATGATGGATGTGTTCCCATTGTGTTCAGTTACCCAATACCACCAGACAACCCATTAGCTTCAATGCTAATCATGAAATCAGTATACAGAATTCACAGAAGAAAATTTTTACATGCAGAGACTGGAATTTTAAGAGACTAAAAATAGACTTCAAGAGTAAACTTGGGATTAAAACAAGTTCACACATTGCTCTTTGCAATACCCTAGGTTCTACTTTTGATTTCTATATTTTAAATTCTTTCAATAGCCAAAAAACTCTTGTAATGTCATAACAGAGATAAAAGTGTTACTTTTTTTTATGAAGTAGAATTAGAAGATGATCCCAATTGCCATACAAAAATAATAGTCAAACAAGTAATTGTTACATTTTCTTTGAAGTATTATGTATGCATATAACAGATTCTTACTAGTCAAGACATGCTTGCTGCAAAGGTAACTATGTTCCTCCAAAACTCATTTTGGTGTTTCTGATCCTGTCAAGAATCTGGATTTCTGCATTACAATAATGCACTTTCATGTAAAATATTATAGGTAAATTTTCATTTTAAAAAATGCTGAGGCTTTCAGTCACAGTAGTATTTTTCTCTGCAGCAGCCTTTAAATACATACTGACATAAATAATGAGTTAAGAGAATAGATGTGTATATATACTTCTGAATACATGGGGAGAGATGTGTTTAATCTGAAGTGAAATAAATACTTTTAAAACAAACTGAACTTAACAAGAGTAATAGTACCAGAAAAAGCCATCCTGAGTCTTTCCATCAAACAATGGAGTTTTAATACAAGGCTAACCTAGTTTGAAGGGTGGCTTTTCTACTGTTTGCTGAAATGAGTTTTCTAAAACCTCTCAATTTTTTTTTCTTGTTGCCACCTCAGCAGTGTCTTAGAAGAGAGATTTTTCATGGGCTAAAAATAAGTGTTGTGAGCAGACAGTGAATCACACTGAAAGGGACAAATCCATCCTGATCGCTTTTTCACTGATTTTTCTTATTCTGAAGTTGATGGCTCGACTTAGTGAACAAAGTGATCTCTTCATCCTTTGTCTAGTTTGTCTGCATGGCACATCTGGTGATCTAATTCTGTTCTTAATTTCCTTTATTTTAGATTGACAGATTGAAACAGTAGCTGAAGATAAAGTTTTTGCATTATCCTTTAAATCTTTGTTTTTCTTCTTTCCCCTGCAGTTCTGTCACATGCTTATTTTGAGCTTAGTCCAGTCTCCAATGAAAAAAATCACATGGTTGGGGTAGATTTATACTTCTAACTCATGGGCTCTCAGTCAGGAGGTTGCTACTACCTATGATCTTGTAAAGCTGTGTCTCAGAAGCAGACGGCTCGTCATCAGGGATTTGTGAACTGTAGAAGATAAGATAAAGGGCAAGATTTTTTAGGCACCTCAGTGTCTCCTAGTAAAGCACGAAGTGGAGATACTGTATAAGGAAAATACCTCTAGTAGGGATTGCAACAGGATTAGCACTTGTCTGTATTTCACAGTGAGAAGCAGGCTGGGAGTGTTTGCACGTAACTTCCCAATCAAAGTTATTAAATAGAGCAAATCTTTTCAATGTAAAAGGACTGTGATACTGCTTCTCCATTTCTGCATGCAGCTGAGAATAGCTACACCAAGAAGAAATTACTGGGTCCAAAGACAGTGTTCAGGATTAGAAATGTGAAAGGGCTTGGTAAGGAATCCTGTCCCCAGCAGCTACGGGGCTTGTAGGGATCATAATGTGGGGGTGAGTTTATGGGTTTCATTTCTTTTCTTTCTCTTTCTTTTCTTTTTAAATACATGACTTGGTAAGAAAAATTTCTTCAGTGGGAAATTATTTGCATTTGGCAGCTCTGCACTCTTGTTGCCACATGCCTCTGCAGTTGATGCATGATTGATGCTGTTAGCATTCACAAAAAGTTCCAATAACAAAGATTACCTGGACACTGAAGAAAAGGAAAGCATAAAGCAGTCTGGTACTCGTGGCTGCCAGCAAGATAGATTGGCTCACAGCTAGTGCCTGGTAAACCTATTAAAACCTTCCAGGGTGTCAAAATATGTGTAACAGAACAGGAGATTTCATCCCTCAGGCTCTGGGTGTGCAGACAAGTTTGTGGCACACTATGGCACCAGTGAAATATCTCAGACTAATCATTTCACTGGAGTATGAGCTTGTGCCTGAAAAACTACATCTGATGTCTACCTGTAGAGAAACAAAGAGTTCATGTCCTTCTTCTGGACACAGAAATAATTAGGAGAGTTGACAAAGGTTAAAACTTTGGAGGAACATTTCCTATTGCTTGGACAGGAATTGGTATTAAATAACTCATTTGCAAATTCAACTCACAAAGTGAAGTTGCAATAGTGAATGGCAATTTGCAGAGAGGGTTTCCCATGATAATGAAGAGTGGCAAACTGAGAGGTATTTTATTTTACTTAAAGCAGTGATCTTGGGGACCTGCAAAAGCAGGTATGTACTGGAAATGCAATTGGTAGGAGTTTTTTTACTTTTTTTTTTCTTTCCTTTGTGCAGTGAGCTTTTATAAGAGGTGCCCATTGAATTTTCCTTGTTTTCTTGCTCCCTTCTCTTGTATGAAATATTATGTCTCATCAAATTCCATCTCATTGCACTCATGTAAGCAAAGTACATTAATTTCTTTAAGCCATTTTGTTTTATGTTAACAAAAATTGAGTTCAGGTGTTCAGCAAGCTTCGTTAATGAAAGCATAAGACAGATTTGAGTTTTGTTTTTTTTAGTCTTTACAGTATTCAACAAGCAGAGCTGTTCTAATAACTGAGTATATGTTGTCTAATCAGTAAATGTTAAAGAAACAGGAAATAGAAGTGTAAATAGGAAAATGCTTGTGGTAGTGGTAGGATATAGGTTCTTATCCACCATATTAGAACTAACCTGGCAAGCTTGTCTGTGGATCATTTTACTCATGGGAAAAGTCCTATTGAAGTCTGCAGGCTGCATGCTCACATAACAAATAATGATACTCTTGAGGTCTTAATGCATTTCCCAGGTACTGTTTTTAGTGCCATCTGTTCTTTCTGCATTTCTTCCCATTTTTTTCCTATCTTCTGCTCTGACTTACTGAATATTTTCTTTTTCTTCTGTTATGCTTACTGTTCTTGATTCATATATTTTTCCTTTATTTAAAGAACTTGGATCTAGAGGGCTTTAATGAGCTTAGGGTCACTAGCCAGCTAAACCAAGTCTAGGAAGGAGAAGTGAAGGACAAAGTTCAGAGGTATTTTTTAAAGTTCTGTAACCTAATAATCTTGTTCATTGCAGAGGAATATTTTTGGTTGTGGTGATAAATATCCTTATTCTGTTTCCATGTGTTTCTTACAGTTTGGGGTATGTTTTGTGCATTTGTGTACTTCTCTTAGAGTAGCATGAGCAAATTTTCTTGAGTGGTACTCTGCTGTTCTCCGTGATGCTTCTCAAACTAAGAATTTTAATGTTGAAAGAGTCCAATGTTGTTACTAACTTTTTTCAAATGAAAACTCCTTATTTATAACACTTGAGTAGCTTTCTCATCACTTGTTTGCCAGAGTATATCAAATTGTTTCAAATTACTATAGTTAAAATTTTATTTCCTCTGCTTAGAATTAGTCCATTTGGCAATTAGTTGAACATGTAGGTGGTGCTTCTGGGAAAGTATAGCAAAATAAGATATAAGGGGGGAGGAGAAGAGCTGTGTGATTTGAATAAGCAATTGGCCAAACAAGTCTTCAGTTTCCTGTAGCATGTTTTAAAATGCCTGCCCAAAGAACAGAGACATGGCTCCCCTAACACCTGAAAAATTAGTTTTGTATCCCTATGAGGATCATTTAAAGTTAGAAATATATGGGTTAAGTCAATATTTATAAAAATCCTGTAGGAAATCTAAAAATAAATATTTAATTACTTTTAACATCTAAGTTAGTTTATCTGCCTACTAGGAGAGATGCCCTTGGAGCTCAAGTTGTTTATGCATACACTCTCAAACTGTTGCTTGTTAACATGCCTCTATTTGGATAGTTCTTTTCCTTTTAATAGGAAATGACAAATAATGTATGCTTTATAGCTGTCTGTTGAAATTTGTGAAATTTGGCTTCCATTAAAAAATATAAAAATGTTTATTTTTTCAGCTAGTTGTAATTGCTATAAGAATAATAAAGGTTGTTGAAACTTAGTTGTCTTAAAATTTGATTATTAAACAAGCAGAAGCATAACCTATAGGTGGTGAACTGAACTATTTATCCTGATTTGTTTTGTTCATTATTTGAGACCTTGTGTCTCACCCTGACCTGTCTTCGTGTGATAGAAGAAGAGGACACTTTTTCAACCTAAGAAGTTTTAATCAAAATTTGACTCTTGTCAAATTTAGTATGTAGATTTGTCTAGTATATAAGTGAAGTAGTTGAATGAAACAGAATGCTGAAGAAAAAATTTCCTTACCCTTCAGAATACAGTACTCTCTTTGAAAAGAGTTTTGGTGCTCCCAAGCTGTTTCTTTGCCAGCATCTTCTACGGGCTGAGGGACTTGACATCCTTTGAAAGTCTGGAAGCAGAGCCATGATTAGAGTTAGCTGCTTTTATACCATTCATTGTAATACCTTGAAGTAAGTCTTAAGATTTGTCATAATTTCTATTGATTTTGATGTTGTTCTATTAGGAAGGAAGTGCAGATAAGATCTTATGTTCTGCTATACATATAACTATTTCTGTCTGTTTTTCCACAGCTCACTCTGTGGGTTCTCTGGAGAGTTACACATACTGTATACTTGTTTAGTAAGAGTACTAAATTGGTTTTCTGTCCTTCCAGGCAGAAAACCCCATGGCATGTAATGTATTTATAATCTAGAGGTCTGTCACATTTTGCTGAAAGTTAAATAGTTTAAGGTTGTTGAAGGATTTGGATATTGTATGCCTTAATGGGGGAAAAAAAAGGAAAACCTACCTTTAAAAAAAAATCAACTTTTTTAGTTTTGTAAGATGTCATTTCTTGAGCTTTTTCTTTTAAATCCACTTGAATTAAGTGCCCATAGAAGAAACTTTGATATAGTTGCAGCTACTTATTTTAAATTGAAATTACCTGAAGAAGAGAAACAAGTGTTTGGTTTTTCCTTGTAAGAAAGGCAGTTTACCTGTCAGGAAATTAGCAAATGCAAAGATATTGAAGAAATTGTTTCAATAAACATATTTGATAATTTGATTTGTAGAATAAACTACATTTTAATGTAAAATACTCTAAGTTTTGGGTTTGGGAAGCAAAGTGAATTACTAATTCTCAGCTCTAGCACCTTGTAAGTATGTTTGGAGGGAAAAGCTATCATGTTATCACAGGACACACATTTTCGAACTTACCACTCTTTCTAACAGCTTGGCTTCATTTTTTCCCCAGTTAACTAATCAAGACTGATAAAGAATTGGAAATAGATTTTTGGTTTATTGTGGTCTGTTTTTTCTAATCCTACTTATCTTTCATTCACACATTTGTATACTTGACAGATGTTAATAAAATGTTTCTTTTGAACTCTACAGATACTATTCTATGAAAATTATCAGAACAGAGATGAATCCGTTCCATAAAAGACATTTTTTACCACTTTGATCTCTGACAATTTGGCCTTAATCCTGGTCACCATACACAGCCTTTTCATTCTACGTTCAGTTTATGTCTGGCTTTTGTTCCAATCTAGCAGATAAAGCTAAGTGCTATTCAGTCTGAAAAATTTCAGACTGTTTATGCTAGGAGGTGGTGTACGACGTGATATTGGCAGAGATGTGCAGCCCAGCGCTGGGAGAACTCTATTGTTTCAGTGTATTGATCTGGAATTTGTGTTCTCCTATGCTGCTTCATTGTTTCCAGGTCTCTCAAGCAAAAGCACTTGACTACCATGAAGGGCTGTCTCTGCAGTGAAGAAGGTTATAGAGTTGTTAACTTTTGGCATCTTTTGACTGCAGAGATGCCCTGGTTAAAAATCATTAAGAGAGATGTATGGTTTGGACTGGTGCTTCAGCTGCCTTGGACTTCTGACCCAGCTGGGAAGATCTCCCTGGTGTAGCCAGGCTTCACTGCCTTGGATGTGCATAGGACTTAAACTCACCTTTCCTATTCATGGTTTAAAATATAAATGCATGTCCTTTACATATAATTGTGGATGATTAATTGAATTTTTTTCTTCCTTTTAAAAATAGGTATTCTAAAGTCACTTTTGACTATCTAATTAACATGCAGTGTATAGAGAATTTAGAAAGGTCTTGTTTCTTCAGAGTCTTGAGTGTGGGGTTTGGGGGTTTTTGTTTGTTGGGTTTTGTTTTTTTTTTTTTTTTGCTTTTTTTGCTTTCTTAAATTTTATTGCACATTGAGTGTGGCACACTGGTCAAGATTTTGTTCTGGGGTGTAAGAAAGCCTGGTATATTTTTGAAACTTGAGAAAAAAAATGTCACTGCAGTTTTTAATCTTGATTATGTCTAATTGTTAGTCATTTTGCAAAAATAATTTTTACTTCAATTCAAAAATCTTAATCTCAAATGTGATTTTGCATGTCACTCGTTGACATTAGGAAGTACTTTGCCGATCTACCATCAATGCTGTAAAACAATCCCAAAGCTGCTGTCTGGATCCCTTTTTTATTGTAATTGTATTCATCATTGCATGAAGCAGTGCATATTCCTGTCGTGGTTTTACACTGATGTAGAGTTTTATCTGTAATCAGTTTTGTCCCTGGACATGAGCAAGAACTAACTCTTTCCATACCTAGCAGGGGGAATTATTCTAGATATAGTCAGTAAACAAAATAGCAGTGTGCTCCTTGCACACTGACAGTGTGTTCCCCATCTTAATAAGTTCCTGTCCTTTACACATCCCACAGAATGCTTTACCCACCACGCTGAGAGTTACTGCTGTTACATCTCCTGATTCGCATGTCTGGAAAGCCATGCTAGAGCTGGTTGGAGAGACATTCATCTGTTACAATGAGCAGACAGAGATGTTAAGGTCATATACAGTTCAAGAGTGAATCATAGGCCTTGATATTATGCATCTCCACAAAGAAGATGACTGACTTTGTCACTGAAAAGAAAAGAAGCTAATTTATAAGTTTCTATAGTAAATGTGCTTTCTAAAGTCACACGCTTTTGTTCTTGCATCTGAGTTACATGGGGTAAAAAAATCTCTTGAGCTTCAGAGGTTTTGTGCAGTATATTGAAACAAATTCTAAAACAAATTTTCTATTCCAAATCTTTATGTTGCAAATAAAACAGTCTCTAAAAAGTACCAATTGGAAGGATTCATACCAAATTTATTTATACAGAATTTAGGAAGAACTATGATCTTTGAAGTGTTTTTGGATTTTAGGTGTGTCTTTACTTTCTTCAGACTTCCTTTATTCTCATTTTTGCCTGGGATATTCCACATTTGACTTTCCTGATCTAAATTTCAGATGTGATCACATACTGCTTGGTGCATTTGAAGCAGTGTTTGGTTTGTGTAGGCCAGCCCATTTCTGCATTCATCCAAATAGTTCTGACATCTAATATTCCCTCGATGGTTATCTCTTGTATATAATGTGGTAGTTTAAAGTAAGAATCAATTTGCCTCTCAACCTGCTTGAAAGAGCTGTGCTGTGACACATGGCTGGTAGTTTTCAAATGAAGCATCTGTGTGAGTTTGTCCTCTGTACACAGAGCTGTCGATTCCCCCCAGCTGCTGTTTTACTCCTCACTTTTATCTTCAATGTGTGGCCTCATGCCTTATCTATCTCACACTATTCAAAGCCTGCCACAAGCACAGACCTGTTATTTTTCTGTCAGTCGTGTCCTCTGTGTTTGTTGCTGAAGTCAGAGTGACTGGCCACCACAACCCTAGGAGATGCAATCGAAGTTTGCTGTCTCTGAAATGGGCGCGTGACACAGAAGGGCTCAAAAGTGACCACTGGTTTTTGGATGCTTAATGTGAGATTAACCTGGGGATCTTTCTCAGGGAATGTTATACTTCTGAAGGGAAAAGTACAAGTCTAGCACTTTAAAATTTAGAGGAAGGGGCAAAATTCTCTGAGTAAGACCTTGGAAATAAAATAGGCACACAAAAAAAGGGACACAGTTAGTGGGAGAGGATGAAACGTCAGGGTCAAGTAAAATGCCTTGTATTTCACTGGCATTCTGTGGAAGAGGCAGGTCTGGGAGCTAATTGCCAGACTAGTGTTCAGCTCTGAAAATAGAAGAGCCTTTGCTCCCCCTTGTCTTCCTTGCAATCCCTCCCACATTCATTGCATAGTTTTAAACTTCTGCAATGAGTGAAGTGGGCATCTGACAGACAACGGCCTTCTTCACATATACACTCTTGATTCATCCCTGGAGAGAGTCTGTAATGTTCACTGGATGTGGCAGATGTTCTACAGAAGCGAGCGCTATCAGAAATTTAATAGCTGTACCATAGGGCATATACTGAAAGGTATTTTAAGATGGAAGGGGCAGCTGAAATGAAACTGGAAATACTGATTTTTAAAAAAATTTTTTTTTAAATCCTTAGAATCACAACCCTTAAATAACTTAATAAGTTTTTCATGACGTCATAGCAGCTTACCTCTATCACAGCATATTCTTGCCTGCCTTAGTGTCCCAGGTTTCCTGGCCCAGCTGCTTAGGTTAAGGTTTCATGAGTATATGTCACTGGATGTTTCTCCTGAATGCTCAGGCTGCTGCTGTGTGATACCAGGTCCACAACTGAGAGCTTTTTGGTGTTCATGTGGATCTCTGGATGTAGTTATAAAACCTTACATTCTTCAATATTGCTTTTCTCTAGGTCAGCCAAGCCTCCGAGAAGCTATCTCGATGTCATGTATAACTAATGGGAGTACAGGAAGCAGGAAAACAAGCCACGGTTCATCTGTTTCTGTTGCCAGAAAAGAAACACTTTCATCTGCTGCAAAAAGGTACCAAATTATTATTAATACTCCAATTTTTATATATTAAGAAACCCCAAAACCAAACAGAGCAAGAGTCTGATTTTTGTCTCTGCACGACACTCAGCAGAGCAGCCTGAAGACCAGTAAATCACAAATAAAATTTGGAGATTTACCATGCTATCAGGCTGTGTGCAGAAGAGTTCTAAAAACAATTCAAAAATGGAGAGTATTTCTGTGGTGTGTAGTGTCCAAAATGAATTCTCACTAAGGGAATAGGAAAATGTATTTCCAGTACAAATGGAAAATTTTTCCTTCTGGTATTCATATGCTTTTTTTGTTGTTGTTGTTTTTTTTGTCCCCCCTCCTTCCTTCCCTCAAGGAAATTAAAGGGCAAAACTGACTTCATTGTCTGGAGTGTAAATAGTAGGCAATAGCAAAATAACTATGAGACAATAGTAAATTGTTTAAGATAAAGGTTTACATTTTTGGGTAGAAAATCTAACCCAAAATGTGACTGCTTAGTCCTTATGAAAAATATCTGTATCAGATCTCAAATGTGAATAAATAACATTTCTTGAGTAATTTGGAAGTTAAATGAGCTAGGAACCAAACTAGTGTTTTTTCTCCATGTAATACAGCTTCACACAGTAAACAAAGTGTTTGCTTAACTGCTTTTTTTCTGTGGGTCTGTCAGACAGTGATTGCATGGCTTCTTCAGCAGTAGGTTTTGTACCTATTCTTGTTTGTTGTGAAGACCAAGCTGCCAGATATAGCCACGGGGCAGAGAATACTCTAATGTGTAACTGTGGTAAGTCATGTGAACAAATTCTTGGCCTCTGTAGAGTACTCTGGTAGCTCCAGTGGCTGGTTTATCTTCTAGTGTGGATGTAAATACTGTGCTGTAAAGCAAGACAGGGAAATTATATACTTCAGGGAGTAGAAATGCTGTAAGCAAATAGAAACTGTATGAGAACAAACCAGAAGAAGCTTTAGTGCCCTTTGGAATTTGGAAAGCAAGAGTAGTGCCCCACTCTTCTTCACTGTGTAGCATTGCATATCTTTCTTTTTATTGAATTCTTGCATTTACTTTTCAAGAATAAATTGGACAGTGATCAGTGTGTGTCTGTATCTGCTAGTGTGACAGGCACAGAAGACATTCCTGCAGGAAGGTATTTCTTAGTTAGCACTTTTCCATTAATCTTACCCCTGTGGCTCTTGGCACTTTGATGAGAGCCAGTCCAGTTCCCGTGGTGTTCAGCTTGCATTTGTGCTGAATCACCTGCTTGATTCATTGGCTGCTCAACACTTGACTACAGAAGAGGAGCAGAGTGGAGTGGCCGGCATCCCTTTCATCTGAGTTAAGGTCTTTAAAAGGAGACCTGGATAGGCCAGAAGACAAAACCTTCCTATGCACAGGGCAGCTCTCCCTGGGCCCCTCAGTAACTGTCCAGGGAGGTGTTGGTGGTTCCAGTGCAGCTGAAGGCACGTGTCTCTCTTTGTCAAGACATGTTTTAGAAAGGCCTAGGAAGGCTCTGTTTCCAGGAGTTCCTTTCACTGTCATGTCTTTATTAATTAAATTTGGTTTGTATTTGGAAGAAACAAGTGTGCCCTTTTGTAAAATTACCAGCTCATGAAAAGGGAAAGGAAAGGCAAGTAAATGTCAATAGTAGCCCCATCTCCTTACGAAGGTAGAGTAACTGTGTTTATTTCTAACACTTGTTGTGTTGAAAAGGGGGGAGGCCAAAGGAGACCAGAATGTTTCACCCCACCTTATCCAGGCTTTTCTTCAGGCTGAAGCTTGAATTGCTGCAGCAGGTGGACAAGATTATCTGTTGATAGGGAATTAACCTTTAGGTTCTAAACAGACCCCATAGCCTGCCTAGGACTTTTCATGTTCTAACTGTATGCAGCCATACATTTAGTCAAAATAACAGAAGGCCTACTTGTGTCCAAACTGTTACTGGTGTTGAAGTTTATTGTGTGAATTTCTTCTATGAATGAGCTTGAATTAATTTCCTGGACTGTTAAGTCTTGTGCTAGAAACTTTGAACATTGAGATCGTGGATAGAATCAGCTGCTGGATATAATCAGTAGCTCCACAGCAGCAGGATGTCTCTTTTCAACAATGGTCTGCTAAAATACCAGCAATCACTAAAATTAGAGCCCAGGAATGTTCCCTGAACAGCAGGTAGATAGATGATCTCCCATTAACAGAGATGAAGTCATGGATGTGTTGAGAAAATTTCAACCCTATAGTTTGGACTGGAAACAGGTTTATACTTTGTACAAACAGACAAAAACCAACCAAACAATGACTGTCATAGACCTGTTTGATCATTTTCCTTAAGGCTAAACATTCTCCTGAAACCAGCATCTGATAACAATAGCCTTGATGTTTCTGAGTGACCACCATCCATAGTAGATGCCAGTGTGTTGTGGTCCAAAGGATGAAACACTGTACTAAGTGAAATTAGAGAAGCTGCAAAATTAGGACAGATAGTAATAGCTCTCAATTACTCACTTGTAGACTGAAGAAATGCCTCATCAAATTGGGTTTTGGAAAGAATTTTTGGATGCATTAAATGACTGCTTCCCAGAACAACTAGTCTTTAGAAACCCACAGGAAAAGATGCTGGTTTGGTTTGGTTTCAGCAGTTGCACAAGACCTACTAGAAGAGATATTAGTGGGAGAGCCACTCTGTACTAGCCAGTCATAATACAATTATTCTGAAGATTTTAGCAGGAGTGAGCAAACCAAATAAATTCAGAAAAATAATATTCAGTACTCAGACTACCACTTATCTACATGATTTCCTTCCAAATTGAGATGGCAGTCAAAAAAGAATCCTACTTTGCAACCTGGTGGTAGATAAAAGCATGTTGTTGGAATCCAGGTGTACCTTGTGCTACAATCCAGAGTGAAACCAGAGTGGTTCCAACGATTCTCATGGCCCAAAAGTTAAGGCACACACCTTATGGCAAAGAAGTGAAATGGATAATCCACAGTGACAAGCTAAGTGAAGAGATCCCACACTGAACCTGTGGTTTCTAGGAGATGGATCAGATAAGATGAGTTTGGGTAGGAACACAGAAAATATGAGACTGAACTGATGAATTAGATGATATGCTGCTCTCAGTAGGTGGCATTCACCTGAGCCTGCTGGGAGAGTGCAGAGCTGAACTGCAGAATTGCTGAGATGTCATTGTTAAACAGGACATTACAAAAAGTGGTGAGTGTACCTGTCATAGCAGGAATAGAGAGGACTTCCGTTTTCTTCAGTGAAAAAAGATTCCAATAATTTATTTCACTCTACTGCATTTCTTGCAACAGACTGCAAAAAGGTTAAGTGTAATGTGCTTTGCATCTAGCAATCCAAGCTAAGTCTTCTGATTCAGAAATAATAATAAATTTCTATGCTACCAGTTAATTAAGGACTTTGGCTATAAATTATTAATCAAAATACCACAGTTCTCCAAGCTTTGTTCTCTATGATCACATATATGCCCTCAGGAAATATGAAAGCTCTTTGTTTTGTTTTCATCTGTTTTTTTTTGAAAAGAAAATGTCACTCTGATGGATTATATTGACATTTTAAACTAGTTAGTATGTTTTACAGTAGAAATCCTGAGTGATCCTTACAGATGTGTCTGGATTTCATATTCATGTTTTGACCTGTTTTTCAATGCTTCTCTTCTCTGAAAGCAGTTGGAAAAGTTGAACTCCTGTAAGTCTTGAGGGCTTTGTCTCAGTGGTAGGTGATGCACTTCAACTGAAATAACAAAAGAAGCAAAAATAAGATCTTAAGTATAATATGTTAAAATCGGGTGCCCATTTTTTATTAATTTATTTTGAATGTTGCTTCACTGTTTATTTGTGTTTTGGGAAAAGATAAATGGAAGTACAAATAATTATGGTAATGCAAGAATTTGAGGGGGGAGGAAATTGTTGTGGGGGAAAAAAATTTGGATACTCATGTTCAGAAAGATACTCTTTCTTTTTTACTTTGCAGGTTATTTTGACCCTAAGAGATAAATCTTTCTATTACATTTTTAGCTGGTGTTTGTATCTTGCTTTATTTCTTCACTGAGAAATCTATCTTAAAAGATGTAATTTTTTTACCTTAAAAAAATAAATAATCCATATACTCGACAGTACTCTTCTCTTTCAGGTCCCAGTATTGTTTGTGTGATTCAATATGTTACAAAATATGTAACTTCATAGAAGAGCCTTTTAATTAATCTTTCTGTTTACCTAGCAGACCTTTGGTTTGGTTCTTAATAGATTCGAAGTTGGTAATAAAATGTATTTAAATCTGTTTCAAATATTGAAATAATAAGTACAGCACTTTGAAAATAAAGATGTATTCTTAGCTGTCCTGGCTGACGACATTAAAGAAGTGGTGAGACAATCTGACATGAGTCAGCTACAGATGAAAACAGCTGTGAGTTTTCAGGGATGATCTTGTTTGAACTCTGGTGCAGCCAAGGAGAGCCCAGGGACCAGCACCAGCATTTCAGGTCTTTGGTACCAGCTCATAAATATCAACAAATAAAATTCCACGGTGGGCTTACACGAATGGGAGACAGCAGGAGTCACAGTGCTGCCTTGACTTGTACTGAACCTTGGCTGGCAGCACGACAAGGTGATCAGTGAGCTCTGAACCAGAGGATGGTTCCTTCCTGAGGGGCAGCAGACTTGTGGAGCATCGATTTGTGTCAGCTTTAGGTGCTGTAGGAGAACCTGAGAAGGAAAGGCACTCTCAAATCAAAGATGTACTAATTTTAAAATCATAGTTAATGTAGTACAGCTGAAATATATAAATAATTTTCCATGTCTCTCTGATGGTTTTTTATTGTTGGAGTTAGTGGATAAACCTTATTTCAGCAAAATGCTGACATGAAGAGATTGACTGAATAATCAAAGTGTTCTTTTGGTGGTTGTTTATAGTAAGTTGTTAAATCTTCCATCTTTTCACAGAGGATATTTTCTCCCACCTTGCTAATTTATTTGCTTGTTCTCTTTTTTCCCTCCCTGTGTTACACTTTATTTTACAGCGGTACAGAAAAAAAGAAGGAAAAACCTCCAGGACAAAAAGAAAAAAAAGAGGACACTCATTCTAATGATCAAAGTGCACAAAATCAAGCATCACCTTCTCCCCAGCCCTCCTCACAGACTCTCCAAACACACAGGCAAACTCCAGAAAGCAAGAGTTCTACTCCAGCTAAAAGGTTTTCACAGTACCACAGTACAGAACTAGAAAATGACTGTAATGATACTCAGTTCATATTTGACAACAAGTCATGTGAAATAGTTCTAATCTCATGATCAAGTTAAGGTTTGGTATTTTTTCTGCTAGAGAAGATGCATTCAATGTGCATTGCAGCAGAAAAAAGACATAAAAATGCATGTTTTCTTTGAATACATTTTAAGATTACAGAGGGTTTTTATTCTCAGATTCAAATCCTAATACAGTAGATGACCTCTAATTAGCCATGATTCTAAAATATTTAATGATCACTCTGACTCGATTTTTCTCAAATACACTTCATAGATTTTGTCTGACATAGCTGAATTATGGAGTGTATTTTCCACGTGGCCATATATTATCTCTTATAACAGTATTTTTAAAATCATTGCAACCCTTGGTTGAGAAATTACTCTCAAATTATTCTATAAAGTGACTGCAGTTTTGTTTTTTGTTGGTGTTTTTTATTTCATGGCCCTTCCCTTTTAAATTCCTGCTAGGTTGCAGGATGGATTACTTTGATTCTTTACATGAGTGAAGTTCTGGTTTTATACCCACATCATAGAACTACTTGAGTAAATGCAGAAATTTATTTAAGATCGCCTCTGAAGTTCCCACTCAGTTTTGTGGGAATTAGGCATGGGGGGGCAGAAAAAAAAGGTACGTTTTGAAGATACTAGATTACTTTTTGACATCAAGAAAATGGATTTTAAGATTTGGATGGTAGTTTCAGAGTTTCAAAACTATGCAGATCACTTCGCATGGTTTCTTTTTTTTTTTTTTTTAAATTCATTGTCACCTTAGTGTTTTGGAAGGTGTAAATTTCTTTTTTTACTCTCTGGCACTAAGGGACTGAAACAAAATGAAAATTAAATTTATTACGCTGAAATTTACCTTGGTTCACAAGATTGTTGTCTTGCATTGCTTGAATTCACAGCTCTTATAAATATTTAAACTTCCACTTGACTGGTGCATGTTATAACACTCCATAAAGGCTCTGTCTCCATGTCTTGCACAAACCTGTAAGTTGTCTGAAGCTGAACTTGCAGCCTGTTGTTCTCTTGCCTGGTATTTCCCTGTAAAAATGTCTGAAGTCTTGCTTACTAATCTTTTGCAGCGTGGGGGAAAAATAAATGCCTTTTTTAGTCTCCTAGGGGTTTAACTTGATTTGATTAACTTGTTTGTCACAGGACCTTTGAGCCTCTTGAGGTGCTGTGGAAGGAGCTTGCCATTTCTAAGGTTGCATTTCAGGACTTAACTCCTGCAAAAAGCATTTCTGACGGGATGAAGTGTGATACTATTAGCAGGACATGTGCAAACTTTAAATCAGCTGGTTGAAGGATAATTTGGGCTAGGTTACTTTTTGAACATCTATTCTTTGATTAGGGCATATGTGAAATTCTTGAACTAGTGAGTGCAAAATTTGCAAGTTCCCATTAGTGTAAATTGACTGCAATAAGATTGCTGAAAAATGACATCAGAATTCATGGATTTAATTGTCTGTAGTATCTGGCCAAACCTAGCTTGCCTTACTCATGCAAGAGGTTTTCAGACATTTGTTTCAAAAAGATTAAATCCTTTAATGTGATTAAGTATGTGCTAACTGCAAAGCTTCCATATGAAACTCTAATCTGATAGAACTGTTCTGCCTCAGAAATCAATGTGCTAAAGCTGGTGAACACTTAATCATGGAAAAAAATTACATTGTTATCTACTTAATTGATTTTTTAAAAATAGTTTATTCTTTAAGGCTTATATACTTAGCCTCATTTTTTCCACTATTGTAATTTGTTAGTGATGCAATAACGAAGTATAGAGTTATTTTGTTCAAGTCTTTATTTAAGTGCATTTGGAAATGGAAAAGAATAGATAAAAAGTGGCAATTGTCTTGCTCAATTGTTTTCATTCATCCAGTTAGAACTTTTTGACTAATCTTTTTTCCCTGTTTCATGCTGCAGCTTGAAGGAAGATCTAGCTCTGCTTTTGTCTCCTGCTGCTTGATCTGTCCATTTGCATACAAGTTCCAGTTATTGTTACATTATTATCCCGGAAATGTAAAATATTTTTTTTGTTTCTTCTAGCATAAAGAAATCCTTGACTGTTGAAAAAGCCCACGGTGCTTGGGAGAGTTCAGATGACAGTCGTAACAAGCTGATGAGAGTAGCATCAACATCTAAATTAATATCAAAAGTGGCAAAGAATGCAGACAAGTATGTATTGGTTTGGTACATAAAAGCAAGAGAACTTGAGAGTCAAAATATCATGAAATCACACAATTCTAGTGAACTTACTGGTGTATATGCTAAGACCTTTATTGCATCTTTGTTTTTACCGTGAGTACTTGCATAACCTGCCAGTTTGGTGCTCCAGGTGGCCATGGAATTTTAAGATTATTATAAAGTAATTATTGTGTAAATATGTTTTAATATTGCCTGTTTGGATTAGCAGGATTATGACATTTTATGGGTTTAATGCCAGTGATGTGAAACTTTTAAAGATGATTTGAAAATGCAAGTGTATTTCCTTGGAGTCAGTTTCCTGATTTCACATAGGATATTTTCCAAAGCAGACTGTAATAGTAGGAATATACTTTTATGATTTCAGATAGGTTTCTCAATTTAAATGTTTAGCAGGTTCCTGGTTGCAGATTCAAGACTATAGGCAGGGCTCTTTCCAGTGTCACCTTCAGCAGGTGATGTACTGTAGCCAGCCATTCCTCTCCTGCTTCCTCAGCAGCAGGTTTGTGGTCTCCAGTCAAGGCCTCTGTGGGTGAAAAGCACCGAGTAGTTACTCCTGCTCCTGTCAGCACAGGGGCAAGGATTTGCTTTTTACTGTAACCCCACCTTGCTGACCCCTGTTGTGACCCACTCTTGTCCTCACTATTCTCTGCCAGGTGGGTTTACCACTTTGTATTCACATACCTATTTTCTCTTTTTGACTTTGTGGAAATTGTTGTGTTGATTTTTTTGAATGACCCCTTTCCTATTTGCCAATATCCCCCCAGTGTGGTAGCAGCTTCTTCCAGCCTGGTGTTATCTGCAGACTCCTAGATCTGCTCATTAATCTTCAAATAGCCCTTAACTGGCCCAAGGCAGAACTACCTGAAAACTCCTCCCATGCTGACAAATAAAGCACTTCAGACCTTTCAGAGTAATTGCCAGTTTTTTATGATTATGGCTGTAGTGCCCTCCTTAGCTTGCACATAGGACTGTCAAATACATAGTCAAGTGTGGTGCAAGTGCATTCCTAGGAATGGGAAGAACAAAAGCAAACTAATCTTGGGTGTGGATCTCGGCACATTTAGTAAAAGCTTTATCCTTAGCCTGAAGAGTTCTGCAGAGCAGTGGAGTGCTGTGCGTGAGGGGATTATGCATTGCATATTTTGCAAGTATTTCCTTTCCTTTTATAATTGGTTTTCACTGTTGGAATTTAAAAGCCCTTTGGCAATTTAGATTATAGCGTGGTACTGCTGGATAGCATGTTGGAATGACAAAACCCTCTGCCTTGATTTTTTTGCTATGCTGCTAAAATACCTTTTGCAGTGTAATACGTGTTTCAAATTTGCTAAAAGTAAAAAACAAATTTATATATTGGTTCAGACATGGTTAAAATAGAGGTATTTTATTGTATTTTTCCATGATTCTACTTATTTCTGAGAGACCTTAAATATTGCCCTTCTGCAGTCTCTAATGTAGAAAAAAAGTCAGGTATCTAACAAAAGCGTGGGCAAGAAAAGATTAGTTTTAATTATTGTTAGAGAAAATTGTCTGTTCATAAGTTGAAGCTGTTGTATCTTAGCTATATTTGGCAAAAACAAAGCTTCAAACATGAATTGTCGACCATCACCTGTTTTGAAGAGTTGGTGTTGCATTGTTGTGTCCCTTGTTTTTATGCTCAGATTTGTTATAGAGACACTCTTTGCATACAAAGACACATATTAATTATAATTTCTTACATTCTTTGTGCCACATTTCCATAAGAACTGGTTGGTATTGTGCAAAGACGTATTGTTATATTTAATTTATTGTTCCTAATTAGAAACGTTGGCCTCATCTGCTTGAAGCGAGGGGAGTCTTGTGCAAGGGAATAGAATTCAGCCCCTAATGTGGGCCCCAGGACAGAAATGTTTTACATATGCTTTGCACTATCAGCCCAGGATATGAACTTTGTTTATGCAGCTCAGTCTTTAAGTCAGCACTGAGCTGTAAATCAGTCTGATAAAGCCCTAAGAAGTGAGAGGGTTCCCACAGCAGCCCATCATTCAGTGATTTTCAGGCAAGACTGGGAATCCACTTCAAATTTTTCATTTGGCAGTGTGGTAAAGGGTGATTCCACCAACAGCCAGAGATGACTTTGCTCATGCATATGCTTGACCCTTTGTCACTGTTACAAAAATTTGACCTCCATCCAGCTAAAAATACTGGATGCCACTCATACCTTTCTGCTGAATTTCAAATGAATTCAAGAGGGTGTTGTATGCAATACATTCTCCTATCAAGGAGTGTTATTCTATTGAGAAGTAGATTTTATGCTGGAAATTAGTATTTCTTCCCTCTTCACAAAAAAAAAACCAAAACAACCTGAGTTTTTTTATGAGTAACTCATTTCTGGCTCTGGTAAGGAGAAATGTCTCAACTACACTCTGTTGAAGACTTCGTGTTGCACATCCAATAATGCTGCAGGAATCTGGTTTAAATGAAACTGCGACTTGCTTACATTTAATCCATGTGTCCAATAGAGTTAATTCCTAGAAAAATTTGTGCTGTTGTGTGCTGACAGCTTATTTTGACAGGTGTTAAATGCTTTGCATGCAGGCCTGAGGATGTTTGGCAGCTTAAAACGTTTGGTTATTACAAGTTCTCCCTCTCAAAATGGAGTTTTCTCTGCACAAGGAACGTGCCCTCTATATTTTTAAAAACCTTTTGTATTTTGTAATTATCAGAGTAATTCTTAGAACCCCTTCCCATAGGGCCAAAGACTAAGTTACTTGCAAGATACAGTGAACTGCATAGAATAATTTATGAATAAAAATGCACTACAATGATCAAGATGAGCTATTGGGCATTGTATACTACAGTTACACTGTATACAGAATCTGATGAGATTGCCAAATGCAGTAATGGATAAAAACTAGATGGTATTGCCTTGATAAGCAATCAATTTTTGCATGTTATTAATGATAATATTTTGAATTTTTCCACAGGCACAAAGATGTCATTGTCAGCCAAGGTAAATAAAAACATTTATTTTTAAATACTGGATTAAGTTGAATATATTTGCTTTTGACTGAATAGTATTTCCTGTAAATTAATACATTGGGACGTATGCTTATGAAACAGGGATTTAGAGGTAAAATGGCATTAATCAACTTCAAGAATTCATTTGGCAAAAAGTTACTCCAGAGATTTATATGAATCTTTGAAATTATGGAGAAATACCTCATCAGACTGGATTTTTAGTACAGAAGTTTTTGGTGGGTGGGTGGTGGGAGGATTTACTTTTGTGGAAAAAAAACCAACCCTTTCTAAAAATTATTTTCTCTATGCATATGTGCATAGAGAGAGGTTATGAAAACAAAAATCTAAAGTTTTGACCTATGTGCCAGTCTTCATCCAAGCAGGTGTGAGTGAGACTTTAGAAATAGTTTTAAGATATTTTATTTCTGTCCCATAACTAGCCAAAATGTCAACTCGTGAAAAAAACAGCCAAGGTAAGAATTAAGCTACGCCCTTTGGTCGCTTTCTTCTAATTTAGCACTCTCACAAATCTTTTATTTGGCTTTTCACCATCAAAGAGCATCAGTGCCTATTGTCTTAATATTTCAACTCTCTTCTTATGGAAATTTATATGCATATGCACATTGCCATCTATATGGGGTCTATTTGGGAATAGTTAAAATAAATTACATCACACATAATTTCATGGGAGAGGAATACATGTTCAAATAGAAGTCTTGCATTGTTGCCTAAGATATCAGAGTATTAAGAACTGCCAACTAAAAGATTTGTTTTATCTCAGCTTTCTGTCTTGCCAATATTACAACATATAAATGCTGATTAGACAAGAACAGAGACTGAAGGTTTTAATAGTCTCCTGAAATGAAAAATGAGTCTCTTCTGAAGTGTATGTGTTTGCACCAATGAATCTTGCATTCTGTGGCTACCTGCTGCTGCTGGCTTGTTCAGTCAAGAAAAGGAGCCATCTATCTGAACATGGTGGGATGTGACAACAAAAGAACTCCCCTTCTGCTGCTGCAAAATTACTCTGCTTTGATGTCCTGCAAACTGTACTGAAGCATGCAGTTTCAAAACTAAAGCATGTAACCCAAGTGCATGCTGTACACAACAGATCTATGTACAGGGGTTTTGTCTTGTGCTTTTTTGCTGCTAATTAACAAATCTGTAGTCCTCAGATTCTGTGCTGTCAACAAGTTTACGTTATTCACAGTTTGATTGCTTTTGGTCTCCTTCAAAAAAGAAAAAAAAATACCCTCTTATTTTTTGAAAGTTAATACACAAAATGTTGGAATGAAAGCAAAAATCAACTTGGATCCAATAGCTTTCTTTTTCTAGTTCACAGAGAAATTAATATTCTGAATTGATGCTTATGAAAAGCATCTTCAGAGACAAGATGTGTGAAAGAGAATTGAATAAGTATCAAGAACAAAGAAGACATGTTGCATTATGCCACAATGCATAACACTAGCTGTGGAACAGTGCATATGTGCAGCACTGGCTACTGTAAAAGGAAAGCTAATCAGACCAGCTGTTTATCTTTGCAAGTTTTTGAATAAAATTATTACATTAAAAATATCTTTCCTAGTAAAAACAGCTTTTCACAAAACCAAGTTGTGTATAGCTTAAATACTTTCAGTACTAATTATTTCCTTACAATGTGCTTCTACAACTCTGCATGTTCTGTCCAAGATGGACCATCCTGAAGTTCTCTCATTCTGATAGCTGTAACTTCAGTGGCCTCGATGTGTTCCCTGCTATCTTCTGTGTTACTGTGCAGAGGATGTGATGCATGGGTGCCCTCCAAATGTGTCGTGCCCTAGTCTGTCCTGAGCCTAACAGGAATCTAAAGAGAAACATGGGGCAGATAACAGGGCCCCACACATATGGGAGGTGGAAGGAAAGTCTTCTCATAGAAAATGCTCCATTTTAAACACATGGAGTGGCAAAATGTAATTCTGTCTCTAGTATGGATGTAGATGCAATTAGAGAAGTTAAAGTTTTGGTTTTTAGGGTTTTTTTTGTTTGTTTTTTTTTTAATATGGATCATAGAATGTATTTTTGGTAGATTTTAGTGCGTCTTGTTAGCTTTTATGTTGTGGTTACTGCCAAGGAAAAAGCCTCTGTGGGTTATTATTGTTGCAGCAGGTTTTCCCATCCTTTCCAGTATAAGCTTAGCAACACTCTGTCACTTCCCTGTCGGGGCAGGTGACTTTAGCCTGTTTTGTACTTGACCATTACCACATAAGTAAACCAATTTCCAGTTGACACCTGGACCCAGCTGGTCAGGAAGCTGAAGAGTTGCACAGACAGTTAGCATAATGTTTCTGAGGTAAATCCTGTGGACTTGGACAATGTTGTCTTGGATAAGGTGGGATGAAGAGTTGCCCTTGCTCATGGTGTTTGTACAGAGCCTTCCTGTTCTGGAATGCGAGAGCACAAAAAGTTACAGCTGTTTTAATGCTCCTTTGTGGCTTGCCAGCCTTTGCCTCTGGGGGTGAGCAGTCTTTAACACAGTGTTAATTAAGTTACAGCAGTTCCCCTGAGCTGCTCATTTCACTGAGCTGTGTGTAAAACACTGTGTATGCTCCCAGCACTCATCTCCCATAAGGATTGCATCCATGTCCTTCCTAGACCTAGAAATTCTGTGAAGGAGGCTCTTGGGAAGACTGCTGATGTGCAAACTGTCAAGCTTCAAAGCAAATCTACGGTAAAAATACATCACTGTCTTTATACACACATAAAATAAGTTTGGAATCACTGAAATTGCAGATTTTCATAGCAGAAGGTGTTTGCATAGGATAATGGGATGGAAGATGACAGTTTTATGTTGCTTTGAACATCCTGGAATCACTTTGTTTCCTTATTTTGATTCAGCTAATTAAAAAACAGCTTTGAAAATGCTGGTGTAGTATAGTACCACAAAATATAGATGAATACATTTTTGCATGCTTAGTTCTTGGAATCTAATTTTTCTAGCAGCAGAAGTTACTGCAATTACATGTCTTCTGATACTCTGTGTAGATTCATTGTGGTTTCTGTTGGTGTTGGTATTGGCTGTTAAAGTGAAAGACTTGGGGAGCAAGTGAGAGTCTTAGATGAGCTTCAGCAGTGAAAGGCATTAGCTGTGGTGTCAGAATTGGCTTTGGTTTGGTGTGGAGTCCCCCAGAGAGTGCTGCATGTGAATGTCAGCAAGACCTAGGCAATTCTCTTCTCCTGCCAGGAGCAGCCAGCAGCATGGGGAGCCACATCCTGCAGCTACCTTGTGGGCAGCCACTTGATTTTCTTCTGTTTATCTCCATGCCTAAGCCACAAATGTTGCAGTGTTATCTCGTGTCTTCTCAGTACCCAATCTTGTTCCCTGGGTGCCTTTATCTCTCCCACTCAGGTTGAATTGTACATACTTCACATAAGGTTAGTCCAGAGCTTTATGCTTCTGGGTATGTGCTGCAACAGAGCCATAGGGTCAGTTTGTTTGTTTGTGCTTGTAAACCACACCAGTCTTTTGACAGTAAAATCCAGTACTAAAATTCTGTGAAAATCCAATGCAGCTATGGATGAAATGAACAGGTGCTTACTACAGCCTTAAAAAGACCCTAACTAAAGCTATTCTTCTAAATTCTTTACCAGCAGGTGTTTATAATTGCCTAGAAAAGTCATCTTGCTTCTCACTTCAGCAGAAACATTTTTAAAGTATTAATCATAAGACATTCATATTTTTATACCCAGAAGTTAAAGACCTGTCTTATTTTAAGATAAAAGGTAATTTATTTCTCTGAGGTAGTGTGTTTGAGTCTGGCTTTCAGTGATAGCAGCTCCATATATGAATCACTTGTTCACTTATTATAAAGTAATAGGAGACACTTAAACTTTTTGGATGCCAATAAAAAACATATGTGAAAGAATTAATGAAAAACATGCACTGCATTCCTAAGTTTTTTGGGTTTGGTTTTGGTTTGTTTTATTTAATTGTGCTTTTTTAGTTTCCAGTACTTTTTCTTCTGTTAGTTTAACTGTGCTACAGTTTTCTCTTCATGGACAGAGCAGTCATGAGGCACACAATGGAGGAAAAAGTGCCCTGCTGACAATGTGTGCTGTCTGCTGAGAGTGCAAAATTCAGTGGCTACCCTAATTGCTTTTTCATCAGACAGTGATTTTGTATCAGATGGTTGTTGAAGGTGCTCCAGGACCTGAGAGCAAATGGAGACCCTATGTATCATTACTGGGCTTCTTGCTCTTGTTCAGGCACATTGCATATCATTGAAAACCGTCAATACTGTCACAAAACCAAATCGTGTACTTGGGAGTTTTTATCACTGATTCTTGGTGAAGTCAGGATTTTATTATTTAAGTAGGAAGCATTTAGATAGTCTTATTGAGCTTTTTTGTGTCCACTATTCATTTTTCAGTCTTTTTCTTTTTTTTTTAATAAAAAGCTAGAGTTTAATGTTAAACTTCAATTATTTCAGTGCTAATGGTAACTGTTGTTAATACCTAGATTCATAATGTCACCCAATAAATGAACGAGCAAAGTTTACTTTTCAGGTTATGTAAAATTAATAAGCAAAGGTCTTTAAGAAATTTCAAGGCAAAGCTGTAAAATCATTCCAAATCAGGGCAAGTCTCTCGTCTCACCTCTTGTGTTTGACTGTTTGGCTGGCGTTGCACCAGGGCTCAGTAACAGCAGTGCATGTCTGTCTGTCAGGTTCAGCAGACATTGGCACATAATAGCTTGGGGTGAGAGATGACAGACCTGCAGCCACATTTTAATTCCACTGTAAGGTTGAGTGTAACGATTTGGGCTTGGTGGCTGAATTTGGTCATTCATCTCTTTGCTGTTAGCACTGGTTTAAATTAGAAACAGGCTCTTGTCCCTCAGGTTAGTGGTCCTGCAGAGTTCTTGGACACAGGCCTGAAAGCAGAAGGCTTGTGGGTAAGAAGCTATTTGTAAATTTAAAAACCATAACTTCACTGGTCAAGCAACTAGAAGGTGAAGACAGATTAATTAATGTACCCTGGATGTGGTAGTTTATTGTATCTTACTAGACTATTCTGCGTGGCCAAGCTAGTTGGAGTCTTTGGGGTTTTTCATTTGCTTGTAAATCACTTTAGGGTGCTGCTACACACAAGTAAAACTGAGCTGGGGTTTTAATGCATTGGCTTATGATGAATTTTCAAACTAAGTGGGGTGGTACCTGCTGAAAAATAGTCAGTGATAATTTGCAAAATTATTGTAATAATTTCTTTTAGAACTAAACTTGTGTGGGTGCGTGTATATATATATATAATTACTCATTAGACATCCCATTATGTACACACTTGCCAGCTGAAGGGCAGTTAATTACAGCACAGACTTGCAGGGCTACCTCAGTGTCTTGTCTAATGAGGACTAGTGTAATATAAAATACACTCTTCTAATATTATGCCCAATTTTGTTGAAGAAGTCGTTAATTGAGGGTGAAGGTTTCTCACGTGCTTCTGCAAAACTACTTGATGATTTCTTTTTGTGGCATGTTTTTTGGAAAACAGGAGGATTTTGTAGTGTCGCTGTCTGCAAACTTCTCAAGTATCTGAATAGTAGCTTTCATGTCTTCTGAATTGCTTTTCTCTCTAGATAATTCTGAGTTAATCTACAAAGAGTTCTTTGATCTTTTTTTCTCCTCCTTTCCTATTTTTTTTTTTATTTTCCTTTGCAAGCCTTTCATATTTCCCTAAGAATATGATTAAGGGAAAGTAATAAATTGCATAAGTGCCATTGCATGAGTCTTTCTGTGCTGGCTTCATGAAACACTATTTTCAGCCTTTCAGATGGTTTGTATTGCAATATCTTTGTTCTCTCTTATCACCTGCAGGGTTTTTCATTGGCCTTACCTTCCAGCTTACTTTCCCTGATTTGCTGGGTTTTAAACTTTCTTCCAAAGGTGAATTAATAGAAATTGTTGCGAGTTGAATTTTAATATTACTGAGCTGCTTTTTTCTTATTTCTTCAACTTTTATTTTTTTTTTAACAAGGCCTGTTTAGAAGCATATTCATACTAATGGGAATCTGCTCTTGGCACAAGGAGGCTTTGTAGAAAACTTTGTCAGTCCACTATTTGTCTACAAATTGTATTTGCCCCTAGTTTTAGTCAGTCCTGGATTGCCATTCCTTGTCAACAGGTTCCTTGTATGCAAGGTAATTGTGCTGGCTTACAGTGACTGTCAGAGAAGATGCACTCATTCCCTTGCTGGTCAGCCAGGTTTCTGGAGCTCCCTCTCACTAGCAGCACCTTGTTTTCACCACCATATTTATTCCTTTCTTCTCTCTCAGGCTGTAAACTTCCAAAGAACATGCTGTAGATACTGTGGTTGCCTCCAGCCTGCTGGGACCTATTTGGCTTAGTGTTTACACTAATGAACTTAACACAGGAAAGTAGAAGCACTGAAATTTCACTGATGACACAAAGCTGGGAAGCCAAACTGATAGAGTTGGAAGCTGAGATTTTAATACAGTAAGACCTAGGTGTTCCCGAGGCTGGAATAGTATGAAAAAAAAAAATTATTCATTCAGGAGTTGCTAGCAATATTCTAGCTATAAACAGGTGTTTGCCAGAATTAAATGGTAGGGGAAAAGGCTATAATATGGCATTTAATTGTATGAAGATTGAACCACTCACTCATTTTGAAAACACATATGCAGTCCCAGGATGTATCAGAAGTAATTCTAATGGAGATAGAGGCCTTGCAGAAAGTGTTAATGCATCAAAACCCTAGTAGGTTCTCCTCTGTAATACTACATGCACTCATAACTATAAAGGGTAAGTTTTGTTGTGCTGTAGAGACAGACTAAACCCCTATTATGTAAATAGAGATTTAAATAGTTGGATATTTTTATTTTTTCAGAATATGAACACTGGGAGGTTTGCTGTTTTCATGCTCACTCAGTTCATTTTCTGACAGCAGATGGGCAGACCTGTGCTGAAATGAGCAGCCATGCTGTCACACACACACAAAGAAAACAACCTGGCCTTGTGTTAGTGTCATCTGGAAGTTGAGAAGTTCACAACTAGTAACAGGAGGAGGCTTTTGGATGCTGTTCTGAAATCAGCAGAGTGTGCTTGTGTCTCTCTCAGTGACAGCCAAGGCTCTGCTCTCCAATGCAGGTGCTACAGTGCTCTGCACAGTAAAAAACATCAATGCAAGCAGTGAGAGGGCACTGGGGGGACATGTTGGGTATCTGTCAGGCTGGACTAGGCTGAGCTGAGCCAAGCCATGATGTTGCACCAGCTCATCACGTTAATTTGCATTAATTTGCAAAGCCACATGCCTGAACAGTGTTCAAGACTACCTTTACATGCACCCTCACCATGTCCTGGCTTCTCTCTTGGTCTCTCCTTCTGAGCAGTGTTTCCTGTCACTTCAGCAGACTGGGGTCACATTTTACTCCAGTTAAGTGTTTCTGCATCTTAGGGGCCAAGTCAGCAATTTCACCAAACCTCTGGGGAACCCACGGAGAGCCAAGACCTGCACGGAGTCTGCTTAGGTCCAGCACACCCGGAGGGTTTGCCTTGTGAGGCTAATAAGCCTGAGCCAGTCCTGGGAGCATAAATTGGGAGTGCTGATCCTGTGTTCCCTGGCACTTGTGTAAAGAGATTGTTGAGGCTGCAGAGGTGAAATATCACAGAGCCAAGCAGAGTTTGGCAAGGGCTGTGAATTTGAGCTCAAAGCTGCACAAAAAAGCAGCTACAGCTGTTCCCAGTGAAGAGCTGGCCCTTGAAGCCCAGAGTGCCACAGCCACTTGATGCTACCTTTTGTAGCAACTCTGAACTGTTACTTTTTGTGTGGTGTGGATAATCCATGGCACCTGGGTGT
The DNA here is from genome assembly GCF_052056855.1 of Sturnus vulgaris. Taxonomy (NCBI): domain Eukaryota; kingdom Metazoa; phylum Chordata; class Aves; order Passeriformes; family Sturnidae; genus Sturnus; species Sturnus vulgaris. Next base: position 25,106,458 of record NC_142245.1, read on the forward strand.
GCTCCTGCAGAGCTTCAACTGTGCTTTTCAGTTGGTTTGATTCATATTTGTAAGGATTTGTAGGATGTCTGCAGTTGCAGATTAATTAATTTAGCAAGTGCCAAGGGTTCTTATGGTATTCCTTCCTGGCCCTTTCCACACACGTGCCCCAGCCCCACCTTCCCCAGATGCTTCTGCTCAGTGGATAGTGGGATCTGAACATCTCTTTATATGGAAAAAAAGATTTTTACTTTCACACCTTGTGTTTTCAGGCTGGTAGATACCAGAATTGTAATCAAAAAATCAAGCATTTTTTGTTGGTTGGGTTTGGTGAGTTTTTTATGTACTATCTTTAGAAGTTTTGACTTGTTCTCCCTTATCATCCATTACATACATATCTGTTAAAATGTGACCAAGGTTCTTTATTCCCAAAAGAAGGAAATAAAAGTTTAGACATGCTCCTTTGTATTAGAAAATAGTGAGGATGCAGGAAAGGAATGTAGTCTTCTTGATCATGCTTTTGATCATTCAGTTGAGAAGTATGATATCAAAGAGTTAAATCACTGATTTTCTTAAGTTGCAATACAAGAATTTGGCCTCAGGCAATTAATTGCTGTTTGGGAATGGTGTTGGTACGCTGTCATCCCCTCTAGTATTTCAAAAGATTTTTACATTAATGTTATATCTGCCCTACTGGTTATTCTAACAAAAGGAAATTTACAGTCTTAGACAAAAAAAAAATCAAACTTTCAGTGGGTTGTCTCTTTTTCTAATCCGTCTTCTTTAGGGAGAGGCTTAATCAAGTTTTACCTAGTCCATGTCTTTCTAACAGGCTAGGTAAAACTGTTAAGTGTTTTAAGTATGTATCTTCAAAGGTAATCTTGAGTAAATATAGCTGGTTAATAAAGGTAAAAAAAAAGTTCTTTCTTTAATGGGAAACTTCAGAGAGCTAAGTTGTGTCTGAAAGCCCTATAGATATTCTTTTCCCTGAGCTCCAGGAGAGCCTCTTCTGCTCTTGACTCAGAGACTTGACTGAATTCCTCTTGGACTCTTCATGTCTCTCATCTGCAGAGTCCAACAGGTGCAACTGCCTCCATCCATAAGAATTTCAGTTGCAGGTTGTCTCCACTGTTCTAAGCAACAATGAGAAATTTGATCCTAAATTTGTGGTGTCATTTTGCATGGATCTAGTGGAACCAGCAGTGTCAAGCTCGGTGTTAAATCAAGAATTTATGGTTTAACAATAGTCTGTCTTTTGTAAATACCCTCAGGCTTTAATTTATAAGACTGTGGGTGCCAGATTTTAATAGAAAGGTCATTGTTAATACATTACTGTTGGGTTTGGCCAGTGTTACTTTATCTCTGAATATACATACTATAAAAAATATATTGGTGGATAAATGAGACATGGTACTAGTTTGGAATGATTATCTAAACATTTATGTCAAACTAGTGACAGCTCCAACCCTTAGGTTTTCTTAGCAATGCAGTTAAGCAATGCACATATGGTAAAATACCTGTCGTGTCCAGTTTAGCTACCAGGGAGTGATTTTCTTTGTTCTTTCTTATTTTATCTGAGACAGGTTTTCTACTGTTTCTACAGTGGAGAGACTCATGGGCTTTTTGTTCAAAGCATCCATGTTTGTTCTTGGAAAGAAGAAAGACAACTGTTTTTCATCCTTTTCTTATATTTGTTCCTTTCATACTAGACTTCCAGAGCTCAACTTTTCTTGTACAAATATGCTAAATAAGAAAAAGCTTTATGTATATGTTAGTTTTAAATTGTTCAGTTATTACGATTATTGACCTGGTTTCTTTTGCCTTTTTAGATCTTTAGGTCTCCAAGTTTGACTTGAGCTGTTAAGCTATGATTCTGAGGAAATAAGTTTGAGTTTCTCATAATTTCGACTTCAGATATTTTAGGGAAGGCCAAACATAGATTGCACAATCATGCAGTCTGAGTATTAATCTTATGCTTAATTGGGAAATCTTTCCAAGTATTCCTTGAGGATTGTAGGGAAGTATGTTTCATGTTTGTTTCTTAAACAAGTATTAAAGTAATTGTTTAAAAATCTTAATTTTAGAGCTCAGTGTTTGTTGCATCAAACGTGATTAGAGATTTCTTAATACCCTATTGCTAATTTACAGCTATTCTTCTACTCCACATCTACTCAGCTATCCAGATTTTGGCTTGAACTCTGAGTTCCCTGTGTCTGCTACGATTTTCAAAATCTCCACTCATAAAAAAGTGTCAGTGTTCCAAATTCACAGCGGAATATTTTATTACATTGGTTAATATTTATACTGAAAATAGATATTAATTACTAATGAAGTTGAAGAGCAATAAAAGGTTTCTTCATTGATGCAAACTTAGTGAATATTTGGCTCTTTGTCATCAGTGCTTTTTGAAATGGGACTGTAATTTTCCCTGGTGGTAGGTAAGCTCGCTTTCCTTGAAAAGGGACTCCTAAAGGCTTGTGAAGTGCTCAGATTCCCACAGAGATGTTAGACACGTGTTTTGTCACAGCTGGAGTCATTCTGAGCTCTTACTTTTTTCCATTCTTCAGGATACAATGCTTAATAACTCAGGTTGTGATGATATATAATTCTTGATTACATTAATCAGCAAAGCTCTTGATGCTTTTTCCTGCAGCGTCCTCATGTCTTAGCTTGGCTGCTAGGATTTGGAAAGGTGGGCAGCTGGGTGGGGGAAAGAACCACTTGGCTAGTTGGCCTTGGGGGCCTGTGGTTAATGGGTCATACTGTACCTGGTGGCCAGTAGGTGACACGTGGAGTCTGCAGGATGCTGGCCTGGCCCTGCCCTGCTCATCATCTCTAGCAATGGCCTGAGGTAGGTGACACTGTGCCCTCTCAGGTTTGCAGGGACAGCAGATTGGGGGCTCAGTGGCTGTGCTGGAGAGATGGGCTTGCAGGAACCTCACAGAATTAAGCAGAGACAAAAACCAAGTCCTGCACCTATGGGAAAGAAGAGTCTCTGGCAGGAGCACAGTCTAGGGACAGAGGGGCTGCAGGAAGCAAGCTGTGTAGGAAAGGCCCCCGAGGTGCTGTCAGGTGCCAGGAGAGGTTGTGCAATCTCCAACATAGGAGTTTTTCAAATCTGAATTAGGCAAAAGCCTGAGGAACCTAGTCTGGCCTCATGGCCAGGCAGAGGTTGGATTTAGACACCTCCCAGATCCTTTCAACCTGAAATACCTTATCCTGTAATTCTGTGACTAATTATTTATTCAGTTTCAGATTTGAATTTGAATTTTGCCTTTATAACTTAACTTGCATGTCTAAAATGTTACATGCTTAGTCTATTCTATCACAAATTCAACTAACGCTTGTTCTGTGTGTTTAATGTTCTATTTAAAAAAAATCAAATCTCGGCTTTTACCAAGCTCGCATCTCAAAAATAATTTTTATATAACCAGTGTGATTTGCATCTCTGTACTTATTACTGGTTTCTTTTGTACTTACTTCTTGTGTAAACTTGCCACATGATTAATTTGCCTTTTTGTTTCAACAGAGGGAGAATATATCAAGATGTTCATGCGAGGTCGACCAATCACAATGTTCATTCCTTCTGACGTAGAAAACTATGATGATATTAGGACAGAGCTGCCTCCTGAAAAGTTAAAACTGGAGTGGGTGTATCCTTAATATCAATAACTATTCACTGGTCCCTTTTTGTCTTGTCTTTTAGAATCCAGTCTTGCCTCTTGTCTATTAAGATGTAAAAACTAAGAGGTGAGGGGAAAATGTTCAAATTAATATGACAGTGGAAATGGTTTGTAATTCCTGTATAGTACAACTTTACATGGCAGACTACATAGGTGCAGATATCCTGTACTTTTTCTTTGTTTTGCTGTTGACTAATTCTAATTTATTAACTGATTTATTTTTAGTGCAAAAGAAAGCATCTTTGGAGAGTTAGAGAGTTTGAATAATGTCCCCCTCTGCCTCCCACTGTATTAGTGTAGGCTTTGCTTCAGTAACAGTTAGTTTTCAATCTCTGATCCTTTTTAGGAAGTCTTAGAACTATGGAAGATGTTGAGTTTGTTGTCCTTTCCTACGGAGTAAGGATTGGAGAAGCAGCCATCCTTTGCACTGCTTCTGTACTTCAGCTCCAAAGTGAAGCGGTTAATTTCTTGGAAACTACTTTGTATTAAATGCACTGAATTTATCATTTGAAAAACTGAGTAGGTGTGTGGCTAATGACAATTCTCCAAGTTCACTAGATCAGACATTAAGGTCATTTTAAGAGATGTGGTTTTGCACACGTTTGAGACTTCCTGTCAGTCCCCCATCTCTGCAGATTTTTGCAGTAAGCTGTGATTGTGTTTCTTAGTACTTCAGTAAAATGACTACACAGCACTTGAGTTGTAATAATCTGAGGTTTGATGCTCTGGTGTTGCTAAAAGCAGGAAGATTTTTTAGGAATGTTGATGATAACACTGTCGTATGTCGAGGAGAAAGTTGCAGATTAAAGTCTGACTGGAAGGGAAACAGAGCTCTTATTCATGCTTTGTAAAACTGTGGTACCCAATTTTCCAACCATCCCAGCTCTTGGTTGCTGATGCTAGCACTCATGACTATGGAATGAATTGGGTCAGTCAGTGATCTGGGTGAAATGTAATCTCTTTTTGTGAAGTTAATTTTCAAGCAGGACCGACACATTACTTTGATTCGCCTCACAAACATGCAAGGACTGGAACTGGCATACTGGAGGAACGTCAGCTCCACTTTTCCAGCATCAGTGAGCAGTTTGGACTGATGAAAACTGATCATGAAATCACACCCTCAGTTAAGTAGGTGCAAATCCCAGTGTGGACACATTTAATGTCCAAGAACCTTAAGTTGGGTTAAACCAGTTGGCTGCTGAGGTCTAATTAAAGTGAAATAAATCTAGTTGAAAGAGACTGTCCATATGTTTTAGAATCTGTTTAAGGAAATGTCATCCCAAATCAGACCAGTATATTTATGAGTGTAGGATATCTTTTGGATGCAAAGGTGAAGAAAATGAGGAAAAGGCAGTAAAATTTATGAGAACTAATAATGGTCTCTATATTACTTCTGAACAAAATTACTCTTCAGTTTGGAAAATGCAGCAGCAGCAGACCTGCTTTTTGCTTAGGTTTAGCAAGGGGAACAAATCTGCAAGGCAGCTGTATCTTGCAAATATGATGGCAAACTGAACCCTGTACACCTTATTAAAAAGGCATGGGGACAATGATTCACTGAGTATTTTACTAATGTCAGTGTTTTGCACCTGAAAGCTCAACTGAGTGTTGAATAGTTCCATTTATAGGCTTTGTTTTTAATTCTTCTAATTCTCCTGCCTCCCAGACGATTTTTTGTAACTGAGTTTTCATTTTTTATTATTTTTTTGGAAAATGCTAGTCAACTATGACCAATTGCAAAGAAACAATGGCCAAATTATTGGGGTAGATTTTGTTGGTTTATTGGTTGGTTGCGGGGGGTTCTCATTTTTAGATGTTTCCTGTAGGTTTATTCAACTCCTGATACCCTGTACTGTAGATTCATCTAGGGAAACTTAGCTTTTGTCTGCCTTGCAGGTTATTGTCATTTGAAGAAATGTCTAAGCTGCTTGGCAAGATAAAGCAGCTCATGGGGGAGTCTGAGCTCTTGACTGTGTCTGGTTCCTGAGTGGTGTCGTTTAAATTGAATAATTTAGTTTGAGTATCCCTGCTTTGTAGTGCAGTCTTTGCTACTGGACTTCAAAACTGGTTAAAGCATATCTGATATTCCTAGTAATAGCAAAATTGGCTTATTTAGTAGCTTCAGAGGTCACAGTCAGTGCAACTTTTGACAGTGACTTTGTAGATTATTTTTCCCAGTATATAGGAGCTCAATTTCAGGACGGTATTTCAGACTCGGTTTTATGAGATTATTTTTAGCAGTAGTGCTCTTCTTTCTAAGAATAATCGAAGACAGTGGTAAATTTACTGCTTCTCGTGTATGGTAGATCACTTTTCATGAGGGCTGTAGCTATTTTTAGCCAGTTAAAGCAAACAAATAAACAAAAAACCCCCAAAACTTAACGTTTTTAAACATACTGAATGTTATGAAAAAACAGTCCTTGTAATTGGTGAGTAGTCACGATATCAAGGCAACTATCTCTCAATTTCCTTGATTTAATAATGCATGTCACTGAAAGATTAACATTGAAATTCAGTGGAAATCAAGCATCAAAGTTGTGTCACAAAGTTCTGAAGAGACACAGTCAATTATTTCATTAATTTTATTGGACTGTATGTGCTGCTTTGTTCTGCGTGTGTGGAGAAGGAAAGAAATGCTGTGGAGCAACAACCCCTCTTTTTTTCACTCAGAATAATCTGGGATAGAGAATGAAGAAAGCAAAAAATATTGTCCCACAAAACAGATGGTTCTTTCATGTGTTTTTTAAAAAAAGTTCTTCTAGAAAATGCAGCCACTCTTTGGTACTTTATTTTGTAGGAGGGGTAAAATAAAGGAAGGTACTGAGAAAATGTAATTTTTTTTTTCTCGCAGCTTCACGAATGTCAGGGCTTGATGGTGAGTGCCAAAGTATTTAGCTCTAGCTTGGCTAAACATGGAAGACCTCTGCTGTGGAAAGACATGTTTTTGCAAGTCATTAATACTTTTCTAGGATGAATGTTCAAAGGTGTCAGTCTTACTAAATGCTTATCAATACATTCCCTATTGTGTTCAGCAGATGAGCTAAATATTCCTCTCTCCTCTGAGAAGGTATTTGAATTAGTGTTCTTAAAGCCTCAGGGTAGAAAAAATATTTTCTCTGCTTTGTAGCCCATTGCTTTTGAAAGTTCAGTTGTTTGGTTTATTGTTCGTTATTTTTTTATAAAAGGCCATTCTGGGGTTTCTTTTAGTTCCCTCAGAGCTTCTAAAAGAAGAAGAAAGAGGAAAATTGAGTGGGGAAGTAAATAGTAATGGAGGAGAAACAGAGGCATCCTTTTTTTCTGACATGAGCATTGTGTTGTATGAGCATTTCTCTTGATATCATTTGCTTAGCAGGCCAGTGAATAATCTCTGCTTCAGAGGAGCCATTGTATTCTTCCCTACTAAACGGAAGACAGCAAGATATAAATGTGTTTTATTTTCCACACTCCAAAGGGGTTTAATTGACAACTGAATACAGTGTCCTTCTTTGAACTGTTGTTTAGTTACAGCATGTGTTTAATTTCACAAGTGTTCCTCTGGTGTGGTGGCACTGCAGAAGAGGAAGGGTAGTGGGGCATTTTTGGGGGTGTGGTGCTATTTTTGATAGAAAGGTGGCCCTTTTGTCATGGAGAATAGAGGTCAGGCTATCAGATTAGGGAATACCAGTTTAGATATTCCCAACCTTGAACTACTGCACCTGCCTTCATTTATGAGAAAGGGCCATCTTCATCCATCCAGCTTTCTCCACATGGGCCTTTCACTTCCTTTTATTTACCTTATTTGCCAGGACCTGAAGCTGGAATCCTTTAGCTAAAGTTGCTTAATGTGTTTCCCATCTTTTTCTTGCTATTGCAGATGTATTAGTTGGCAGTGAAGTGGAAAGCTCTCTAAAGTGCACAACATAACGGGAAAATAATATTTTTTGGGGCTACATAGTTAGATGTTAAAGTCTGAGTTATGATGTTAATTGTTCCTGGTGACCCAGGGAGCTGAAATATAGGCAGGCAGCCACATTAATAGTCTAGAGGAAGAAAACTGCACCTGTTCCAAAGAAATAATGAGTTGTAATAACGTTTGATCAGTGCCAACCAAGGCTCCTTCACAGTGCGTAAAACTTCTGAATGTCATTAGGAGCTGTACATATTCCTACAGAAAACATGCCTTTTATGTATTTTGGGTAGATTTGGATAGAATATTTTTCACTGTGTAAATTCCTTTTAAGTTTGGTTTGTTTAAAAAATACTTTTAAAACAGTCTAAAGAAATCTTTCCTGAACTTGGCAGCTGCTGTGCAGAAGCTTGCCTTTTTCTGTAGGGCATGAGGAATTGTTTTAAAAGGCCAAATGAAAGCAATACTCTACTGCCCAGCCTACTGGTACACAGCTCTGCTGCTGTAGAAAATGTTAAATTAGAATAGCAAGTCCTGCTGCTACCTAGTGAAATTTCGCAGGAGAATTTTTACAAAACTGCAATACTGTGTTTGCTTTACTTCTACCATATCTTGTTTTTAACATCAGTGATCATCATTTCTTGGGGGATTTGGGTTCCCAAAGTCCACTTGTATGGGGGTTTTTGTTTTCTTTTTAAACTGTGTGAGTGAAATCGTGCTGTAGTTCCATAGGGAAAAACTTGAAGACCATTTGCTGACATGAGAATTATCCCAGGAATCCTTGAAGGGAAAAAAAAGTTGGTTGTTTTTTTTTTCTGGCATTCAGTGACTGTGAAAACCTTGACTTAAAAAAAATATAGATATGGGTATCGTGGAAGAGACTGTCGAGCCAATGTTTACCTCCTTCCTACCGGAGAAATTGTGTATTTCATTGCCTCAGTGGTGGTACTATTTAACTATGAGGAGAGAACCCAGCGGCACTACTTGGGTCACACGGACTGTGTTAAATGGTTAGTATACAACATTTGCATGTGAGTGTGGGTAATAATGCAGAAATACTTCTTTTCCTCTCCTGCTTTATGTACAAACTAATTAATGTCATTGTAGTTGTAGTTATTTCCTGTTTAATCAGTCCCAGTAGATTTCAGTGTAGTAAATACAGCACAAACAAATGGTGTTAGAGCAGTCCATGCTAGCTTAGGATGTCTGGTTTAAATGTAAAACAGGGAGATGTGTATACAGTCTAAAAGTGCCAGGAAAGGATCTTTGCATAAATTATTCCAAATAGTTGTCCCAGAAATTAAAAATTGTTATTAGCCTGACTCTAAATCAGTTGTTTACAGGCAGTATGGTGAAAGTGCAATCTTGAAGGAGAACTAGAAAACCATGTTAAAAACTGAACAGTCATACTCTCATTTTGTAAAAGATGGATCATTCAAGTATAAAGAGAGTCAGGGAAATCAGAAAGATGTTTGCCAAAAAAAAAATTAGAGAAGGAAAATTGAAGCCAGTGTCATCGTGGTTGCAAAGGCAGTTACAGAATTTGCTATGTTAGTCTGAAGAGTAATGCACAAAATGTAATGGTGAACATAAACTCTACTGTGCAGTACCTGACTGGAGAAAATTTGACATCTAAAGCTCTTTTCTCTCTTGTCTTTGTAATTGCTTCCTTTGGGAGGAATGCTGCCAGTTTGTTTTCTTCACTTTCATTCAGAAAATTGAACTGAATTGTAAATTTCTTTTCTGTCATTATGACCTCTTCAGGTTTGCCCTGGCCCCCTTTATTCTTTCAATGGCTTTCTTCACCGTTGCAATTTTACAGAGAAAGCAATTAAGAATGTAGATCAAAAACTCCCATGAACTGGGAGGATGTATTCTCTAAAATCTCTTTTTTTGCATCAGCTCCAAAGCAAACTGTGATAAGCAAGGGCAGATTTTTACTTTCACTAGTAGTGCAGCACTCTTCATTAGTACAATCACATCAGTAACTCATTTCAAGTGGTGGTAATCCCCAACTCCTGGGTGCACAGGCAAGCCCTCAGCCAGCTTTTCTGCCTTTTTTTTCCCAGGTTCATGACATCTCTAGGTTTAGGCATAAAATGCACTGTAGTGTTTATAAATATGGCACATAACTATGTGTAGGAAGTTCATTATGGACAATGTAGATTTTGTTACAGTGGAGCCCCAGTGTAGTGCAAACCTGAGATGTGTCAGAGCACATGTGAAGGTGACTCTTCTGCCCCTCCTGGTTGTGTGTCAACCAATAGTCAATACAGTGTGAAATGAAATATCTGATGAGAAACATTCAAATTGTCTCCTTAGAAGTGGGATTTAGGATCATAAGTGTCTTCATGGGCTTTTGTTGAGAAACAAATGAAAAAATTTACAAAACACCTCTCAGTTTTGAAGACCTATGACAGCAAAAGCAAGTCATATTTCTGTCTGTCTTAGTCTTGCAGTTCATCCAGACAAAATTAGAATTGCAACAGGACAGTTAGCTGGAGTGGATAAAGATGGAAGGGTAAGTAATAGAGCTGTTGAGCAGTAGTATCTTGTTTTGAAAATCAGGAAAAATTGGTTTGGGGTTTTTTTAATCACCTTCTGTCTGCAGTTATATTATGTACTGCATTTACTGAGATATTTTGAGTTTCTCAGGTAACACCCTGTATCTCTAGCAAAAGACAGTAACAATGAAACACTCAATCATACATTAAAAAGAGCAGAAACTCATAAAGTCCTTTATCTGCAAACAAACTTGAAGCTTGTAATTGATTTATAACGCCACATAATTTCTGTCATATTACTTTCAATATGTCTTCTCCCAAGGGAGAGAAAATCCCCAGTTCTGTGGGTCAGTATAGGCAAAAGACTTCATGGAAGAGGAAACCAACTTTGAGAATATATGGAAGATATGCCAAGCTTTCCTATAGACTTGCTCATTTGAGAGCAAGTATATTTAAATGCTGCTCTCCACCTCTTGGCATAATTCTGTCAGAATTTGAATAATTGGGTTCTTTTCATGAAGTTATAAACGGAAGGGGGGGAAAGACAGATGCTATGAAGTGTAGAAGCATGTTAAATATAACTCTTTTTCAGATGTTCAACTGAATTTTTTTATATTTTGTAAGAAATTTATGTGGGGGATTTTGAATACATGATTTCCGCTGAGCATTTTCTGACTCTTGTTAGATCTGTTTGGTTTGTTTTTCCGTCAGTAGAAAGATTTGTCACTTTCAATGATGAATGGTGTCCTTAAGCCAAGTTAATTTGTGATTGTTTCTAAGCTAGTTTGGGATAATAGTTGTATGAAATATAACCATGGACATTTTCATTGACTGGTTGGTGATGGTTAAGAGGCTCAGTGCACCAGCATTTGTTTCTTTCCTTTTTTTCTTAATTTACATATATAAGCCCAGATTTGATCGTTATTTTCAGTTGTATAATAATCACTAGTCTAGGGTTTGAAAGGGAAGATGATTCTTCCATTATTTGTTCAATTCCTCAAATCGGTTATTTTCACAACTACCAAATGCCACTTTCCTGCCTCAATGGCCCCGCTTCCACGTTGGTAGCCCAGCCCTAAGGAACAGCATTGCCTTGACTCTCCCCTTGTGACTTTGGGGCTGGTACCCAGCAGCATCACCAGCACAGGTCATCCTTCCTTTTGCTCTGCAATTTGTAATTCAGGCAGCAGCCGCTTCTCAAAGCGCGGCCCCGGCCCAGGGTGCTTTCCCTGCCTGACCTGTTTGTCCCATTGCTTTCCCACACAGCCCCTGCAGCCCCATGTTAGAGTGTGGGACTCGGTGAGCCTGGCAACCCTGCAGGTCATCGGCCTCGGCACGTTTGAGCGCGGAGTGGGCTGCTTGGATTTCTCCAAAGCGGTAAGATGGGCGCCGTGCCTTGGCACGTCACATACAGCGTGGCCAATCCTATGGAAACAGGAAGGAGATCCCTGGAGATTGTGCATGTTGTCTAGCTGATCTCTTTCTGTATTAAAAGCGTGTCACTGAAGTTTCTGTATACTTTATAAAAGCAGCTGACAGCAAACTAGCTGGAAAAACAGGAAATGGCACGTGTAAAATTGTGGTAACAAACCAGCACGGTAAATAAATAGCAGGCAAGAAAAACCTTAACTAGAAATCGAAGTCCACACTGGCTTTGGTGGTTTGGTTTTGTTTGTGAGGAGCTTGGTTGTTTTTATTTTGATGTTAGAAACAAATATGTCAGTGAGGTTTGTGAAGACAAAATTTAGTGTGTTCTGATAGGAGAGTTAACTTTTTTGCTTTCACAGCTGGAGTAGGTTTTTGTCCACCAACAGGAAACTTATAAACAGAAACAAAAAAACCCTCACATTATCTTGTACTACTTTTTCCGGAGGAATAGCTTGTTCACTTTTTGCCTCTTTTACGTAGAAAAATAGGTCTTTGTTACTGGCCCCATGGAATATATCAGAAAAATTGGTAGCACATGGAGATGCACTACTTGGCATTCATAAAGTTCTCATTTCAAATTTGGAAATGAGTTGGGGTTTTTTTTGTTTGTTTTTTTTTTTCTTGTTAAATATGGACATATTTTCATTTTTAAGCTGCCACTGCATTTTTGCCAAAAGACTGATACATATCAGACCTCCTGAAAACCCAGGCTGGATTCTTGCATTCCATCAAGAAAAATTACTATCTGTAAAAACAGAAAATGCAGAAAAACAATGTCTGCAGTATTTTGCTAATAGAAGAAGAGATTTACAGGACAGCTGAGGTGGGAAGGGATGTCTGGAAATCACCTCATCCACTGTCCTGCTTACAGCAGGTTCTGACAGAGCAGGCTGCTCAGGCTGTGGTCCAGCTGGCTTCTGGGAATCTCCAAGAATGGAAACTCAACAGTGCCTCTGGGTGACCTGTTGAAAATAAATTCTTGCACTCTCTTGCTGCAGTTTCACTTAGCAATTGAAGAAAAGAAAGCAATTGAAAGAAATTTCATAGCATTGAAATGTTGCTATGTTAGATATAGTACGCTTTGTGTTTCAGTAAATAATGTGAAAGGAGTACTGGTATTCCTGTCACTCTAACAAACCAGTGAAATTTACATATAGGATAGAGATCTTTTTCAATGTGAGTAAGAATGCATTCCATCATTTTAAAAACTGAAAAACCCAGGGAATTTTTGAGGACTAGATTTTAGTTTTTATTGGTTCTGTTTTGGAGCTGAAACTGAATTTGATACCTTATTACAGTCTCACGTGATTGCTCACTAGACTGAAACAGTTGGTGTGCAATTGCTAGAACTGTGTTTTTATCACAGAATTTATTAACCCTCACAAGAACTGTGTTCATCACCAATGCTGTCTTCAGGGTTTCTTCCCACCTAATCATTCACATGTATTTTGGATATTACTGCTTAGAATAGTGCTTGGGAATAGTAATAATTTAGCCACCTCTATTTTATGGTTTTAAGATTTTTGTTCTCTGTTCCTTTAATTACATGTAGCCATATAGTTGTTGTAAAGTTATTCAAAATAAGTGGTCTCAGTTATTTAATACTGTAGGTGCTGCTCTACCTCCTCTGTAAGCATTGTTTTATTCAGGAAGTGTTACCTTTGCTGCAGTTTTACCAACTATGTGATGAAACTGCTGGTACTTTATGACCCATAAGGAAAAAATGAGACATGCTTACAGAATCTGATAATGTAATTGTGTGTACATGATGGTGTTATTTAGGAAAAAAACACAGGTGGAGCTGTGTGTCTGTCCTCTGTGACCTGAGGAAAAACAAAATATTTATAGAATAGAAAACTAAATCATTTTGCTGCTAGCATGAAATTGCAAACAAAAACAAACAAACAAAAAACCAACAAAGCCAAAACTGAAAAAAAAAAAGCTATAAAAACCAACAAACAAAACTAGAATAAAGGCTTGGTAAGATACTTTTAAAGCTTTCCTAGACTGTTACTTGAAGCGTGGTAATTTTTTATGAGATTATACAAAAATCTATGTCTGTTTTTATGAAAGAAAAAAAGGAAAATTCCATATATATATTGAGGTTGTCATTACTTTAAAAGAACTTGGTTTATTTATATTTGTACTTCTGCGGATTTTTCAAAATACCCCTGCCCTGTTTCTAAATTGAGTATGATAGTACTTTGTCAGTACTTCTTTTTTTTTCTTTTTCCTTTAGGATTCTGGTACTCATTTGTGTGTAATTGATGACTCTAACGAGCATATGCTTACTGTGTGGGATTGGCAGAGGAAATCAAAAATAGCAGAGATAAAGGTAATTTTTGCACACAAATATTCTGAAATACAAATGATTTTATTCCCATAAATACAAGTTTGTGAGACACACTTTTGATCTTACTTGGAAACTGCAACTGTGTAATACTGCTTTCTTGTTTAAGGGTTCCACAGAAACGTATTCTTAACTTGATTACTGGAAGAGGTTTGAATATTGAAGGGTTTGTAATTAAATTTTACTCATCCTTCAGAGCCAATGCAAATAAAGCAATTGTCGATTAGTTACTTAATTAAAAAAAAAAATCCTGGGAACTTTAAGAAACTAAACTGATGATTCAGTCTGTAGTTGTTTAAAAAAATAAAATCTTTTTAAACATTCCTTATTTCAATTTTGTCTGAATCAAATTCTGGTTATTGATTCTCAGTATTTGTCGTGTTATCCAGTATCAAGCAAATATTTCATGCCTGTGTAACTGAATGTTTGTCTATTTTTATAAATCATGGTCCATAAGCATATATGTCTATATCATTACAAACTTACTATTTCAGGTAACAAAATCAGATTGGTTTGTCCTGTTTTCTCTAGATTATGTTGACCAATACTAACTGTATCCTACAAGTTTTAATACTATGACAGTATTTTCATTTCCTTTTTGATATTTTATGTGAAACTATTTGGCATATGCCTTGTATTTCCCATTCGCTGACATTATCTTTTGACTGTTTTTGCACTCAGGGGAGTTCCTTGGTGTTTCAGAATTAGCTAAGAATTATTTAGCAGGGATAGCTTGCCCTTCAGAACTTATTCACATCTAGGACTTGGTCTTTCAGTATCTTAAGCAGCTTCCACAGAAGATGGTGTGAGCAGAGTTGCATCCCTTGAGCTGGGATGCAAAACAAACTGTTTCTAAGCTGAACTCCATTAAGGTTTTCAGTCCTTAAATTCCAAATGGTTTTTTTTGACATAGGAGATTTTCTGATGTGAAAACTGTGTGAGAAACATAATTCAATAAATATGGCCATGAACAAAAAAAAACCAAACTTAAGAAGATTGTTTTTTTAAAGTAAGCCAAAAGTGGTGAAGTAGGAGAAGTTACTCTCAAAGATTTGATCTAACAACACTCTTATGTATAGATCACAGAACAGCTGGGGTTGGAAGGCACCAATGGAGATCTGTCCAATCCCCAAGCCAAAGCAGGTTCACCTAGAAAAGAAGAAGAGACTCCACAATCTCTCTGGGCAGCCTGTTTTGAAATTGTGTAGAAATAAATGCATTTACTTTCTTGTTTTGTAGTCACTCACTGCCTGCAGGAAATTTGTCTTCAAAGACAGTTTGGTTGAATATACATTAGAAGTTAAGTAAATGATCAATCAGTTTGTTATGTTTATAAAATCTATTGGTAAAGGATGAAATACTTTAAGATGTTGGTAATTCAGTAAAAGTACATGCAGCCAGGAAAAATACAAAGGTGGGACCCTATGTTTCAAAGTTTTGAGTTATGAAGTCTTCTCTTTTTCTTCTTTGTGAGGAGGAAAGGGAAACAAAGAAGCCAAAATAATTTTTACAGAATTTCAGAAAGAGAATAATGGATATAATTCTACAATATTATTGTTGTCTTACTTGCCTCTGTCACAGCTTTGTTATCAATAATAGCAAACCAGTCTGTGTAAAAACCAAGCAGAGTTTTCAATCCAAAAAAGAGCCTTTTATGCATTATTCATTTTCCTTGGCAGACGTCTTAGCTATTTGAGAGAGCAGAAGCTTTTGTTATTTAAAAGGGAATGCAAACCCCGAACTTGTGTACTGAATTTTAAATAAAGATCTCTTATGTATGTGAAAAATCAATATATATAAAATCATTTGTGCAGTTGTTCAGACAGCAGACTTAGCACGGAACACTTAGAAATACTTCCAAGCATGCGATGAGCTATCTAGTTTTACATATCTCTGTTCTAAAACTTGGGGGTTTACATGTGTTTCTAGTAGTTAATGTCCTATCTGAATAAATATTATCTCTCTTATTATTTCAGACTACAAATGAAGTTGTTCTTGCTGTAGAATTCCATCCCACTGATGCAAATACCATAATAACGTGTGGCAAATCTCATATATTTTTCTGGACCTGGAGCGGCAATTCATTATCAAGGAAGCAAGGCATATTTGGGGTAATAATATCTTGATACCAGGACAGTTTTAGATCAATGGAAATCACGTGTTCTGTACATTTGCCTCGTTGTTACCATGTACTGTCTGATCAGAGAGGTAAACAAAAAAAAGGCTAAATTCTGCTTATGTGGATGCAAGGTGTAAGAGTGTGGATGCATTATTCTAATTATGTAACAAGTACAAGCAATTATCCCTTTCTCTTGCTTATTTTGTTTCAGAAATATGAGAAACCCAAATTTGTTCAGTGTTTGGCTTTCTTGGGAAATGGTGATGTGCTGACTGGAGACTCAGGTGGGATAATACTTATATGGAGCAAAACTACTGTAGAAGCTACTCCAGGAAAAGGAGCTAAAGGTAGGATACATTTGGAGTTAATCACAGATTTTTACATAGTCTGTAGAAGTCAAACGTTAAGAATGGCATTGGGGAAGGAATAGAGAAACAAGCCTGACTGAGAACAGGCTCTTCATATCAATAACAGGTGGTACTCAAGTCCTGCAAGTCCTATGAGTTTGCTGACTTATGAGCAGTCTGGAGTTTCTTTATAATTAACAAGACTGTTCATTAAATGAATGAAAACTACTTTATCTAAATGTTTTGCATTTTTAAACAGTGTGGTTAATCAGATTTCCTTTGATCTGGTGATTTGAAAAAAGCTGAAGGATCAGTTTGGGGATTCTGCAGGCTGCCTTTGCCTCTTAAGGCATATGTTGCACCATGCTTAGTCTCAGAGGTATACCAATAAGTGGTGGAGCTGACATTAATAAGACTTGCATATGAAGTACAATTACAGTGCTTAGTTGTAGCAGTTATATGAATAATAGTTTCTCCTTTAGTAGACCCTCAAGTCCTGATATGCTTAAAAAAATTGAAATTTGAAATTGAACTAACTCTTTAGACCAAAGCTTTTTGTAAAAAAGAAAGGAAAATGATTTGTTACTCAACATATGCAGACCTGGCACAGTTGAGCCCTCATAAATTCAATGATAATTCATTTTACTTGGCAGCTATTTCAAACACTCTGGTTTAAATTGGTATGCCAGAAAAACATTCATGTAAAAAGTACATTTTTAGCAGTAAGTCTGACTTTGTAGGTAAATCTTTTTCTCATCTTTCAAGCTAACTACAATGGAAAAGTAATTCAACATATTATCTGATGTTTAATTTTTGATTTCTTGTGCAAAAATAACTTTTTTTTCGGCATAACCCTAAGCATTATCAAATAGAATATTTACGCTGGCTTAACTAAAGGTGGGGTTTTTAGTTGGCTTATCACATGAGATTGGTCACAGGACTTGATCTCATGCTCTCTTTCACAGTGTGAGAGCATACTGACTTGAGCCATAGGCAGAGTCAGCAAAGTTAAGCTCATAGCTGGGTGATGTTACACTTTGTCTGTGATTGGTGTTTGAAAATATGCAGCACCAGAATCTTGTTTTGTTAGGGTTTTAAAAATTACTTTCCAACAGCAGTTCTTTTGATGTGAAGACCCAATGAGGGTGCAAAAGGCTTCTTTTTCTACCCTTGTTGTTTAATTTTCTCATCTCCTTCATTCTTCCAAGCATTTTCCTTTGGGTAGACTGCTGTCTTGATAGATGCCAAATGCTGGTTGTACTATTTTTATGTATGGCAGCACCCAGCATTAGATATTAGGTTCATACATCCTGGAAACTTCTCTATAAATAATTGGCCCTTTATTCCCAAAAGACTATAGACAACAAGTTTTTTAGTTTCTTTTAATAAAGTAGCTTTATTTTTTTTTCTAATAATGACTTACTAAATATTATTTTACTCTAAAAGACAGTTTCTCTTGAATCTGGAAAAACTGTGTTCCTTTGGAAAGCAGAGAAATGGAATCATTTTACCAATTGTTGGTTTTGCCTTCACATTTTGTAGGACAATCAATCTCAAGTTTTTCTTCAGAAAGTCAGACCCTTTGTTTTATTTTTTTTATCCTGTAAGAAAACACTACCACCTTGTGTTTGCAATACTAAGAGTCTGACAGTCCAAATGTAATTATTATTATATACTTCCTTTATTCTTTTGCCTAAAGGCAAAGCTTCTCATAAACCCTAGGTGAAAAAATGAGTAGTAATCTTTCTTATTTTCTTTTTTGTGTGTATAGGAGTATATCAGATAAGCAGACAAATCAAAGCTCATGATGGCAGTGTGTTCACACTCTGTCAAATGAGGAATGGAATGCTGCTAACTGGAGGTGGGAAAGACCGAAAGATCATCCTGTGGGATCATGATTTGAATCCTGAAAGGGAAATTGAGGTAAGAAAGCAAGAGTGACAAGGAAATTGCCTTGAACAAGGTACTGGCTAGCAAGACTGAGCCTTCTCCACCCTTAGTGGGGGAAGTCAGGATGAAAGAATGCCTTCTGATTGCTGTTTTTTAAGTGGATTACAATGTTTTATTATAAAAGTGTTTAAATTTTAGCCTCTAAATGAGCCTATATAAGGCTTCAGTTCTCCTGTGTATAAATTGAATAGAAATTTTAAGGGTTTTCTTTCTTCAAAACCCTTCTGTAGTTGTTTGATTTTTTTTTTTTTTTAATTCATCCTGTTTGAGAAGATGTTTGAGGATATTATTTAATATTGCCTGTGTTTTTTATAAGTTTGCCCCTCCAGAGAAAGACAATGTCACCAGCATTTGAGGGTTTTAGTAGAATGTTTGACATAAGGTAAACAAGTGGTAGAGTATATATTGGAATTCTGTAACAATTAATGATTAATAAGCTATGATGAGGAGCTCCTTTCAAACTTGTCCTAAACCAGGTGTTCAGTGAATATGTCTGTTCTTTGTGATTTGGCAGTGTGGCAGTGCTAGGTCAGTGGGGATGAACTTGAAAAGGTAGTGTATTTTGGATTTTAAAAATTTGGGTTCTTCCTTATCTTGAAATAATGTGGTCTCCTTAAACAGTTATTTACCCATTGGTTTACTCCAGTTACCTATTGTCCATTTATAGCAGCATTTTTTCCTTAACACTTACGTGTTCAATCTGGAATTTGTTACTGCCTTGAATCTAATACTGACATTTAGAAAACATGGCAGAGAAGGTAACCACTGACTATCATGTACAATTCTTAGGCTAGAGTAACACACTCTTCGTATCAGCATCTCTGTTTTCCTTCTGTTAATAATGTTTTGTTAAAGCTAATTTTTATGTTACCAGAATCCTGACAGATTGATTTTTCTATCTTATGTTATCACTTAATATTAGTGTATGTTCTCAAATAAAATAATTTAGAAAACAAACAATTGCACACTGTAAAATAAAGCAGTGTATTAGAATTCAAGCCTGCAATAAACAAAGTCACTAAGATTCAGAATCATTGCTAACATAAGGCATATGAACATTTACTTTAGGCTAATCAGGAAATATTTAGAAAATCAGGAAGCATTTACTGTGTGCTACAAGATTTTTCTTGGTTTTCAAAACATGTTTTGGAAGGTAAATAGTAACAGTGAATTATTCCTTTCCTTATAAGATGCGTTGTAAGGCTGTGGAGTGCATTTGTTTAGTGAATTTGCCACTTAAAAGCTATGTAATTTAAGTTGTAAATTTTTTCTACTGAAGTTATTGGAATTATATAACTATGATTGTCTTGGAATAAGATCTTGTATGCCTTACTGAACAAATAGATGAGGGAGGTTTCAGGTCAAGCCCTGATCGAGATTATAATAATTGGATTGATCCTTTCTACTAGGAGAACTCCACTTCTGATACTTTCACTGTGCTCTAAAATGAGACACCTATCAAGATGCCTGATGTGATTTGACAGATGTTTCTTTTCCCAGGTTCCTGATCAGTATGGAACAATCAGAGCAGTAGCAGAAGGAAAAGCTGATCAATTTTTAGTGGGCACTTCACGAAACTTTGTTTTGAGGGGAACGTTTAACGATGGTTTTGTAGTAGAGGTACAGGTAAGCATAACTTGTTTTTCTTTAACTGTAACCCCAAAATGTAAGGGTTTTCTCTGTTGGTGTGTTATTTTAAGACTCTTCATTCTGTTCATAGTTAAATCACATGTGGTTTCTTTCTAGGGACATACAGATGAACTCTGGGGACTGGCATCTCATCCTTTCAAAGACTTATTTTTAACATGTGCCCAAGATAGGCAAGTTTGTATGTGGAACTCTGTGGATCACACACTGGAATGGACCAGGCTGCTAGATGTATGTCAACCCTTTAATTTAAAAACAAAGCTAGAAAACAGGAAAAAGCACTCAATTTCTGAAACACTCTTGTCCCACCTGCTAGCAAGCAAAATCCTACAGTTATGCTTTTAGAAACAGCTATCTGGAAGCTTTGATAAACTTAGCAAGGTTCATCAGACATTGTGTAAGATGTAATCTGGTTACCATTGCTTGATGTCATTTTGACAAGCCAACTTTAATAAATCTTAGTTCTTTATTTGTGCTACAATTTATTTTTTTCCCTGCTATTCAAACAATCTGAAGAGGGTGTCATACAGTTGTGAAGGTTTGGCTTTAGATGTCCTTTCCTTACTGTCACTCATTTCGTAGTTTGGCTAGTTCTCTGCTAATATCCAAGCACAAAAACGTAGGCCTTTGGCTCCCAAGGTCTTGCAGTGCATGTCACTGATACACTGAGAGCAGAGCTGTCTGAGGATCAGCATGCTTCTAAGTGATTGGTTTTCTGTGTGTCAGCTCAGCTCAGACTTTCAGGATAGCTTTGTTTGAGAGGTGCTGGTCCTTTAGGATGTGGCTGGGGCAGTAATGTGTCTGTGCCTCTCCGTGCAGGAGCCCGGGCACTGTGCGGATTTCCATCCCAGCGGAGCCGTGGTCGCCATAGGAACCCACTCGGGCAGGTAAACGCCTTCCAGCTGAGTGTGATGACAGAAAGTGTAGAGCAGACACTTTAGATCATTTGCTTTTTATTCTTTTTTGCTTGAGGTTATGGAGCCTAAAAAGCGTGGCAAAAGGGGGCAGGGCATCTTATATGAGTTAGATGGAGAAAGAAGAATTGTCTGATTGTTGTTAGGCTGGTTTGGTTTTTCAACAAGTCTTTAAATGATAGCCCAGATCTTAGGATTTGTTTTATTTTGAGTTTTTTAAGCTTTTTTTTTGCAGGGGTTTCCATGAGCACTCCTTATTGCTGTTCCAGGTATCATATATTTCAATGTTATTTGCACCTTACATTTCTTTTTAATACAGGTACAGTACAGATCTTTGTCTTTCCCAAATCAAACACACTTGCAACCTTTTAAACTGAGGTGGAGAGGCAAGTGAACACACTGGTATTTTGATTTTTGTGTAAGACTGAGTTCACTGAAGTGATACTGAACTGTTCCTGTTCTTCCTGAAGTCATTGTGCTTTTGAAAGCTGTCAAAGCACAAACTGAATCTTTTTAACTTGGGCTTCTTACAGTGGGGGGAAAAAAGTTACATTATTTCATAGTCAAACTCTGGTTTGATATCATCTCCCACGAAGGGAGTACCAATGCACCAATTAAAAGAAAAAACAGGATGTTCATTGCATTAGAAAGGTGAGAGGAGCACGTATTAAATCTGCTAGCATTTTTGTTCTGTTTTTCAGTTATACCTCATGGTTGATAATTTGATAATAAAATAATGCCTGGTGTATGTAAGAAAATTGGGAAAGTTTTTTATGTGTTTAATTTGACAACTAAAATTTTTTTTTATTCCTAACCTCATGCCTAAAAACCATTTGAAGTTTGGTTTTTAGAAACTGGTGAGCATGTGAAACACCCTTAAAATTTCTTGGCAAAATGAAATGCTAAATATTTTTAGGGAATTTTCTCCAAGATGAAGATTGTCTGCTCTAAATTCATTAGGTATGATATCAGCCTACAAAACCAAGTTTACCTTCCAGTAAAAACGTTGCTGACCTCTTGTGTATTTGATTACCCCATTGAACCTTTCTATCTTACAATTATAAACATTAAATTGAACAAATGTTTCTATCTGCATTAAACAGAGCAGAACATACAGGCTTAAGAGTACTTGAAACAGGGAAAAGGGAAGGAAGGTCAGGCTATGTATCTTCAGAGTTTATAGACATTTTTGAACTTATGTTAAAGCACAGTCAAGGCACATTGCATGGCCAAAGCGTTCAGTCTGTTGCTTTCTATTGGTTGACTTTTTTCCCCCTCTCCTGGAGCACTTATTGTTATGTTTTAAGTTTGGCACATTCAGTTTAAATTCTTATTTTTAATTTACTTGAGGCAGCAAGTTTATATTATGTTCAAGAAGTTTGATGATGGCCTTGGAGTTTTTTGTTTGTTTTTTTTTTTACCCTTAAAAAAGAGTTTTTAAGCAATTATATTTTCACCATTATATTTTAGTGTGTTCTGAGATTGTATGGTTCAGTGATGGGTTTGAGATATACAAATCTGAGTTGAAACTGAGTTGAAATGAGACCTGGTAAGTGTATAAGTGGATGAGAAATAAATGGAGTTGAGTCAAGATAAACAAAATGGTTTTAAAATTATTGCCTACCCAGCAGCATCATGCAGTACTTTCTGTGCCAGAAAATCTGGTCCAAAGGAGTTATTTCCCAAGGAATGGGGGCTGCATGATGTATCTTAGTTAAGATAGGAAAAAATAATCTCAAATCATAACAAATATTTTAATAATTTGATTCACAGCCTAAAAATCTTAAAGCAAATATTAAAGGAGTCTAATCTGTTTAGAACTCAGTAAACTCAAACCTTGTGTGTGTGTGTGTGTCTGTTACCATTCTAGTGCTGCTCAGCTTTTAGCACAGAGGTAAGACAGGGGCAAATAATGGAGCACTAAGTAGGTTGGGTTTGGTGGTTAAGGTTGTGGCATCAAACGAAATCTGACTTTTCTACCTGTTTTCCCATTCTTGTCTGTTGTTTTACAGTGGTGTGTCTTTTATCAGGCCAAGTATCATGCTTTTGGTGTTTTTTTTTTTACATATCACTTCCCATGATAAATATTTCAGTATAATTTCCCCTTTTCGACTGTCTGCAAAGGGTCTACTGCAGGTTTTGTTACCACTTCCTTAAATACCTGCTGTGGACCTGATCATCAGTTGTTTGGGAGTACTAGTTCTCCTTGTGGATCCTGCTGCATGCTGAAAAGGCACAGCTGGTAAACTAGAAAAAGCTTTTTCAAGGCACTTTTCAGATCCTTCTGCCATGCTTCCAGTGGTACTATTGGCAAAGAAGTAGAGCTTTCTATGACTAATCATGTAGAATATTTTGTGTACTAAGCATATGAGTATTCAAAGGCACTGTGGAAAAAAGACTAACAAGATTCTAACAGAAGTGCTAACATTGGTAAGGACACTGAAGGCTGAAGGGCAAGGTTAGTGTAAGGCAGAGCCACAAGAAAGTAAATCAGGCAGTAGAGCTACACATTACCTGTTTTCCACTGGTTCTGTCTGTCTTGCACACAGGTTATTCAGCAGTCCATGCCATGTGGGGTTGAGGGTTTTCTATGTGTATTTTGTTTCATTTCTTTCATGTGGTTCTCTAACCACAATGTGATTTTAAGCCACTGG
This sequence comes from Sturnus vulgaris, assembly GCF_052056855.1. Classification (NCBI taxonomy): domain Eukaryota; kingdom Metazoa; phylum Chordata; class Aves; order Passeriformes; family Sturnidae; genus Sturnus; species Sturnus vulgaris. Next base: position 25,129,919 of record NC_142245.1, read on the forward strand.
GACCAGGCTGCTCTCCAGATGCCTGTCTGTCGGACACTGGTGAGTGCAGATAGGCACAAACTGCAATCTCATCCTCACCCATGTGTGATGTTGTTCCTGGAGTTCATTTTACAGCTTTGCTATGGAGTAAATTGTCCCAGGTTTAGCCATGTTCCACTGAGTTCACTGTGAGACAGAGGGTGGAATTCCCTTGCCTGTTTCCACAGTGTTTGAACTTGCCATTTGCCATTAGGATATTAACCTGCCTGTGGCATATATGCGTGGCTGTGAGAGGAGAAGTTTGGAGCAAAGAAATTCAATTCTGAGTACAGCTCCTATGTATTCAGCCATATTGACACTTGTTTTCATGATCTGTGGGTATGAATACATATTTTTATTAAATTGTCATTGTCTCTGTATTGCTAATGTTCAGTGTATTTAGGAGTTGGGAGGGCATCAGACCCATTGCAGAATGCTCAGACTGTTGATCTTGCAGGTCTTGCTGTCAGGGGCCATTTTGGTCTGTGTACCAGTGAGTTTTTGTAAGCATCTCACATGTGCCTCGTAAATAATAAACTGCAGATTAAAAGTTGTTGCTAAAGAATAAAAAATGGAATTAATTACCTTAGTTATAAATCATCCAAGCAAGAAATATAGTATGCTAGTTTATGAACCATCAAATTCTAGCGAATGGTTGGTTATTCCTTCTTACTGTAATAAAATTATTCATAGAAAAGAAATGAAAAGGATTGATGATTTTCATAGAAGTGAAAAGGATTGAGATAAAAATACCAAACTAGAATGTAATTTATGTTTACAAAGACTATAGAAATGTTTTCTACCCAGATCTACTACTTCTATTTTTTTTTTAACTTTGCTTTACAAAAATTGAAATATCAGGTTTTATATCAACGCTTATCTTCAAAATAGGGAAGTAGAATGAAATTCAGCTTAAGGCTTAATGATGATAAGCTGCAGTTATATTTGGTGGCATGTTTATTGTCCACTAGACGTTTTGGTGATTATTATGGTGTTCAGGGAAGGGGAATAAATGGAATGGTATTTAGAATCTTTCATATATTGTTCACTGAAACTTGTATTGCTTTGTGAACCAGAAAAGTGTTCCATTAAAAACAGATGTTGTCTAAGCTGCCCTTGAGGGGCTAGCACAAGATGATGAAGGCAGGCAGTGGTTATGGCTGTTTTACTTGTGTTTTTTGTTTAGTGGAAGTGATACTTACTGCAATTCTCCTCCCTCTAGGTGGTTTGTTTTGGATGCAGAAACGAGGGATCTGGTTTCAATACACACTGATGGCAACGAACAGCTTTCAGTGATGCGCTACTCAGTAGGTAGGCAGATTTGTACAGTCAGAATAATTCTGATAAACTAGATGGATGTTCTGTTACATGGTACTAAACTACTCCCCAGGCATTAGAAAAGGCACAGCTTCGAAAAAATTGTTTCAAATGCTTAATGTGTAACTGGATTTGCTTATGGATTTGTTTGTGTGTACTAAATCCTGGAATTTTGTAACTGCAAACATCACCATCACCTTTCTCAGCCTTTTCTTCACGTTGAACTCTGCTGTTACAATAAATGCCAGCTTTGCTCCTCCAAAAAAAGTTCTCATATAGTTGACAGGTTAACAGAAGAGTCTGTAAAAAGCTTAATATTTCAGTGATATTTTAGTATCCTTCTTAGTTATTTTTCAAGTTCATTAATGTAAACTCATAGAACTAAGCTCCTGTCTGTCTGGAAGTCAGAGCTATTTGTGAAGTGTTTGCTCTGGGATTACATGGAGTCCAAACCGGTGCTGAGTCTCCTCTTCAGATGTGACATGACAAATAGTCAGAGGCTGACTCCTCTCTGTTAAAACAGGATGGAAGAACACACTTGCAAATCTTTTTCTTGTTTGCTTTTGGCTCACATGCCATGTCAGCAAGCAAAATGCTCCTCTGCTGCTGCCACATGTGCCAAGCACAGCAATTTATTATAAATCACTAATGTTCATTGATGCTTGGAAGTGTGTGATTATGATTTGTGGCAGCTCTTGTCCACATGCATTTTTGAAAAAGGAGACAAGGTAGAATAGAAAAATGCTTATTATGTTTGAAAATTCCATGTCTTTATATATTTAGTGTTGATTTATTTGCAGTCCACACTTCCAAAGTTAAGCTATCCATAGATAAAGTACTCTTCTGCATTTTTATGGTGCATAAAACTCAAGTCTGCCTGCTGTCAACAGCTTTTGGAAATCCAGTGCAGTCTCACGGTTTATATCTTGTCCATTGAACACTTACTCTAAAAAAAAAAAGCAGGAGTGAAAGAACTTGTCCAAAAAACATACCCACAAAGTAAACAGATACAGCTGAAAAGCAACATAATGTAAAGTGTTACGAATCCTTCAGTACAATTCATAAAGAGTAATTTAACTGAGACTGTTGTCTTAGAAATAAACCTGAAATAATTTAAATTCACAGAACAAACACTCTATTTATTTATATCAAATATTCTTTGTTGTAGATGGCACCTTACTTGCAGTTGGATCCCACGACAACTTTATTTACCTCTACGTAGTAACAGAAAATGGAAGAAAGTATAGCAGATATGGAAAATGCACTGTAAGTTTTGGAGCATGTCTAATCATTACATGATTATTACATCTTGTACATAAATTTAGGTGTTAAGCAGTGAAACTCTCTGGATTGATGTTTTTTCCCTTCTGGTTATGTTTTGTAGGGTTTATTCAGCATTTGATTGATTTTTTAAACTTCAGTCTCTGATAGCTACTGCATCTCTTAGTGGGCAGTGATCACTTTTGCATCAGATAGGACTAATTTATCAGACTATTGCCTTCTTTCTCTGAAATGGGAAATTAGCAGTAAGATGGAGAAATGCCTTGTACCTTAATGTTGAAACTTATTCAAAGAAAACATTACATTTGTTTGGGGGTATTTTCCTCCTATTGGTAAAGTACTTCTTGAATCAACATAATATTAGGGTGGTGAAATTCCATTAGAATGTGTAGTCTTGGAGGCTGCAAATACACATTGTTTTCAGTTTTAAGTGTTTGAGGGATGTGGCCCAGGCTAAATAGATCTAAATGTAGCATGGGTAGTGGAGTTTGTTGTTATTGTTACATTGGATGAGATTGTCCCAGTGCTAAAAAGACAATTTTTCCATAAGTGTTTAGTTATCTAACATCTTGGCCTCAAGTTCAGCTATCTTTCAAGGTTAGTGAAAATATTTACATTAAGAACAAGTGGAACTTGATGAGATTTGCAAATGATGTCGTAAGAATAGGTTCACCTTTGAAATGTGACACGTGCTAGAGCATTGGGCTCAGAGCAGCCTGTGTGAGGCTGTTGTGGGGGGCACAGGGCTGCCAGGGCAGGCAGCAGCACTGGGTTTGCCCCATCCCTGCCTGAACTCAATGGTGGGGTAAGAGCAGAGCCCACAGGGGGCTCAGAGCAGGGCCCCAGTGGAGCTGGTGGGGATGGCACTGGATGTCTGCACCTCAGTACAGCATCTCACCTCAACACTTCTATTTTAACCATAAAATATAAAATCACTCAGAGATGGCTAATCCTAACCTACATAACATTTAGTTTGCTATATATTTCAGGGTCTTTTTGAGCTCTTTGAAGATGCATGAGATCATTTATTGCTATGTATTATGTATGTTGGAGAGAACATATTGCAATTTAAACCAACATCTGGCTGTCCCTCTAACCCACTGGCTTGGCAGGAAAGGGATTTGTAAACATTGGTGTGGGAGAATTGAGCGTTGTTACACCCAGGCAGAAGTGTCAAGGCTTCAAAGCAGATTTCTGTTATCCTTTTTCTTTCAGTGTGAGTGATAGTGTGTAGAACACAGAATCAGCAGCATGGTCTGTGTCAGGGCTGAGCTCTCTGACTCTTCCAGCCAGTGCAAAGGCAGCGATGTGGAGCTGCCTGGAGCTCACTGTGAGGCTGCAGATCCAATTTCACTTGCCCTGCACCTCCCCTGTGCTCCCTGCCAGCACCCTGGCGGGTCCATACCAGCTTGATGCTAAGCAGGGAGACACCCAGGCATGCTCAGGACCCAGAGCACTCTCCTGGCACTGCATCCTTCTGGCATTCTGTCATTCAGTAGCCTCACGGGTGACCTCCAAATAGTATGACTCAGTCCTTCTGGTAGTCAACTTCTGGTTCTTTCTTCCAGCTTGAATACATTATTTGAATTCTTTCAGAAGGATTTTATCTACTGAACCAGCATTAGCTGGTGCATAAGGGCTGTATGCCTGCTGTTAGGTTTAAATCCCCTCTCAGTCACAGCCAGGCATTCTGCTGCTGCTGGAGAGGCAAGTCTGTGACCTATGGGCCTGTTTCCACAGTGAGGGATAGTGCTGACTGTGATCAGAACTTCAGATGAGCCAAAACAACCATTTTGACGAGTGCAGCTGTTTTTTGAGGGCTCCAGCTATGCAGTCAGCAGTGTGAAGGTGTGGGCTGGGGCTGAACTTCCAGCATGTCAGCAGATCCCAGGTAGCTGCTGCTGTCTCCATTTGCCTTACATCAGGGATACCTTAGCAAAAGAGGAGAAAGTGTTGGGCATTCACTAAGAAGGCTGTGGGGTGAAAGCCACACATACAGCCACTCTGAAGTATTTGGTACACTGGACTTCACCTGAAGTGATTAGTGTGCCTGTCCTACAGGCTGTGGGCATTTTGAACCTTGCACCACTGAAGTCTGAAACAGATAAGGAGGAAGGAGTTTCCATTTAGTCAGATGGCTCTCTTAGCTGGTGATAATATGAATCATTCATAGTATATAAAGGTACAGAAAAGGAGAGAGTAAAATGTTGTCTTATTGGTGAGCAGCTACCAAAGAAAGATTTTAATAGAAACTGGATCCTCCTCTTGCAAATATGATAACAATGTTGTGTTCCAGTTCATCATTTGGTGATCACTTGCCTGAAGGGATTTTGCAGCCTGGAGCCCCCTGGCCAATTGCTTTGTTCCCTCACCCCACCGCCTCTAGGAATTTTAACAGCTGCCAAATGTCTGGCAGGATTTAGTAAATGGCTGACCAGTTCTTTTCCATGTTGGAGTTTGATTGCAAATTGGAAGACTTGGGAAATAAGGAGGGGGAGAAAAAAATCCTAGCCAATTGTGCACTTTTTTTTTTTAATACCAGATTTGCATGTCAGTATCATATATCTCACCCATGACTGCAAAGCAGTTACGTCAGTACACAGTTCCTCTGCTTGAGGCAGAGACTACTGCATAAGTAAACAAATCATAAAGGCCAGCCAGCTTTTCTCCAAAATGTTTTTGCAGCATCTCACAGAGGACCTGGGAATGGGGAGATGGGACACGGGTGTATTTCTATTCTGGAAGCAATCAGGATCTCTTGGAGATCTCTGTGGAAGAAGCTGGCATGGTGGATGGCACAGCAGCCAGTGCAGAACTTCTGCATGGCCCTGGCATGGCTGCTGCAGGCTGTGCCAAGAGACCCTTTGGGGGGGCTTAGGGACACCTTGTTCTTAATGCCCACTGAGGAAGGGACGTGGATTGACATCTGTCAGTCAAGAATGTGGCAGTTTGTTGCCTGGCAGAATGACGACAAAAGGAAGAAAATAGATGGTCTTACAAAAGAAAAAGGAGCAGTAAAAAGAGATGGAAGGGTGGAAGAGTGACATGGATGTCACTTTTATTAATTTGCTATCCATGATTCCTATCTTATGTAAATGTGTGGCTTCTCTGGAGCCTTTCATAGCTTTATTGTTACTGTTATTATTACTCTTATTTCCCTCAAAGGAAGTTTGTGCACAGAAAAAATACTCTATCTGTATTTGTCTTGCAAAGCCAAGTGTTCAACCTTCAGTGTGCAACCTGGCAAAAGGGTTTTGAGTCTTAATAAAGATGACCCAGTGCCTGTAGGGTAGATACCTTTCAAAGCTGGTCCTAACATGGTGCAGTGCAAAAAAGCATAGCAGAGACTTTGAACAAGCTTAGAAGCTTATTCTTTTAACAGCAGTCCATGATCTTGTACTTCTGCATGGTGGTTGTTAACCAAGGTATGTATCCTAAATTTTTAGGATGAGCAAGGGTTATTTGCATGAATGTGCATTTAATGGAAGTTATTTTAAATGAATAGAGAAATAAAGAATTCCTGTCACTTTTCTGTTAGGATCTAAAACCAATCCTGTGCAAGTTACTTGCTTTTTGCATTTAGTAGCAATATGTATGTTCCTAATTCCAGTGTAAGTTGGGATTCATCCATATTTTAGCATCATGCCTTCTAGGAGTAAATCACTCTGGAGTCCATGAGGGCCAGGCTTTACAAGGGAGAGTGGCAGAGGCACGATGCCCAGCCTGCATTTGTTTAGCTGTTAGCAAGTGTGGCAATGGGACTAAGGAGCCTTTAAAGGAGCACAAGTGAATTTCAGCCGACCTGGGGCAGGTGGGAAGGTGATTTTTTTTTGTTTGTTTTGCTGTTAGCTCTCCCATCTGTGGGTGCAACTTCTGTTTCACTTTCAATTGAAATCAAGTGTTTCACACTGCTGTTACTGCATTCTTCTCCAGGGACATTCCAGCTATATTACACACCTTGACTGGTCCCCGGACAACAAATATATAATGTCAAACTCAGGAGACTATGAAATACTATACTGTAAGTATGAAATTAAATACACTGGAAACAGAGATATGCATTAGCTGTCAGAGTATTTAGAAAAGTGTGTTTGATCAGGACTGTACAAAATGCTAACTGACAAAGGGACTGATTTGAACTTGTGTAACCTGATATCTTGATGTTATTCAGAGCCATGTATTACCTAATGGCAGTGCCAAATATAGCTTACTTCTTTACAAGATCATAAATCAGTTTAACAGCATAGAATTTACAGAACAAGTGGCTCTAAGCTTGATGTTGGCCAAAAGTTCTGTAGATTGAAAATAATATATACAGTTGTCTAATTAGTGTCAACAATACCAGTTATTTTGGAGGAATAAAATCAGTGAGCCTGTGCCACAGTTCTCTCCTGGTGTTTCTTGTTTGAAACTTTATCTTGGCTGGTGATGGTGAAAACTAAGAAAAACAGTAATGCTACTTTAATGAGTTAGTGGTAATAATGTTTTTGTTTGTCTTTTTTAAATATGTGAAAATATGAATATAACACATAGTGGTTATTCCAGAAGTTCAACGTCAGTAGTGCATATCAGTCTGTTTTAATTTTTTTTTTTATTCTTATGGCTTTAACTGGCTCCAAGAGGATTGTAGTTTCTTCCCTTTACAGGCAAGAATATCCAACAGTTTAAATGTCTGTAACCTTAACATATTTTTTCTGCCTGTCACAGCTTAGATTTCAAATCTAGATAGTGCAGTCTATCAAAAGGAGATGTTGTTGTTTATAATTTCATGTATAGGGAAGAAAAGAACCGTGACCCATTATTACTGGCTTGGTGTATTGCAAGACAATCTTTTCTAGTTAAAAGCTGTAAAGCAGTCTAAGGCTTCTTTGGCAGTAGTTGCTCACTGTTTTAAAAGTCCAGCTTCCTGAATGATTTATTGAATTTTAGCACATCAGTGGAGCTGGTAGAAATAAGAAATTATTACGTTACAGACTTCATTAAAGTATTTTATAGAGTTAGTAGCAGGGTACTCAAGTTGCAGGGAAGTGTTTTTGAGGTTATGCTATCAGAGGAGGGAAATGAGAAGTAAAAATTACTCATAAAAAAAAAGTAAAGCTTCAAATATCTGGAATTTGATAAAGCTGCTAGTCTGTCTTTGCCTCTACAGTTTAATTCCAGATGAAATTTAAGATGCATTTACTTACTGCATCTCTCCAAAGAACACCTATGGAAATATAAATTTGCATTGCATAACTCATCATTCACTTTTTTTTTTTTACAGGGGACATTCCAAGTGGCTGTAAGCTAATCAGGAATCGTTCTGACTGTAAGGATATAGATTGGACAACGTACACTTGTGTGCTAGGCTTCCAGGTGTTTGGTAAGCACTGTTTAACTCACTTCTAAGCTACTGACACGGTGCTTTTGTGGTTTTGTTTGCTTCAATTTCTCATTAAAAGTACACTGTTAATGATTATTAAGGGATGGTGCTGAGGTCACAGACCAAAGTGACTGACCACAGTATTTGCCTGTCTTACAGTGCACCAAGTGTTCTGTGGAAAATGCACAATTGATTTCTGTTTAGTTCTTGCAGTTTGGGGGTGGACTCTCCCACTGTCATTTTGGGCTGCCAGTTATGGAGGCACTGAAGCAAAAGGCTTATATTTTAAAGTGCTCATATGGCACATGTGCATTCTCCTTTTTTTACCTTGTTTTGGGACAGGAACAAGAGTGTTAGGAGTGTAGATTATAGTTCATAAAATTATGACAGCACTTTGATACCTGTAGTCCAAGGTGAGTAATATATTTTTGAGTAATAAAAATGCTTTAAAAAATAGACCGATTTTTACTTAGTAGTTTATTTTTAAAATGTACAATTTAAAAAGCTGACAAATCTGCATTTAATAGAACTGTCATAGGCTGTGGCAAAACACTTCAAATTGCTTTTGCTGTAGTCAGCTCTGTTGGCCATAAAGGAGGAACCCCTCTGTGAGGGGTTTAAAAGTAGGGTTCAGCTTCCCAATACAGTTGTGTGAGCAGGGTGCTGAACATCTCCCTTCCACCACTGAGATCAGGCACCTGCCTCTGTTGGTGGAAATACTAAAAGCAAGCAAATCAGGAAATTCTTTAGAGGTAAGAATTAGATCTACAAATCTTCTCTTCACAGTTGCTAGAGTTCAACTTTGAATACCAGTTTACATGCAAGATAGAAGAAAATCAGTGAAGTGTGAGTCCTTTCTGTAGCTGCTGACACCTCTTGTGCATATTTAAGGGCTGCCATGTGTTTAATGAGCAAGTAACCTCAAAGGATGGAGGTTGGAGTGAGGGCTAACACCGACACACTTGTGTGGCATACTGATTGGGTGGAGGGATTTGGTGCTTAATAACCAGGCATGATTTCCTTTTTGGATACCAAAGATCTGACACAGAATAGGAAAAATACAGAGATTAGAGAAGGAAGTTGATGGACAGAATAAATAGTTCTGATTTTTTTTTTGAGCTTGGTAGGTAGCAGATAAAACAGGAGCATGCTCTTTCTGGAGCTGAATACTGTTGCTTATTGCTAGTTTGATGAAAATACTGGCTTCCATTTTTAGCTTGAGAGCTGTGAAATATATTGTGCATTTGTAGGTGTTTTTATTCAATCTGTCCGGGTGAAGTAGAAGCATCTCCTGATGCTCTGTCCATGTAAGCCTAGGCAAAAAAGGAATTGGTCCAGAGTAGTTGTTTCCTCACTGGCTTTGCTACTGTGACTGCAATAATAGTGCAGCACAAAAGCCTTTTTTAAATGGAGTATCAGAAGATTCAGGAGAGGCCACAGAAAGTGAAAAGCAAAACTCTGATAATAATATAATGCCTTCCACCAGGAACAAGGAAATCACTTGGTAAGGACTGCATATTCCTTATGGAATAGGCTTGGAGCTGAAACATTTTACATTTTTTTGCAGAGTACTTAAATCTATCAGAAACATTGAGGTAGCAGGCTCTGTAACTACTGAACTTTAACCACTACATTTGGTAGAGCAGACAGAATGAGGGCAGCAGCTCTCTGAATCCCAGGGCTTTCCCAGAAGTGTCCTTTACTCCTGACCTAAGGAGGTGAGATGTGGGAGTGCAGAAGGAGTTTGGTTTCACATCTAGACCACTGGCTTTGTCTTTTTAACAGCTGTTAGATAGAAACTGTTGTTAGTGACTGGGGACAGGCTGCACATGAGCAGCTCCCATAACCATTGTTTTGAGAAACCATTTTACTTAGTGCTTTTAGAAGTGGATAAGTCTCCTGATACTGTCTGCATTTTCTTTTGGATTAATAGAAACTTCAACCACTCTGAATTAAGTTTAATTAGTTTCAACTGCTCTCAAAACCTTCAGTGTGCCAGAGAACTGGGAATGAAGTAGATAAAGCAGATAATGGGATGGTATTCCAGGGCAGAACAGAAGATATTTAAACTTCCTAGCCAAGATTCATCACACCCAAATTTTATATTGTCTGCTAGTTTGACACCCATTGCAGGATCTTAAAATTATGGTTTGACCTCAAACAAAGGCAAGTATTTTCCCATTAAATCAGACAGTGCAGCTAAGCCAACCTATCAGATACTTGCTAATCTGGCTTTGACCCAGGGGTTAACTGTCTCGGGGATCCAAGCAAGCCAGGGGCTGCTCACTGATGTTCAGGAGAGAGGGTTAAGTTAATGGGGTCTAGGCTATTGGGAGTATGTGTTTTATAATTCAGCTATGTGGGTAGTGTGCCATGGGATCAGGCATGGCACTGTTGTCAGCAGAAGGAAAGGGATGGAAATGTGTGTTTTGGATGAGAATAGCATTGCTCCTTTTGGCAGTTGTTATTACTACTGGCTCAGCAGTATCATCACTCTGCACCCCAAACATTTGAAATCACTCTTGGGTTTGCTGCACATTTCCCACAGTTTTGTCTGAACAGATTCTTTTGAGAGGCTTACTGCTGTGTTGCTGAATTTGTTATAATTAAAGTGCTGCTGTCATGCCTTGTAATAAAGTCCCATTATTTTGGGGGTTTTGTTATTTTTACGGTTAAGAATTTTTACAGTTATCTTAAGAATTCAAGACTCAGTTGTATTAACGTCTTGGATTTTTTCATGTTTGCCTGATGCATTGAGAGCAAATCCTGCTGTCTTATGTATGACAAAGGGTTGCCTTACCTTTGGAACTGCTAAAGGATTTTGCGAACATAAAAGATGTTTAATAAAAGCTTCAATTTTGGATATTAGTCCTTTTAATCTTAAATTAAAAAGAAGAGGAAATTAAAAAGAAGAGGAAATTGCATAGTTCTTTGTCAAAGCCTGCCTAAGGTGGTAGCTGAAACTTCAGGCATTTATTGCTCCCACATGATGACAGTATTTCATATATAGAATGAATGAGGAAAGGTAAAATCCATTCATGTTGAACTACTTGAAAATTCTTAAATAGTATATATTTTTCACTTTGATTTCATCGATGTGAGAACACTAAAATGTTTCTGAATACTTTCCTTAGCACTTCATGTCTTTATTTAGTAAATTACCTACAATGTAGCTTATTGGCATTGTAACAAGTTTGACAAGCTGCCTTTGTTATTCTTCAAAGAAAATAAAGTTCTTACTCCACCCACTGAAGAATAGGAAAAAACAGCTTTAAAGTTAAATCCTCTTTGCCATTTTGCTTAAAAACAAGATGATAAAGCAATTCCGATTTGGCTTTTTGTGCTATATAAAACAGTAGACAGCACATGGTTTTTATTTTATTGAAGTCAGCAACCGTTAGGGAGGAAGAATATATCTGATAATCAACAGCCCTCTTGGTTAATTGGACACAGTTTTTTGGGGTGTGGGTGAAATTTGAGGAGGAAAAATTCCTCCTAACTCCTAGACCTAATCAGAAACCTAAGTCTGATCTTAAAAACATGGTACCTTTGGCATATATTAGTATCTTATAATCCCTTGCTTACCTTTGTTCAGCTTTCCATGCAGATGTGAATTCTGTTTTTATTACAGGAATCTCTAATGTCTTTATGTTTTGTTAAAATAATTTTGTTTAGAGTCTACCCCACCCCAAATTTGATCAGTGTTTTTCATCTAGGAAAAGTTGTTTTTCTTTTGTCTAGACATATCTGTGTCACTCTTTTGACTTAAAACCATATTGAATTGTACTTAAGCACTTGACAGCACTTACATCTATGAAACTTGCACAGGCTGGGTTTCTGTGCAGTGTATCATCACTCAGTTGTCTTCTTTGAGTTACACAAATACTAAGATTTAAAATACAAGAATTCAAACAAATTAAACCAGAGAAGGGATCACAATGTACAGTACCTGGGTTTGCCCTGTGCCTCAGCATCAGTGTTGCTTTTGAAACGCCTGTGCGTGAATGACAGTAATAAGAGCTACCAGTTTTAGCAGCAAACTTAATCTAAAGATAAGGTTTAAACAAGCCTGAAATTTTGAACAGGAAACAAATGTTAAGCCCAAGATATCATCCTGACTGAAACTGAGGATTTTGGGAGAACAGGGTGAGGGGAGCAGCATTAGACTAGCAAAATATTAATGGCATTTAATGCAATGCACATTCCATTTTCCAGCTGAATTTGTCTTACCTTTTGTTCATCTTGCCTTTTCTCACAGGTTTATAGATTTATGTTCGTGTACTGTCTGTTGATTTGTGTCCAAAACCACCATTGCTGAATATCTGCTCTACTCTTTCCTAGGAGTTTGGCCCGAAGGATCAGATGGGACAGACATAAATGCCCTTGTCAGATCTCATAACCGAAAAGTGATAGCAGTGGCTGATGACTTTTGTAAGGTCCATCTCTTTCAGTATCCCTGTTCCAAGCCTAAGGTAAGTCTAGACCAGTCTAATCCATGTTCTTGTTTACATTGCCCGAAGCTTTCCTTGCTTCCAGCATAGTTGTTTTGGAGCCTGGCAAGCAAATACTTCTTTTATATTCAAGAATCCCCATTAATTTTACATATAAAATAGAAAATGTAAAACAATATAAATATAAAACAGTGTACCTAAAAGGGAAGTGTCAATAGGTATTCTTAAATTCTGGAGACAAGTCTTGATGCTTTGTGTTTGCTGGCCTTAGTGTTAGGTCCATTATTTTTTCTATAAAGATCTAAATCTGTTCCAATTTGCAAAGAGGAGAGGAAGTATTGTGGTGGGAAATCGAATATAAATATAATTCTTTACTCTTTCGTGAACTAAGATCTCTCTTGCAGGGCTAGTAGTTTTAAATTTCCATATCATGTGCCCTTCAAGTCAACATGTGATTTGTCTTTCTGCTTGTTTTCAATAGGCCCCGAGTCACAAATACAGTGCTCACAGTAGTCATGTGACAAACGTCAGCTTCACTCACAGTGACGGTCACTTGATTTCAACTGGAGGGAAAGACACGAGTATTATTCAGTGGAAACTTGTGGAGAAGGTAACTCTGCCACCAAATGACATTGTCCTGGATATTGGTGCCACCAAAGTGCCCGTCCCTGCCAGTGAGAACGCTGTGCAGTCTCCTGCACATCTCCCCCAGCCTTTTAACGAAATGAACCAAAACGAAAGCGTAACTGGCAGCTCTCCCGCTTCCTTGGAGAGCAACCTGGAGCAGTCAGCGGAGCACAGCGAGGAGCAGAGCGAGGAGCAGAGCGAGGGGAGCAGCCTGGACCCTGCTGAGCCCAGCTACGAGGAGCCCTCCAACGAGCTGAGCGAGGAGCACAGCGAGTCCACGGTCACGGAAGAGCAGCAGGATAACTCACCGGTGTCTTAATGCTCCCAGCTCACGTGGCTGTTGTTTCCCTGTGGTGTGCGTGCTTTCATTACAAGGGTGAGGGTTCAAATAGGGAAGAGTAGCTGAGATTCATGACCTCTCCAGATTTTGAGTTTCAGTGAGATTTTTTAGTCTGAGCTTCAGTTCAACGTGTGGAACCATCCCAAGGGCCTGGCTTGATGGTCTGTAGCAAGATCTGGTCGCAGTTAGTAGTGGACATTACCATAGATCCATTTCAGTTCTGAAATTGCTGTCAGGAAGTGGCATGAGATACATACTGGAAAAAAAGGTTAGCTCTGAGAATTAGCTGAAGTAGACCACCTTAACTATGTGAAAGTGCTTTCTAGAAGAACTGAGCTGATGGGAAGCGCTGAGCTGTTCCAGCTGGGAAGCACTGTGCTGCTTTTTCCAGATGCAAAGACAAACAGAATGAAAAAAAGCAACCAAAAAGCTCTTTGTAGGGCTGTTTTCCTTTGTTTTTTCTTGAGAAAAATAGAGGAAAAATAATGTAACAATGCCACATGTATGGCGATGCCTTCTTGATCTAACACATATGCAATTTTCTAACACTACTAATTCCTTGTGGAGTCTGGATGTGCTCAAAGTTGGTCTGCCCTGGGTGCTGCTAGTTCTAAGGCAAATCCTGTCAAGGACTGGTGTTGGCTGTTCCATTTTCACGGACTCTTAACTAGCAGACTAACCAAATACTGGTGTGTTTCACTTTTCATGACCTGAAAGTTGACTTAAACTATAGGACATAATTGTCTCTTCAAAGAATTGCTTGCCAAGAGAGTTGGAAGCTTGGGAGAATCTTTTACAGTGGCTGATGTGAACAGCAGAGGAAGCATGACAAGAACACAGAAGTCAGATGGGCTCCAGAGTTAAACTTTAAGCCTTCAAGCAGAACTTGCTCCATCCCTAGTATGAAAAATATAAATACAGTTAACTTAAATTATTAAATTGGTGCTTAGAATTAGTAGGTTGATAATTTTTTTCTTCTGAATTTTTAGAGGTAATTCTTAAAAATCATTAAACTGCATTCTCTACTTTCTGTTTTTTTCCCCTGGCTCCTTTAGCAGTTGTGATATAAGCATACAGTAATTTAGATGATGATGATGTGATTTTTTTTGTTGTTGTTTTCCCTAGACTTGCTGATCTATTGTTTTTGTGATTTTATTTCTACCCCACCCCTCCCTGGGTTGCTGTAAGCCATGCAGCTCTCATGTGGCTATACCTGGCCAGTTACGGGATATCTTGGCATTTGTTATGCATTTGGAAAGTACTTTTTTTACAAAGCCTGTCAGATAGCTACAGTTTTTTCTTAAGTGCATACATTTCCTACTTTAAAAGAGATATAGATTTACTGGCAGATATCCATTTCCTATGTACTTGTTTATATTTTGATTACATAGAACTTTCTTTTTTAACTTGCTGCATTGTGCTGGTATTTTAGTTCTTAGTTAGAATATCATGTTTAGAAACTTTGGATGAGTTCATAAGTCTTAATTGTGCAAACGTTTACGTGATTGTGCCATTCCAAAGTGCATCAAAACTGTCATTCCCTTACTAGTATCTTCTCAGGAGAAATGCTACAGATCAGGTATTTAGTCATCATTTGGAAAGATAAAAACAAATGGACTCCCAAAGGACATTTAGAACATTTATATATAAAATATATAAATATATATATACACACATATATATATATAGAAAAAAAATCCTCTTGTTTACAACAGTTCCAGAGAACCTCAAAGTAGTTCCCTTCAGATGGAGGGAGATATGGATTCCAAGCAACCCATCTGTTTAAACTGTGCTCTGTACATAGAGTTTTACTGGAGAGCTCTAGTATGCCTGACTTGCAAATTTGCCAAATAGCAGCAGTGGAAGATAAGGTTCATAAGCTCATCAAAGTTCTTGGTTACAAAGGAGGAATATGCTGTAGGTTTAGAAAATAATCTTAGTAAAGGAGAAAGAATAGTAGAGCTAACGAGGCACAGAGAGCTCTCTGTCATTTTTATGAACTCCACATAAGCAACATATTTCTCTTTGGAACATCTGTCACCTGGGGTTGCCATGTAAGTGAGAGTTAGAGTTGTGATATTCTTGTGTAGTTCAGAAGACTCTACTAATATGCAAAAAGCCTTACAGCTTTCAATTGCTGGCAACTACTGTTTAACAAATAATTAAATCTGTGATAATGGATGGAAATGGGATTATGTAACTGTAGATGTTTTAGAAAAATAATTGTGAATGAATTATGGTTAAGAGTGTTTCATGTGAAGATGTTTGAGCCATTTCTATCTATCATGCATTCCTGTCTTGAGGCAGAAAACTTTGAAGATTAAAAAAAAATAAAATAATCAATATAAAATATTGCAGTGTCTTTCTCCATATCTGTTCTGGTTCCTTCTGTACAGAGTGGATGCTCTCATCACAGTTGCAATGTCTGGGTCTGTGATTTTGAAAAAACTTTCTCAATGTGTGCTTTTTTGATAACCTTCCAGACTGTCTAAAAGTAAGTTAATTCAGCATCGTGTATACTGTTGTCAGATGTAATTATTGCTCTTGTTTACGTCTCAAAAGTTCTATGACTTCTCCATTTTTCATGAACAGCTGGCATAATCCTTCTGTAGCTAATTGATTAGTGGCAGAGTGTTGCAAATAGGTTTTTGTACTGTTGCAAAATGCAATCTGCCTTCCAGCGTTCTGCCCAGAAGCTTTCTTCTGGAAGTCATGAGACAAGTACAAGCCTATTTTGGCTATAATGTATTAAATACCACAATGTTTCCCCGTTCCTCATAGTCTCTGTCCAGCTGCAGGTGCAGAATGTCACAATATGCTCAATATATTCCTTGTGAGAGATTACATCTTTTTGAAGGCTTTGAATCATTCTCATTTCTTGCATCTGGTTTCTGGCCTTCACAAAAGGGGAGGGTGAGGTACAGAAGGAAGAAACCTGCAAGGTAGACAAATACCTCATGTTTATCCTCGCTTGAAGGAAAAGCAAACAAAAATCAGCATTGCCACCCCGAGTTGAACTGGAAACCTCAACTCTTCCACCAAATTGTCAGGAGAATGCTGACACCAGGAGAATGTTCTACCATGGGCAACAGGCAGATGTGCCAAGGTCATGCTGTGCTGTTCCCAGCACACCTGCACTTGTGCAGTGCTGTGCTTTTCTATGCTCTGCTCCCTTTCTCTCCAGCTCAAGGCTTTTGCTACTCTTCTCCTGGGATTCTCAGTAAGGCAGGACTCTTCCTGAAGGGTAGGTAAGTTGGTCTTTGAGTCCTCCTTGGTGATGCAGGTGGGACAGGGCTGCCAAGTGCCCACTCTCATCACCTGACAGCAGCTGCTGTCAGCTCAGGAAGCTGCAGTGATGGCATTTGTTCTGTGGAGATGAAGTTCAGGGCAGAAGCACCACTGAAGACATAAAACTGTAACTACATCCCCTTTTACATGATGGTAAACTTAAATCTGCATTAAAATGTCTGTATAGTTTCATAGTAAAGCACTGAAAAGTTATGGAGTGCCATGCTTTGGGTTCTGCAGTCTGCATCCATATGGGTGAATCAGATAAAGTGATACTGGGGTTTGTGGGTATGACCACATATAGGGGTTTTTTTCCGTGGCAGTTTCAGGATAGGTGAGGAACAGGCTGGGGATATGGATGGGTAATGATGAGCAATGAGTTTCTTGGGTTTGATCTTGCTGGAATTCTCATATATACATATATTATTTCTTATATGAATAAACATGTACTAGTTTTTGCATATGATGGCATGCCAAGATCTAGCTTCTTACTTTTTTTAAAATCATCCCTAGAAAGCAGTGATTCTGATTTTGTCTATGAAAATGAATAAAAAATATATTTTGATATGTTGATTAGTCTGCATTGAACAATATGCTGTATTTTCTACTTGGTGCTTCACTGCATAAGGTGTCACATCCCCTTAGGTTTCCTTCAGTTCAGTACAGTACTTCAGTTGAATCAGGATGAAGTAAGTAGAATGTCCTTGTGAAATTTAGGCTTGGCCAAACCAACCAAGCAAAACATTCTCATTTCCACAGTCTCATGCTAATAAAACATGGGCTCCTGGCAGTGGAAGGGTTACTATTACATGAGGTGGATTTAACTTGAGTGATATTTGTGCTGCATGTTTGCTTTCCTCCTGAACAAGTCCAAGCCCATTGCCTAATCTTTATTTCTGACAGATGTTTTATGTACTAATACTTTAATCAACTGAGAATGAAAAACTGCTTACAGTAGGATTATACCCTTTAGAACCCCTGCCAGTGTACATATTTTAATGTATTTAACGTGCATGGAGTAGCTTTGTGTGCATATACACGTATGCAAGCATCAAATGGCTATGGCTGCTCTAGGCCTTTTTCTTTTTTTTTTTTTTTTTTAATCCTTCCCAACAGAAAGGCAAGGCAAGAGGATTGGGAGAGGAGGGGCTGTGGTGGAACTGGTTTTATCAGAGCTGTTTCCTATACTGGTTCCTCACCACACACTCCAAATTTCCCTCGTCTAGTTTTTTGTCTGTGTGCTAAAGCATATAAAAACTTTCACTTCTGTTGGATGTACTGGCTGGTTAAAAGGTGATTTTGAGAAAGCAAGTTTATGGAGATTTTGGCTGGGTTTTACTCTCAAAAAATGATTCTAGAAAACAACTTCCTTCCAAAAAGTTCTTCTAAGGAACCAAAACCTACAACCAGCCTACATCTTTAAGGGATGTATGTCCTCGTGATTTTTACAGCCCAGTATCCTTTTCAGAAGGAGACCTCTGGACATTTCCCAGCTCTCACCAACCAAGTGATCTCCATCAGAGCTGTGCCTTGTCAGCAGCCTCTCTGTGTAGCTCTGTGTGGGTCATACTATTTTTACTCTCAGGTAACCACCACATTTGTTGGTTCCTTGTAAAAACATATTTGTTGGTTTCTTTAAGTTCTGGGAGACTCTCTGAATCATAGTTACCTTGTCCCAGCTTTATTTTTTGAGAAGTGCCTTTAGGTTATTATTTCTAGAACATGCTTTTGTCTGGTGAGCCAAGTGCTCCAGAGATTTCTTGGTCTGCTCTGTTGCCCTCTGTGGATGTTCCAGCAGTGCCACGTTTCTGTTGTGCATTGCTTGTGTTGCCAGTTGACCTTGCTCTGGATCCTCTATCATACAACACAAGGCTCCTCACCCTGCCCACGTCACTGCTCTCCCAGGCTGCAAGCAAGAAGTGGCATTTGCTTTTAGTGCTGCTTTAGAGTTCTCTCAGCTTCCTTTAAATGCACTCTTGTCAATCCACTTAGCATCTGTGTGTGTGTGTGTGTCCCCTTTTCTTCCTCCTCCACAGCTCTATCAGTGATCAGTCCTTGCACTGGCAATAATTTCCTTTTTAAGTCTATTCACACCCTGCTATGCACCTATAGCTGCATACAGGAAGATCACAGAAGAGGAAAGTCATAAGCTGTGTGACAACAGATACAGCTTCAAATGCTATCTAGGATGTAAGTATAAAAATCCCTGGAATTTTGTGCTCTGAAAATGAATGTCTCTGGTGTTGGGGGGACACTGACAATGAAACTGGGAACTTATAAAACTCTGTATTTCCTAAGTAAAAGGAACTTGGAACAAACATGGTGTTATTGCTGCATCAGGGAGGCCTGGGGGCTCACCTCATAGCTCAGGAAAACAAGCCAAAAAACCCCACAAACAAATTTATAACCAAATCTTTTGGCTTTAGCATAACAGGCAAAAATATTTCCATCTGACAGCAAAAGCAGAGGGAGCAAACAGAGCTTCGAATTGTGTGCAAAGAGCAGCTCACTGTGTGCCAAAGCTGCTCTTGCTGCATTTCCTGTGATCCAGAGGTGGGCATGAGCAGCATGCCTCTATGGGTTGGCACTCTCTGCTGCTACAGACTCTACTCTGGGTAGAATTTCTGTGGAAAATCTTGTTTTCAGCATTGTGTTGATTAGAATTTTTGCTTGAAGAACCAGATAATACAGAATTGAGAGCAGAGGGAGAGTCAACATCTTGTCCAGACACAGGTGTCCTCCATTGCTATTGCTAAAGAGAGATTTTCATGACTGTCTAATGTGAAATGGCTGTTATATAGACAGGGCTTCTGAAAGGATCCCATTTGCCCCAAGTTTGGCAAAGGGAAAATAAAATGTCAATTGAGCGTGTAAAGCTGGGTTTCTTATGTCAAAAGTTGTAATGCATTTTTAGATTGATTCACAAATCAGGAGATTTGCAGTTCCATGGGTTTTCTGCCAGCTGGGAAGGAAACAGATGTGGAGCATTTTAAACTTTCAAAAAAGCATACCTATGAGGGATTTTTCAGGACAGATGTCCATTCCAGGACCATATGGATCTGCTTACATTATATTTTGTGGGGGTGTTCATAGAAGTTCTGCTTATGTTGGAGTACTTTGTATTAGACTCAGTAATTCTCCAGGGGAAAAGACAAAAACAAAAACACACAAAATGTTTGAATAGCTATCTTCCAAATTGCTCTCTCAGTGGCCTTCTTAGGATTGTACCTCTGAAACATCTTTCTCTGAGTATTCTCATCTCTCTTGCTTCGATAGATTTTCATTCAATTATACATGTTTCAGGATGTTTTTTCTCCCTTAAGAACAGGACAACCTCCCAGGTTATTTCTAGCAATTAAGTCAGAGTCATTCTCCCTAACAGCAAAGAGAAGAATGCCTTCAGCTTTCCTAGGACTCGTATCTTTGGAAACTTTTGACTAAGGCTTCTTCAGCTGTCCAGATGATGTTTCTGTGTGCTGATGCTGCACTTGGCTGTGTCCATGGCTGCTGTGTATCCTTATGGAGGCTCCAAGGACTGGCTGTGTCCATGGGCTCCCCGTACCCCTTTGGGAGTTGCAGGAGGTGGCTGTGCAGACTCTTCCACCCACCACTTCAGGAATGCTGAGAAGGTCGCGGTGTTTTGGTGAGCCTTGCCAAGTGGTACATCATCATTGCCAGCCCAGGTGGTGTTCCTGCAGCAGTTCCACTTCCTTGGATGGCTTTCCCCTGGAGTATTTGCAGTTTAGCCGCAAGCATGCAGGCTATTGCAATCCATAAATTTCTCAGAAAGGGAAGGGAGAGGATTTGGTATGCAGCCTTCTCATTTACTGCTTTGATTTTATTTTTTTTCCTTCATTCTTCCACGGATTTAAATCTGCTTGACTGGAAATGAGTGAAGGAGCACATTGACACAAAGACTGACGCAGGTTTGACTGGAAAGTTAATTCTTAAGTTCCCCCCATCACTTTGGAGCCTGACCAATGTCAGAGATTTTAATGTCACAGATAGCGTGAAAGAAATTCTGGCTTAGCTGTGCTGTAAGAAAAGACCATGGGGAACTATGGTCTGTGTCCCATTTTTGGGTCCTGAATTACTGCCAATTATAATATCTCCCACTGCAAGCACTGTCTCCCCAGAATCACCCTGTGGGAACTGATCATAACTCTGCAGCAAAGAGCAGAAAGAAAAGAGGGTTTGTGCACAGGGGGAAGGGCAGCAGATGGGGAGAGCTGCCATAAATGGCTTAGCTGACAGTCCAGCTTTTTGCTGAATTGAAAACTTGTCTCGCTGGAAATCATGGGAATTAGCTTATGAGTTTCAGGCTGGATGCATCTGCATGGAGTTGTGTGTGCAGAGAGCTTGGCCTGGGGGTGCTGTGCTCTGTGCACGTGGCCTTGCTGCACATCTGATGTGCCACGTTGCTGTAAAATATGTAAAATCGAATGGAATGTGCATGGAACAGAGGGAATGAGTATCATGTGTGCAAAGGAATAAGCAAGGTTTTGATCAGCCCAACATGCGACCCTTTTGTCAGCCTTATCCTGATTTGTTTTGCCTTCTTTCACATTTCCAAAGGCCCTTCATGAAGTTTGTTCCTGGTAGTTCTCAAGGAGTTTCAGTTCAGAGTGATTTCCAGGGCAGAGCCCCATCTAAACAGCAGCAAAACACATGCTTGTTTTGTCCTGTGATCCAGAATCAGTCCAGCTACAGGTGATGGATTGATTTGCTGGAGTGAGGCTCCACAGTTACTGGATATGGTTGTGAGGGAAAGCCCATCAAAACAGTAGTGCCAGCTAGAAGCCCAGTGTGGTACAGGCACATCATTTCTGCTGCAGGTATTCAGCTGTGATGATTGGACTTATTTGTCTTTAGTACTTGCTTTGGCTGAGTAATGTTGATGCTTGTTTTTCTTTGATTCACATGCACCAACCACTGCCCATGTATATATATATACATATATATAAATTAATATAATTACAGTCCTTGCCCCCTGACCTGTAGTGCTGCATGGGAACTTGCAGCTTTTTTGTGGCATTCATTTGGGAAAAGAGCCTCCCCTTCTTATCATGAATATGGAAATTTCTCACCTGGCAAACTCTATTCTAGCACTAAAAGTAGTCATGGGTACAAACCTAAGTTTGAGAGTTGAGACATTGAGAGTTGATTATGGGAAGGAAGTTGGCCTGACACAAAGAAAGAGGGGATTGCACCACTGGTTTTCTTAATCATAACAGACAAGTGGTTTCCAAACACTGGCATGGGGAGTTGGGTTGGTTCAACAGTGAATATGTTCTAGGAAATAATTTTATGTTTCTTGAGTAATTTGAAAACTGTAAGGAGAGAGAAAGCTGTAAAAAGGGAGGGATTTGCATGGATGGGCCATCCTACACCTCTTGGCAAAGGAGTGTGCTCACCAGTACAGTGCATTGCAGGCTACATGGAGGGTTTGTGATTCTCATCCTCTAAACTACAAGAATCCGACCTTTCAAAACGGTCTTTTCTAGTAGAGAAGAGGAAATAAGAAGAATGTTGGGCACTGTTTTGTCAAAACCTGTTACAAGGCAGACTTTCCTAAAGGATTATCCTTATATCCATCCAGGAATATGTTATATTAAAAAAAAAAAAAAGCTTTGTGGTCATTCTGTGGAGACAAGCCGCCTGTTCCTCAGAAATTATAACCTCAGCCTTCCCTGCACCTTGTGGGAGGCTTGGATTTCATTATTTTCCTTTTCTATTCATGCAGGTTTCAAATATCTTCCCTCCCTCACGTGTTCTGTGGCTCTGCAATAGCACTTTCCTTAACACACAGAAACTAATAATGCTTGATTTGACTGCTGCCCCTAAAGGAAACACATATTCAAGCCTCTGAACTTGTTCATCCAGTGTTCCCCTGAACATCCCATCTGTGACACAGGTTATGCACGTTACCTTCACCCATGAGATCCTGGACGTTCTGTACTGTAGCAGTGGCCACTCCTGGTTTTCCAGCTGTGTTACAGTGTCCCCAATTCATCTCTGACCACCAGCTCAGGACACGCTGGAGCTGAGTTGATGACTGGCTGTGTTGCTGTGTGTGTTTACCAGAAGGTGAAAATCTCCCTGGGTGGAAATATGCTCACACCTCCCAACTTAGACCTGGGAAGCACCTGTGCCCGCTGATGACAGCAGGATATGCAGTAAGACTGTTTTCTTCCTCATGTTGGAGCTAGTGGATAGCTTGGAAAATGCTACAGCTTTGTAGAAATCTATACAAAGACATTTCAGAAATTTTTAAAATCAGATTTTCCCCCATTCTTGGTGAAATACTTGGATTAATTTACAGTGCCTTTGTTACACCTGTGATTACCTAAGTTGGCTCTGTAGGCTTGTACTAACACTGAAACTAAGCAGTGCTGCACAGTTACCTTTTAGCTTGGGAAATATGTTCCAAAAATATATCGTATTCTGCATGTATTTTTTGTATTTTCTATTTCATGTTTGCTTGCAGAACATCTGGTATTTTAACTTGCTGCAGGTAGAAACTGATTATATAATCTCCCTGCCAGAACTTTGACCCTGTGGGGAATGGTATCAGTTATCAGGATCTCTAATTTGGGCAGTGGCCGAAAAGAGGTTTCTTTCTCTTTTTCACCAGAGTAAACAGAGAGGGTGTGGAAAAAGGATTTTGCTTCTCAAGAACATTTAGAGATGGAGTTTTGGCAGTGCTGGTGGTGGTGGTGGCTTGGGTTTTTGTTGTTGGATTTTTTTAAGTTAGCAAATTGTGTTTTGATGTAGCTGGCCTCTTAGGCTTAAGCGGCTCATTTTCTGGGAAGGAATGCCATGGGTACCCTGCTAGCACTGACAATGTTTTCTTGCCACATTGGCTTCTGAGCAAACACTTCTCTCCAGCTCAATCTCTGCATTGCAACAAGCTTTGCCAAGAAACTGCAAAGGACAAGAGAAATTTCAGAAAATACCTTCAGCAATATATTAAATACTAGAATTATGGAATCATTTAGGTTGGAGAAGACCTCTAAGATCATTGAGTCCAACCATCAACCCAGTACTGCAAGTCCACCACTAAACCATGTCCCTGAGAGCCTCATCTACACATCTTTTACATACCCTTAGTGGTGTTTACTGGAGGGATGGTCACTCCCCAATTCCCTGGGCAGCCTGTTCCAGTGCCTGACACTTCTTTCAGCGATGGAATTGTTCCTAATATCCAATCTAAACCTTCCCTGGCCCAACTCCAGGCCTTCTCCTCTTGTCCTGTCACTGTTTGCCTGGGAGAAGAGCTCAAACCCCACCTCACCACAACCTCCTTTAGGGCAGGGGAGAGTGATTGTACAGGGTGGTAAGGTCCTCACTGAGCTTTCTTTTCTCCGAGCTAACAACTCCAGCTGCCTTTTCCTAGCAGACAATGCAACCCCTGACACTGGTGAGATGCAGGTGTGGGATCCTCAGCTCGTCCTTCTCACTGCCAAAGTTGGCTCCTGTGTGTGCAGTGTGAGCCCTTCCACAGCGAGCAGCTGCTCCCAGCCACCACCAGGGAGGCTGAGCTCTGCCTTGGAAGTTAAATTCAGCTGCTCAGGCTGATCCTCCACCATATGGGACAAAATGCTTGTGTCACTTTGGAATTTTCTTTTTGCAATATGCTTTGACTGAGCAAGTTGCCTCCATTCAGCTTTTGCACCGAAGGAGGAAGGCTGGACCTTCTAAATTGGGTGAGATGTGCCCATATCTGAGCGTGGCTGGTGCTGCTGGCTGTGCAGGGCTGTCCCAGGAGAGAGGAGTGTGCTGGTGAGAGGCTGCAGGGCACAGGACAGGGTGTGTGGGCTCTGTTGGCTGCCATCCCATTTCCTATCAAATGTGAAATCCAGGCACAGACCTTCCACAGGCCTGCTTGCCAGGGCAGGCTATGGATACCTGCTGAACATAGCTTGTTTTCTTCTTAATATACCTCCTCTATAAAACTTTTAGCCAAGGCCCTTGGAGGGAGACTTGTATTAATTCCTTTGCTGAACTCTTCTGATGGGCAGAAAAGCCATTTTAACAGACAACTCTCACTCTGCTTCTCCTCAGCTGGGAAAGGCAGACTTGTTAGTGAATTATCTGGTTTATTTTTCTCTAGGGACCATGATTATGTGAGGTAGTAATGACTGAGTACTAACAAGCTTCTTGTCAGGGAGAACAGCCCTGAAAAACTGTAATTTTGTGGAAAAATGTTTTTTGTCTGCATGGACGTGTGAAATCAGACCTGCCATGCTAAAACTGCTGTTGGGTGAGTGGGGACAGAGCAGGGCCAGGACCATCTTAGCCCTGTTTGACAGCTGCCATCTGGGCTGGTGGGGCTTTTCCCTGCCCTGCCCTCGGAGGTGATCCTCCCGTGACAATGGATTTTAGTGAGAGCCACGTGGGCTCACCCTGAGCTCTGTCACACTGCAGCCAGTGTTGAAACATTTGGACACCAGGGATATGACTCAGATGCCTGTGCTAGATAAGCGAAAATGAAATAAGAACCAAAAGGAAGCCCTCCGGAAGGAGGGTCGGGCCTGCATTCATATTTAATTGGACAAAAATCAGGCATTTCAAAGCCTGAGAAAAACAAGCCTAAGCCTTGAGCTAAAATGCTCTACAGCCATTCCCTCAGCCATTTTGACAGCCATTCCCTCCCCTCCAGCTGATATAACAAATGGAACCATTTCCCACCCCCATCCCTCTTTTATCTGTTTCCTTTCAGTAAAGTCTGAAGAAAGCATTTCCGCTCCCTCACCCTCCTTAAACCAGGAGGCTGCCTGATATCCCCTGGATCCATGGGAAGTGGGATGAAAGCTGCAGTGGGATGGTTTGTTCCATTACAGATGTGCACAGCTCCTTCACCCCCAAGGCACAGGCTGCCAGAAGATGACAGTTCTGTGGGTGCCTGCAGCTGTCTCAAAAAAAGGTCTGAAATACATATATGTTGTGGGAGAGAAGCACGAGGGTTTTAAGCACACATTTATGAAAAAATGAGAGCTTAAGAAGAATTGGGTCACATCTGACTGCTACCATCTGGCCCACTTCACTCCAAGATTACCCAGGAATGTATTTCACATGTGCCTTTGGAACAAGATTGTGAGCTGCCAAAAAGAAAATATTTTACAGCTGAGCATTGCGTTTCACTCGGAGCAGTTCAAATGTAATATCCCAAGGAGGAGGATTCCATTGGCGGGTATCAGGCAGGGAATTTGGGCTCAGTCCCTTTGTTTTGTCTGCACAGTTTTGTAATATGGGACTCTTTGCTGATCGCTGGATTGGTTTTAAAGGTCCTTGGTTAGAACAGAAGCTTCCAAATGGAGGGTGGTTTCTTAAACCAGAGCCCAGGGTAGGCAGCTGAGCTTGTGTTAATCTGGAGTCACAGCTCAGACAAGGTGGCTGCCCCTGTGCAAATGGCACCTCTGTGGCTGGGGGGAGGCAGCTTGGATGGAGGCTGGAGATGCCAGAGTGCTGCTCCCAGGGGGAGCTTCCCTCAGTGGGGAAGTTTCCCCAGAAGTCTTCACCCATGTGTGTTTCCCTCTGTGCAGCATGAGGGCATCTCACATCTGTAAAACAGCTGTGCTGCCTTGCCAGGCACATGTATGTGTGTGTGGGTATAAAGGTAAATGTTACTTGATATGTTTTAAAACATATAAAAATAGGTTTTGTGGTGAACTTTGCATACTTGCAAAGATGCAGACACTTCTCCATGGCAACCAGCACACGGGACAGAATCTCAGACAGTGAAAGAGCATGTGGCACCTGTTGCTCTTGGGCTGATGTGGGTTCATTCTCACTAAAACTGGGAATATGGGAACAGCAGCACTTAACTTTGCCTCTGTCTGGGCGCTCTGTAAAAGAGGAAAAGGAGCTTTTTGTATTTTACTCAAACGAGGATGGAGTTAATCCTCTCTCTGCCTCAAGCAAGGTTTGCAGGACCTGAGAGCTGAACCAGCTGTGGAGATTTCATTTCTTGCAGCCTGCTGGAGATTATGGACTGCTGAGGTTAGTGGCAGATTCAGGCTCTCCATGGGATGCTGGGATAGTCCTGAAAAGCTGCGGAGGAGTGCATCCTTGCCTTTATACATATATATATATATTTTTTTTTAGATAATTAGAATCAGCCACAGTTCATTTTTTGTCTTAGTTATTGTTTTAGGTTTTGAGTGAGGGGACCTGTGATTTTTAAGAGGTAAAAGATGGGGCACTTTGATTTATCCACGGGGTGGGAGCTCTGCCACACAGACTGCAGTATGGAAGAGAGTGCACAGCAGTTTTGCTGGCTGGAGCCACCTGTCCCGAGCTTTGTGTGGTGGGAAAGTGGCAGTGGGACCAGCTCAAAGCTTCAAAAATGTGCTGATGAGCAAGTCTGCCCAAGGCCACTGGCCACAAGGCATCCCCACACCCTGCTAATGTGCTGCTGGGCTTGCACCCAGTTCTTGCACAGGTTAAAAAGGGGCATTGTCTCAGCACAGTGGCACCTCTCTCATCTTTTGAGGCTTTCGGGTCAGAGCAGATGGCTTCTGGCTGCCACACAAGGAAAGTAGTTCAGCTGGTTCCTAGGGTAGTTGCACAGCAAACAAAAGGTTCAAATTGCCACTGTTGTTTCATTCCCCATGAACTCAACTGCTTTAAAGCAAAAAAGAACCAAATAAAAAAAATCCAAAAAGCCCTCGTCAAGTCGTGTTCTACAAGGGTGTATTTTTCATATTTAGAAATATTTGCTAAGCATCCATCAAGTCTTGTTTGTCCTGTAAAACAGAAGGATTTGGTAACTTTTATGCCATGGTCCATACTTGTAAATGACAACGGGCTCCCAAAGGCCAGCAGTGACAGTGGTGTTTGTGACTTTGCTGGAGCTGGGAAGCACTGAACAGGATGAGACAAGAGCTGGAATAGTAATTCAGATTAATTAATTGAATTATTTCTTGCTCCATTCTGCCCGTTTCTATTAGCTAAATATAGGCTGTGCTTTTGGTAATAAATGTGAGTTAATTTCAACTTTTTCTCAAACACACCCAAGGAAGAAGGCAGAACTGAGCAGCAAATAGTCTTTACCTCAGACTGTGTTTTCCTAAGAATATCTGTGCTCCACCCCAGTAGTCTGAGCCAGTTGTTCATTACCACATGTAGCACTCACCAGAGAAGGGACTGCAGTTTTTGCACTCTGGGTATCGTTTTCTGGGAAATCTCATTTTACAAAACACCTGTTGTTGGGTGTGTTGTAGGTTTAGGAAATAAGTGTTCTTTTTATTTTTTTTTTTTATTTTTCCTTTTTTGGTCTCAGAGAAGAAAATCTACAGCACGGGAACATCATCCTAGCCAGGGAAATGTTTTCTGTAGCTTAACAGTAGGAAATGCTTAATCTCTCTTGGAGTTATCAGGGAATTTCTTTCTGCTCTCACACTCTGCCAGTCTAATATCTCCCTTTGGAACACCAGTAATTGCACCTGAGGAGTAAAAACCTTTGTCTCTCTCATCTCTGTTCATGTCCTTTACCCTTTTCAGATCCCACAAGCAGAGTTTTCACCTCTTATCTCTTCAGGGAGTTGTGGGACATATAAATATTTTGGCTGATGTTTGTTGGGGTCAGTAAATGCCTTTCATCTGCAATTCAGAAAATATTCCTGGCTTGTGTGATGTGCTCACTTCAGCCAGGGGGTTTAGGTTTTCTCTTGGTGGGACAAAAAGTGAATCAATTGAGAGCACAAAATGCACTCACTTGAAACTGCAAAGTGTTGCTAGTGGCAGAGCCTTGTCAACTTTACAAAGAACATAATTAGTACAGACTGTTTTATAATTCATTGTAATCTAATAAAGGGTGTCCTAACTGCCAGTACAACTGAAGAACGAACTTCTGGTCGATATTTTCTTATAGATAAGAGCAGGCCTTTTGAAATCAAACCTGCTTAGCACTAGGTGGCACTCTGCTATAATCTAAATTAGTTTGCTTTAGCTTTGAAGTCTGGTAAACATTTTAGCAATGACAACAACAAAAAGAGATTAAATTAATCAGCAAGTTGCCAGCATAGGCACCCATGCTGTGAAACGAGGGGAGTTTTAACTAGATGGTAAAGCCTCTCTAATGTCCACTGGATGAGAGGGCAGGGTGGAAATGAGATCCACGTACTTCTAATAGTGCCAGTCACTGCACTTGCTATTGAGGAACCAATATAGTGTTTTGTGGGGTTAATAATGGGGTTCCCTCTGAGGAAGTGATGTGGAGGTGCATAATTCATGGCCTTGTCAGTAGAGAATAGCGTGGGTGTTGTGGAACACCTCCTAAAAGAACAGCTGTTCTGCTCCACTTGTTCTTGGTACATTTTGTATCATGCAGGCCAGGAGAGGGAAAGCTGCACTCTTCATGATTTTCACTGGTTTGGATTGCTGAGGTTTTTAAATTTATTTTAATGGACTGAATTCATGGGGTGTGTGAAGAATTAATAGAGAGGTGGTTTCTGGGTCAAATATTGCCTGAGGGGGTGTAGGACCAGCTCTTGGTCCAAGGGGAGGATAGGATTCTGGAGCTGGGTACTGATGTGGACAAGTTTGCAGAGTGAATCCTTAGGGGAGGAAATGGAATTAAGGGGTGTGGGGCTGGAACCCAGTTTCTAGGAGTGAACAATAACCCAGAAACCTCGGAGTTGCACTGCAGTTCATCCAAGCTGTGTACTGGATGCATATGTATATTTGTATGTGAAAGTATTGAATTTGTATACATATGTATGCTTATATGATGATTTTTTTCTCATCCAGAAGAAATTGATAGTCTTAGAAAAACTCAGCTTCTCAATGCTGTTAAGAAAAATATATGACTTGGAAAGTGACTGTCAACCACTGGTATGTTTGTGCTGATTTTGGGTTGCTTCTGAGGAAGGGGGATCTATGGCTTGGGACACAAACCCAGCCCTGGGATTGCTGCTATGGTGATCGAAGTCTGACAATCCAGACTTCCTATGTGACTGTCAATGCAAAGGATGGATTCAATCAAAGGATCATGAGCTACAGCCTCATTCATCCTCCAGCTGGCAGAGATGGGGGCCTGAGACTCTGCAGCTGGTGTGTGATGAGAATTAAGCTAAGCATCTCTGCTGCTGACCAGAGAAAAGAGAGTTGTTGGTAAAGCTGAGGTGTGTGGGGGAATTCTGTGTGCTCAGCAGAGCTTAAAAGCATGTCTGAGGCTGCTGCAGGCACCTGTCCCCTTGGGAGCCAGAGACTGAGGACGTGCCTGCAGGGAGGCAGCTGAAGGCATTTTCTGGGAAAGCTGACCTGAACTCCCTGTTGTCCTAGAAAATGAGGCTGGCAGAGGGAGAGAAGGGGTTTTTCAGAAGTAATTTAGGTATTAGACATCTTTGCCTGGTATCCTGGGGACCCTGGGCTGTCTTTCTTCCTTGGCATGTGAGGGTGCATGTGGGGATTTGCTGTTTGCCAGCAGAGAGCTCCAGGGCACCTGCAGCACCTGGCTGGGGGAATTGCAGGGCTTCCACTCCTGCAGGAGCTCAGGATTGCAGGGAGGCCGAGTGAAGAGGGAGAGAGCCTGGCCCAGCTCTGTGCTTTGGGTATTTCCCTGGGAGGGGGGAGTAGGCTTCAGGTGCCTCTAAATGCCAGGTTTTGCAAAAACATCAGATGTGTTTGATATGAAGTGTGTGTGTCTCTCTGTGTGTCTGTTTCTTGCTGGTGAACGCTGACTTTTTAATGCTACTCTGTGACCTTTGTGGTTTGGGTTCTGTCCCTAAAATCAAAGGCTCCCTCCCCAAATACCTCTTCTTGCTCTCTGTGTAGACCAATTCTTATCACCCCAGGTGACTGGTGCCATTTTCCTTGGCTATCTGGGCATATCATCAGCTTAAACTTTTCTTCCAACAGTCAGTTTACTGGATTGTTTTCTTTTTCCCTGAATTTTAGCCCAGCCCTTGTTTTGTCCTGTAAGGCAGCTCTGATATTTTGGAATGCCTTTATTATTTGTTCCCTTTCAAATATTTACAAATAACTAACTTACGTTTTTGTTCCACAGCACATCCTTGGTTGTTGTAATAGCAAAAAAGGACATATTTTGTAGATTTCTTATTTTCTGAGGGATAAAAAAGATCAAGACTTCTGTGTTTCTATCTAGAGGCATGTGTGCAAAGAAAGATAAAGCCAAATGAGAGCAAATGGCTATCCATGCACACTTGTGTGCAGGCTGAGGGTTTTTCTCTAGTCTTTTTGGGAGCTATTGCTTCCCTCCTCGTAAAGATTACCTGATAAAATTTTCCTTATAAATTCAAATCCTTCTGAGGTGGTTCATGGTGAAATGTGCCCCATTGAACTGTTTTTTTTTGTGGAGGAATACAACTGCAGTTGGTGGTTTCAAATCAGTCCAACGTGTGGTGGAGCACTGGTAAAACACACTAGGCAGCCTGTCTTGCAGTGTATATTTCTGCTGGCAGAGACCCTGCATCTCCTTGGCCAAGCATTCAGTGCTGGGATAAAATCTAGATTCCCAGCAAATTCTCAATTAAGTGCAAGATGTTTCTTGAGCACGGAGCCAGAGATCAAACCGAAATAAGGCTCACTCTGAGAAATATTTTGAAAACTGTTTGAATAACCTAGTGTATACAAATATTTTAGGTCAACTATCATATTCTCTCAAGACTTGTAGGCGTTTCTGTATGGGTGCCAGCAGCACTGCATCTCTAAAGAATGGAACCAATGCTTCCACTACTGTGTCAGTGAATCCACCCACAGCTTGATAATGTCAGTGCAATGTGATGGAAAGTTTTAATTGTTGTTTGGCTCTGTGCTGTTTCAGTGATATTTTTGCGTCAGCACGGTGAGGAAAAGGAGAGGTTGGTAACCAGGGATAGTAAAGTAAACCATCCAACTCTGTGAAGAAAAGCTCACCTCGTCTCAGTTTGCAAAGTCATGCTGGGAGTCAGCTTTTCATTTTTTCACCTTTAGAACCTTGGCCTTCAATAAAGGGAGAAATGACTCTAGACAATTTCTTCTCCTTCGTTTCTCAATAGTGCACACCCACTCAATGCCTTCCTAGGGCCACAGACAGGTTTGGGTACTCTGTCAATGGCAGCAAATCTGGCTGAGTTTTCCTTGCACCCAGAGATGAGCCCAGACCCAGGGACTGTGTCTCTAAGCTGCTCCCAGCTCCGTTCCACCCGCGGTGCAGGCAGGGCTTGAGCCGGGGTCTCGCTTCATCACAGAAACCACCCTGCAGGCTCTGCTGAGCTGCTACGTTCAAGTATTTTGGCAGAATCCTGTTTAACATTGGAAGGAATGCTTTTAATAGTCTGCATTTCTCCTGGAGGCCTGCATTGGGGATGTAGTTGTCTCCCACGCACGCACAAGTCTGATTGGAAAGTGTGATATGGCATGGATGTGCACTGTGGCCACGGGATGTCAGCAGGACAGATTTAAAGTACTGCTGTTGGAATGACAGAAGAAGTATGCAGACCTTTCAAGATCAGAGGCCAGATTCACGTTTTTCATATAGGAAAGCAGCAGCAGCTTTGCTGGAGGCAGTGGTGATACTGTTCTCTAATGCACGTGAAGAGATTGTGCATTATTCATTATCTGAACGGAAGCACATCCGTGCTTTTATGTCACTTTGGTATTTGGTACATGGAGCTGTGAACCTCCTAAGGGGGCACTTGCCAGCTGCTGTTAGTTTTCATGCAGGAGAATTCACCTGATCCAGAATTCTTGCAGCAGCTGATGACAAATGCATTGTTGCTCTGCAGTCTGTGGTGTTGGAAAAGGGAGGAGGCTTCCATACACCTCCACTCAGGTTTTGGGGGTTGTTGAAAAGATACCTGGTTGCCTTCAGAGTTATTTGCAGTTAGAAAGAGCTCTGTGGTTTGCATGTACAAAGCCTCAGAAGTTTGCAAATACTCTAATGGGGCCATGTCTGCATGTGGGATGCATGAAAGGGTTGTCAGCCAAAAGTATTCACAGCTTAAACATTAGTCTCTTCTCTCCCTGCCTCCCTTCCCCAGTTTAACTACAGTGAGAAGAATTTATTTTTATATTAAATACTTTGGCTTTTTTTAAATTTTATTTTATTTTAATTTTTCTGCCCCACAAAATGAAATTATGCTCTTGGATTGCACAATAATGACTACTAGAATTCAAAACTGATTTTAAGAGACAAGCAAAAATGTAACCCAGAGATGAAAGAGAGAATCTTTCCAAAAGCTGCTAATTCCTAAAGAGGCTTGAGGAAAATACCAACGAAGATAACACCACTATCCAGAGGCTATTGATAGGACTTCAAGAAGAGATAAAAATAAAGGATCTCCTTATCTTTATTATTTTTTTTTTAATTATTGTGTAGAAGCGGAAGCATGAGCGAAATGAGCAGAGAGTCAATTATGCCTTGAGCAGAAATAACAATTTCCTGGAAAGCAGAGATAAAGCAAAAACAACTGGAAAAGGGAATGTGCAAACTGTGATCCTGTGCATCAGAATTTTGCTGAGCAGAGGAATGCATATTTTACTTGGTGTGTAAATAGTGCATCACTTCATGATGCCTCCTTTTTCTCTGGACAATTAGAAAAAGCATGAGTCTGCTTAAGTTAGGTGATGTGTATCCAAACATACTCTTCAAATGGGAACTTTTATAGCAACTTAATATTTTGTGGCACCTAAATCCTTCTCCAAGACCTCCATAAAGAATTAAGGAATCATAGGCTGGTCGGTGCTGTGGATGTGACTTTTTCTTTTTTGATTTGCAATTTCTCTATTAGTTGCTGTGAGGAATGTGCATTGTGGTTGTCTCAACAAACCTGAGGCTTTTCAGAGTGCTGACAACTCAAGCCTTTGAGTTGTCTGTATTGGTTATATGCTGATTGTTTTTTGGCAAAACAAGTGTTGAGCATAAGAAGGTGTGTGACTTCATCCTTACTAGCCTTGGTAGGGAATTCTGCAGCACACCCATGCCTTTGACAGCAACTTTATGAGGACATGTGATAGAAAGGATTTCCTGAGATGAAGTTTGTACACCTACAGAGACTGACAGACCCACCTCTTCCAGCAGCAATTGTGGGGCTGGCTGTGACCACAGCAGATATTCATAGGTGCAAAGGAGGTTTATTTTGAGAGAGGTGTATTTGTAGCTGGGATGTTGCACATGAAAAAATAGTCAAAAGAAGGTGAATTAGGAATGAAATGTGTCTGTGAATAGACAAAACAAGGTAGAACACATCTTTTCACCTCTCACTTGATTCCTTTTCAGATGGATTTGGATGAGCTAATTATTCCTCTAATGCTGATGTTAACAAAAAATGCTCTGCGGAGAGAGACCTGTATGGTTAAACAGTTCTGGGGAGTCTGATGTCTGCAGCAAATGCCGAGGGGAAATCTATTTTTGGGTAGCTCTACTCTGATCCTGTTGACTTGCTGCCCACTAGCACAATGTGTGCCCTCCTGGAGCCCATCACCCTGTTGAATTTAACACCTAAGGAATTAATTGTGCCCTCTGGGTCAGGAGCACAATCCTGACAAAAATCTTTTGGTTGATCCCACTCACTTCGTTTTCGGTTTGAATCCCAGAAACATCTCAAACGAGCACAGGTCACTCCAGATCACACAATTTATCCTCTCTCCCTCTTTTGGGAGAGCTGTGCCTCCTCATGCCGGCTCATGGCTCAGTCTGTCCTGCAGGAGCTTTGGGAAGCATGGCCAAGCACCTCTGCTGTCTGCAGCTCAATTGTACAGAAGTGAGGGACTTCTCCAAGTAGGATTCCATCCCAGGCAATCCCAAGCAGGACCTTCTGGGTCTTGGCTGCTCAGTTTTAAGTATCAAATCAGCACAAAGGGAGTCAGAAAGGAAGATCAGAACAAATCCGATTGATGTTTGCTATTTACTGCTCAAGCATTCCTCTCAAAGCCTGGAGAGGGAAGGCTCACCTGCTGGCAGCATGTTAGTCCCTATATTTTAATGCTGAAAACACCCATGCAAGGTCTTAAAAATCTGCTTTTTTTAATATCATTAAGAACCTGTGTGTTTCACTTCATCACAGGCAAAGGTCCCTGTATTAGTAAGCCCTAAAACTGCCTTCCCTATTGTCTGAATTTCCATTTCAGCTTACATTTTTTTTTTTCCTATTCCTGCGGGAGGCTCCCCACTTTCATTTCCATGCAGCGTTGGAACTGGGAATCCCATTAGCATTGTTCATATGACCTATGGAATGTGAGTAAATGCTTCATAGCCGTGTATCTTCTTGGCTGCTCTCCAGGGCCTGTAATTAACTCCACATATATTCCTCTATCTGTCACAGGCCTTTAGATCTGACCTAATAGGAACAGGGAAAGCTGGAATAGAAAGCAAAGCTTTATGGAAAAAAATCAAAGAAAGTGCTTTGCTTGCTGATAAGTCTTTAAGTGTTTACTGTGCACGCTCTCCTTTTAACAAGATTTCACTGCTAGGAAAGCTCTGCATGTATAAAGCAGCCTTTTGAAAGGATCATGTGACTTTCAGTGTGCAAGAGATGCTTGGGCATCCTTTAATTTTTTAAGCATGATGGTGAACATGTCACTTGTGAGTGGGTCGAATGAACCTTTATGTGGGTAACAAAACTTTTTTAATTTAATAAGTCATTTAACATTTATCTTGTCATCCTGGCTAACTAGAACAGCTTTCTAAGTAATATACCTAAAAATATACTCTGCTTTTTAAGTAATATACTTGTCTTTCTTCCTTTTGCTTTCTAACATGCATGCTTCTGAAAAATAGTATTGACTCTGTATTTAATTATCTTACTAATTACATCAAGTTTTTGACAGGACTGTAATAATTCTCAACCTGGTGAAGAAAAAAAATGGTAGCCTTCATGAAAGTAAGATACAAATGCAACATGATTTCTTTGCTGGGATATCATTTAATTCTCAGCTTATACGGAGGTTCAGGTCTTTGCTATGTAAATCTGGAGTGATACCACTGAAACACCAGCAGAGCTGGACGTTGAACTTGTCCTTTATTTTTTTAAGTACAATATTAGAATTTCAGATCTTTAATCCATTTGGTTTTCAGTTAGCTCAGTCTATCTTCCATATGTAATTATGTATATTTAAACCTGACTAGCATAACTGTTCAGAAACAAAGGCTCTCTTACGATTTTTAGGCTCAGGCTATTGAGATGCTTAAGACACTGCTTGCAGAGAAATGTTAGTGACTCATCTACCCTTGGTGTCATATTCCAGTTGATGGCTTTTATGTATGTCATTCACCTGGAACAGATGTTTTCCCTCCCGCTTTAACTGTTCCCCAAAAAATATCTGGAAGGAATATGAAAATACAATTAAT
Source organism: Sturnus vulgaris (assembly GCF_052056855.1). Lineage (NCBI taxonomy): Eukaryota > Metazoa > Chordata > Aves > Passeriformes > Sturnidae > Sturnus > Sturnus vulgaris. The sequence continues at coordinate 25,165,897 of NC_142245.1, forward strand.
ATGCATGTCTATCCAATTAATTTAAATAAATTAGCATTAAAATTGATTCTAGATTTATTTAGATGCTTTCTGCAGTAGCCAAAAATAATCTTGATTAGATTAGAACTGAATTCTGCCCGATGCCTCAGTAAACAGCAGAAACTTTTGTTCAAAAGAGGAATCTTTATTACGAGATGGTAATTCAGTCTTAGAGCTCTGCTTTTTGTGACCAGTGTGAACCCTTGGATTTTGGTCTGCTGTGAAAAGGATAGAGGAGGGCAATACCTTGAAGCAGGATGACAGCTGAATCTACTGAGGTTTTGGGAGAGGAGCAATGCAGAACAACTGTTGCTTTACAGTACAGACTATTTTAAAATTCTGCACTGAGCACTAGTTAGTCCTGCAATTCCTAGGCTAGAGGTATTTCTAATATGCTGGGAATACATATTGCAGGGTGTTGGAGGCCCAGGTAAGGAGAATTGTCTGTCCAAGCTTAAAGGATTTCATATCCAGGGTGTCAGATTGCTGAGCAGAATGAGGAAAGGGGATGGTATTAAGGCATTTGAGGAGGATGTGCTTTCTTTAAAGGCACTTCCTCCTGGTGGGAAGTTTACTTAGTACAGATATTATTTACTAGCTTCCCTAGCTTTTGCTTTCCGTTGTTGTAAGGAGTGAATTAATTAAAAAATAAAATCTATCTTCTATAAGATGCCTTTCAGCAGCTGCTGCTTCCATCCCCAGCAAGTTTGTCAGCTCTTTCAGAGACCATGGACCAACTGAGATGTCAGTGCTGTGGCAGCTTTGGAGAGCATCACCTGTGAGCTATGTCAGATGCCAGCTCTAATCCTTTCCAGCCCAAGCTACACAAATATATTTTAAGGATTGGCCATGATCCCATAATTAAATAGCTAGCTGTGTTAGACTTTCCTGACTATAGTTGTACTTGAGATAGAGCATAAGTTTTCCCTGGCTTTTAGGGTGGACAAAGTTGGAAATGTAATGTCAGGGTGGAAACCATGTAAAATACAGATATAAGGGTTTTTGTCAGACACATTTCAAACTCAGTCACAAGATGACAATGGAGTCTGACCACTAATATATTGTCTACTCATAATGTGAAAAAAAAATTAGGAAAGGCTGAAGGGGTTGAGAATAGAATTATCTATACTTGCTTTCATGGTGCTTTCATCTTCCCCACACTGCTTTCTGAGGCTGAAGTTTCACCTTCCAGCCCATGGTATTCCAGTCTGAGAAGAGGGCTGGCAAAGCCAGGTTTATGGTGTGCCTTTGGCTCCTGGGGATGCCAGCATCCCAGAGAATCAGCTGCTCCCAGCAATGCAGCAGGTCAGCTGGGAGCTTGCTCACCAAGGAAGGGGTGACTCAAGTTCTCTGCTGGGGCTCCTGTCTCTCTCCTTTTGTTGGATTTGCTCTTGTGCACAAAACACTAAACCATGAAACAAGTTGGAATGGAAGTTCCCTCGTTGTATGCTCTAATGAAGCCTGTAAAAATAGCAAATAATAACAGGGCATTTTAAAAGAAGTTACAAAATTATGATCATTTTTCCTTTCCTCCCCCAGAATAGCAGATGTTAATCTTGTTCCTCCCACAGGCTAATGATACGAGATGTTTCAAAAAACAGGTGAAAGCTAGAGATGAACCAGAATATTAAAGAAAATCTATTCTGAGATAGTCATAAACTTTTACTAAGTAAAATTTAGTCAGCTGTGTATTCTCTTTTGATCCAAAACCTGAGCTTATTTAAAATGGATAACATGACACTTGTACCTCACTGCAACAAAATCAACATAAACATACCAAATACTTGTAATTTTTAAAAATGAAATTATGTAGTGAAAAGTTCATTTTGCTGCCTTAATAAAGGTTTTGTCAGCATACCATTGAAAAATATTATTTATATTTTGGTGTGAGCATATTTTTTGGGGGTAGCTTATTGCACTTCTATAAGCAGCAAACTATTGGTAGGCTTTCGGGAGTCTGCAAAAACAAACATATAAATGAGCATGAGTAATGATGTACTTGCTGGTTTACTTTCCTTTCTGAATGATTTAATGCTAATTTTTTTTAATGTGACTTGAAAATTTATTGCTTTAAGTTGTAAAACCTTTTGAGCTGGGTAGGTGTGAGGGCAGGTGTGGGATGAGCAGGTGGGATGTCAGTGCTGCTGCTTCTCCCACCCAGGGAGATGCCCCGGACAGGGTATGATGTGGCAGTGTGTCCTCATTCTGGCAAGGAACCTATATTAATATAATTGATTTTAAACTTACTGCAGCAATCTTGCAAAAAGAGACACTGCATGATGGAGGTAGCCGTCAAATTTACCTTTTTTCAATCTGGCACGATCTTTCTCTTCTGAGGCTAAAATATTGCTTGAGAAAGGCAGCCCTTTTCCCTTGTTTAATAAATGTTGATGAGATGCCTGTGATCTGTTTGTAAATGTAAAAATAAGAAAAAAATCCAATATTTTTTCCCTTTGTGAAAACATTTGAAAATTAATATTTGAATAGCTCATTTGAGAACTGACATTTGGCCAGGATTACAGATTTCATTGGGAAGGACTTTGGAGAGTTTCAGTGGAAATTGGTTTTGATTTGGCCAACTTTCTGAGCCTTTGAAAAGTATAAAATGGATAATACCCAGTACGTTTTTTCCACTAGGCTTGTATAGATGTCTTCATCATTCATTCCAGTGTGGATAACTAGCAGTGTTAGGAAATGAAAATCCACAGAAACCCACGGCTCTGGGTTTCTGGTAAATCATCTGTTCCATGAGATGTGTACTACAGGTTGCTGTGTGAGGCACCTGGGACACCTTCCTGAGCTCTGGAGACGGGCAGGGTCACAGGCAAAAGAAGGTTTTGTGCTGGAGCTTTAAGGGGGCAGCACAATGTTTAGAGGCTCCACTCTCTGTAGTAAATATTGGGCATGCAGTACTTAAAACCTGCCAAATTGGGTGCAGTGACCTTAACTTGGAATGTTTTTAATACATGTGTTACATTCAGCTGCTTGACTGTACCATTTTATGAAAAAACAAGATGTGGTAGCATGTGATTGTTACAGCCACTCTTTTTCTGCTCTGTGCTCAGTCATGCTGTGCTTAAGGTCCCAGTGAAAATAACATTTTTGTAACCTGTGCCTGTGTTTCTCCACCTGTATTATTAGAATGATTTCCTAATATTCAACTTGCTACCTCTCTGACAAGTTTTTGGTTTTATTTTGTCTCTTTTGATAACAGCCTTCTAAATGGCAACTAATGACAAAATGTCATTATTGCCTCTGCCTTGACTTTTATCAGCTGGTCGTGCTGCTCTTTTATTTTACCACAATTCTTCTTGGCTCTCTGCAATCAGGTCAGGTGGTCAGGTCAGTAGGAAAAACCTATCCAAAGAAATTTGGCAAGTAATAACCGTGTGGGCAGTGTTCTCACACACTAAGCATTAAGACTGGAATGAATCCACACACACCTATTTTTTTCCATTTTTTTTCTTAGGTTGTAGAAAATGGCCAGTGCAAGGTAGGTGGAAGACCCATCCTCTGTCTCCTTCTCAAGCACAGAAGAGCTCAAGAGTGTAAGTTTGAACCTGGCTCAGCAGCCCAGTGGCTTTTGCTGAGGAGCAGTAAATCTGGATTCCCATCCATGTAACACTGTCTGTGCCTCCTTATGGAAAACACAGGTGAGTTTCAGGAGTGGAAATCAAAGCTGGACACCCTGCCATGTGTAACCTCAGCAGCTGGAAAGCAGATGTGTTTCTGCAAGCAGCCCTGTAGCCTCCAGACGTTTATTGAAATAATCTGCTGGAATGCCCAGCTGACACAAATCCTGGGGCTGCAGGGAGGAACTGGAGACTAAGCAAAGGAGAGGGGAATTGCTTACCAGTTTTTCATCTAGTGTGATGATAGTGGTTAGCTTTTTTCTTCTGCCTTCACTCAGAGTCAAGATTGAATGCTCAAGAGACAGATTTCTTGTTCAGACTTGGTTGTTTATTAAATCTTATCTAAAGTATAGAGAGTTCTTCAGCACTTCTAGCTATCAAGCCAAAAGTGATAAAATGGAGGTGTATCTAGGTAGTTACAAGGTCTTTTGAAGCCTATCTATCCAATTAAAAGTTAACATCTATTTCATTTATACTTTTGATGCAATAACCAAACCCCTGTGACCCTCACTATGGGATTTTTGATCCAACCAAAAACTACTGCCTGAAATCATAAAGAAGAAGGAACAAAAAGGAAGAGAGACAATGCCGCAAAATTTCCATCTTGTCCCATACCTATTACTATATTCTAAAACCCCAAATTCCAAACCCTTCATCATGTGACATTACACACTTCTATTCTAACTGCACACCAGCGATTCTAACTCCATCACTCAAATTTGGAAGCCTTCTCCAAGCCCTCAGATCAAAAGCAGTGTTCTCCTGGGGGTCAGTGTCAGAAAGCACAGAAAGTTCAAAACTCCCAGGCTTCTGGGTTCCAACAGTGTGACATTTCTTGAGTGTTTGCAAGGCCAAAAAGTGATGGGAAGCCGGAAGAAATCTCTTTTCCGTTTCTCAGATGGGAGGAGGTTGTGTAGAAGAACCTGTGCTGAAGATGTGCTCCCAGTGGATCGTGGTCTTTATTGGGAACAGCATCAATATCCCCTGGGAGTCAACATGCTTTTTCTCTAAATGCCTCTCTCCTCTTTATGGGGAGATAGAACTTCAGAAAATCTATTTTTATTTAAGACCTTCCAGTAAATTATGAATATAAAAGTTTTTATTCATATTTTTAAGTGTATCAAGAGAAGAATGTTCTCTAAAATATTTGGCAGGCTTTCCACAATGAAATTCTATTGTTCTTCCTTAAACATCCCCAAAGACTTCAGTTGCTCTCACATAACAGTATAGAGCTTTTCACATGTCAGGGGATCTTTTTTTTTTTAATTAATGAATGTAATTTCATTGAGTTTAATATTTTAGCCAGGATTTATTATGTGAAGTCTCTAATTTATGTTCAGCTCAGGTGAATGGTACCTTACATTTGTCATCATAAAAATGATTGATTGGAGGTCTCATTACAAAGCAGGAGTGTGATGGCTCCCATTTTATTCTGAATAGGAGCAATGACAAAAAACACTGCTATGTGTGACACTTTCTTGTCATTTTTTCTGCACTCTCAGCTGAGGGAAACTGAATTGCAAGGAGTTATTTTCTCTGTTTCTGAGGTTGTCTTTCAGGCCCAGTTTGAGGGAAATGCATCAAATCTGGGACACCTCCAACCAAGACTTGCATGTCTGGTGCCCCAGAGGTACCTCTAGGTCTTTGGCTTTTAAACTTTTGATTTTCTTGAGCCTAAACCTCACTGCTAGGTAGAGCACTAACCTTAGCAAATATTGTTATTTTTGTGAATTTGAATAAGTAATTTCTCCCCTCTGGCATAAAAATTATCAAGGAAATAAAATATATCTTAATTATATTGTTTTTATATCTGTAACATGACAGCAATTATCCTTATCCAACTAACTTTTCAAAAGAAACACTGAGTATTCTGCAGCTATATTTTCTGCCCTTTTCTAAAGATATGGATTTTGGGGTTTTAAGTATTATTTATCTCAGCTGTAGGAGTCAGAGTAACTACATCTGGGATATTTGGTATTTGAAGTATGAATAATTAAGAATTGACTGACAAAAGCTGTGTAAATAGAGTAGAATTTTGTTTGGCCGTGTAAATAGAGTAGAATTCTACTCTGAAGAGACAGCAGACACTACAGACACAGGAGAGGATTAAAAAATTTCCCACTGATGAACAAAAATACATTGAACTGTGCTCACAGCACTCATGCATGCACAGCAAAGACTGGTTAAACTTCGTAACTGTGCAGAGCATAAAAGTTAAAACCCAGTATCTCTTCTGGACCTGAAACAATCCCAAAACAACCACGGCTTCTACTGGGATCTAAAGCTTTCTGCTGGGGTATTCTAAGAGCATAACGTGCCTTTGGGCCAAAGTGAATCTGAAAATCAAAACTCTGGAGGCCCTTATTGCTCTTTTGCAATTTATCTTAAAGCACTGCCATATAATCAAGGATTAAAGGCATTAAACCATCCTAAAGAAACATAAGGATGTGATTTTATCTGAGTTATCAGATGATAGTTTGAAAGCATTTTTGACTGTTTAATTAGAACATATTATTTCTTTGGTTTGGACTGAATAACCAAGTAATTTTTAAAAGGAAATTATTAAAATCGGAAGGATTCTCTTCCTCCTGTGGAGATTTAGCCTTTGAGTATATGTCACAGGCTGACCATCTTTCTGATCTGCTTAAGCTTCAATCAGGTTTAAGTGTAGGCAGCTCACTAAACTGCAGTGACATGCACGCCTCACTTGATCACATGAGAATTGTAGTGGGGCTTAGCCGAGCCAGTATAATCCTAGTGACTAAATTTAAACAGCAAACTTAGGTAGTTACTTGTTCTGTAACTGTAACTTGCTCTGTAATCACTAAGCTGCCCGTAATTTGCATCATTCTAAACCCCCTTAGAGTTAATACTTTGAAATATTTCAGTATAATATTTAGTGTGTACCTTTAATTTTAAACTCTAAATTAAAGTTGTATTTAACAATTATTAGCATTGATATTAAAAGAAAATTCTAAATACTGCTCCATACATTCACAAAACAGACCTAAGTTTAAATAGCCTACATAATATACCCAAAGTGTTAGACTGAAATACAGAGTTCATTCAGCTGGAGAGATTTTGTGGCATGAACTAAGGTTATCTAATGTACAGATTTGGCAGAAAATGTCTCAATAAGAGCTGAAACAGCTAATCATGGTTTGAGAGAGAGGCACACAGGACATGCTGAGCCAGAGAAGACCTTCTCTTGCTTTCCACAGTGGGAATGAAATCATTCCAGATCATGAACCAAGCTGTCAGAAGCAGTGTGTGCTGTAAGGAGGTGCGTGGCATTGACAGGGAACACAAATCCCTGGTGGAACTCAGGAAAATGTGGAAAAGGGCATTCAGATATTAAATCCAGGGTCAAGTGCTGTGCTCAGCCTCCCACAGGTATATGCTGGAAAACACAGCCCATGTGTTTTATATCCTAATTTCTAGTTGCATTCAGAGCTGGAAGAGTTCCTAGACCAATTTAGGCAGCTCTAAATATTAGAACCTCCCCAGGTTTGTCATTGGCCTTCATTTTCACCATTGGGCTCACCTCTTCCTTTTTCCTCTGTGCTTTGTAAGAGCAGAGTGCAGCCAGCACCTCTGGGGTCACCAGCCTTGGACAAGGACCTCCAGGGCACGCTGAAACCTTGGTCTGAGCTGACCACTACTATTTTCAAGTGGCATTTAAAAATGGAATAAAAATTGGACAACATTTCTGAAGTGTAATAGAAGTGATTGCAGGCAGGCAATTTCGCCCTCGTTCTCCTAGTAATTGCATTTTTTTTGTGGCTGTATTTTCCAAGCTTCTCAATAATAGGCAGTATTTATTTACCTTAGTACTCTCAAAGCCGATTTGGATGGCAGCTACCTTGCTTGTTGCTGGCTACACCCACAGAGAGAGGAGGTGCTGTCCCTGACACATGGAGCTAAGGATCCAAAGTGTCAACATAACATTTGCTATTCCCAATAAACTGCGATGTACTCTTGTGCAAACAGAATTGTAAAGTCTTTATTTCCACATGTTTTCCAGTCTTTGCTGCAGGAGTGCACTTAAACTGACTCCCAGAAACTTGGGACTTGTTTCACCAGGAGCTCTGAAGAAATGTAATTATTTTTCTGCAGGTGCTCTGCAAACATTGGTGAAGTCACAGGTCGAAAAGACCTAATTTATAAAGAATTAACTGTTTATACTAGCCTTCTCAACATATGACTCAAAGTACTTAGACTGGGCAAATTAAATTTCCTAGAGAACTGCAGATAAAGCAGCTGAGTATTGAACTGGTAGCAAAGAGAAATTAATTTTGCTAGTTCCTGGCCACCAAAACACATGAGACTTGTAAAGAGAACTGCTGGCAAAGGATGAGAAAGATGTTAAAATTTATATTATTTTGGATTTTCTGAAAGACATTTTATGTGGGATGGAGAGGGGAAAACGACCAACAAGCCACTCCCACTGAGCTATTCCATTTTGGGTGCATTACATTACAATCGATAAATGGAATCTGTGCTCTGCTGGCAAAACCAATTTCCAACCCTGCAGTTTGACCATACCAGTATTTTCCTGTTCCTCTGCTCCTGCCTGCGAAAAGATCCAAGTTTTCCTAACTTCCTTCCTGTTCCTCACCAGTTTTTCTTTCAGCCATCATACATTGGTGCTTCTTGGTCTACTCTTCTCTTGGATAACCTCACCTTTTCTTGTGCCTTCTCTGATGTGTGGCTTTTTTTCTCTTCATTCACAATTGCCCTTAGCAAACCACCCTCTCCTTTTACTTGCTAGATGGAGAAAAAATGTTTTTTTCAAAAGGCATGCATTATATAAATGCTTATGCATAATTTTTGATGTTGAATAATCCTGGTATTCCATATTTTTCTCTAGTTTGCCATGTGGTCCTTGAAGTCATGCTGCTGTAGTCCTTTGCTGCTTATGCCTTACAAAGCCGACCCTGCAAGCTGAATCCATCTTGTCTAATCTAAGCAGAAAGCATTATCTTCAGGAGTAAGTATTCTGATTTAGAATCCTGGGGTAAATATTCAGTGTGGGAGGGTTTTCTAACTTTTTTGTCAGCAGCCTTGGCAATAATCCCATAGGATAAGAAGTTACTCTTCCATAGCCCAGCTGTCATCCTTTGCTCTTAAGCTTACTGGTAAAATGCCATTTTCACCATGAAACACACTAAACAGATGTTTAAATTAACTTATCTTACACAGTCAAATGACTTCAAATTCATTGTGATCTATTGAGATACACTCACGATTATTAAAAAAACCAGAAAACAGCTTGTATTTGTTAAGTGTTTAATTCTGTGAATATCAAGTGCAAGAGAGTGGGCTGCATTAGTTTCATGCTCCAACAAAGAAAGGGAGAGGAAAACACAGAGACTGATATCATTGTTCAACCTGTACTTTAAGTAAAGTCACATTTGTGGTCAACAGATAAGAAGTGACTTGTCTGAAGTACTCTCAGGGAGCTGATAAGTAAACTCCTGGAACAAATGGAAGGAGGATTATGAGACTGGGAGGGAATAAAATTAAGACTGATAACATATGGAGTCTTGCAGCTATTTCTCCTGTTTCCTAAAGATTAATTTTTGCTGCTGATATTTTTTAGGTGATTTAATAATGAATGTGGCTTAAAATGCTGGCAAAGGGCAGATTTTAGCAAATAATTGTGACGTTGAGATCACAAGAGCTGAGGATTGTAATGGCAAATTTTTACTAAGGAAATTTTCCTGAAAGCTGATGAGTGGTAAATATATTTTTCACAATGTTAACAATCAACGAAGACGAGGAGATGGAATCATAATATGACTGATTATGGCCAAGAGCTTTTATTGATTTTAAAACTGTGGATAGATATCCTTGTACTTCTCTCCATGAGATGCTTACAAGAAGGTTTGTGAAGTGTGTGATTTCTGTGTGGCAGGAGATGCTGAACAATGGAGTCCCCGAAAGACAATGGCATTGCTCAGAAGGGCAGATGATGACAGAAACTTTATAATATAGCCATATGATATTGGACTGAACTGAGCTCAAACAGGCTGCAGACTTACTCATATGAACCACTTGGGTCAACTTCATTTGTCTACATATTATTCCTATGACTTTTGTTTTTCTTCAGGGTCAAAACATATTGTTTTAATTATGTTTTTTTCTTCTTTGTGCATGTGGGAGCAATGGAGGGTAGGTGATCTTTGCTTCCAACAGCAGACAATCCTGGCATCCCTAGAAGGTTTTGGCAGCCTTTCAATTGATGGGAGTGACCAAATCAGTCAGAGGAGTGAAGAGTTTGAAGTGTCAGGGGATGGAAAGAGGTGTTGGAAGATCTTGTTAATGGCTTGCTTCAACATTTTCATGTACAGTATGGACTGAATCCTCTTCTTCCATAATTTAAACTCCCACTATCTGCAGAATGGAGGTTCTGTGCCAATTTCAGCTGAATGAAAGGGCAGAACAATTAAAGGCTGATGTACCCAATTTCATTCTTTTGCTGGATTGACAATAACAGAATCTGCCACTTTAAGAAACTTATTGTAATCCTATTCCTCTGTTTTATAAAGCATGTTTATATAAAACCCCACTCACAGCAGTTAATCAAATGCCTTTGTGGACAGATAAATAAAGAAGCAGCAACAGGAATATGTTAAAAGCAGTCATTAGCATGTACCTCACATCAAAGAAAAAAGTACTGCAATTAATCATAAGGACATAATTTTCCTTAACCTGATTTCAGATTGCTGTTTTAGGTGCAATTTATGCCACACACCCACCCATGTCTATTTTAATCAAACATTTTTTGCTGATGCGTGAATTAAAGTAATATAAGAACAGAGAGCTGAGAGATGTGATAGAACAAATAAAAGGCTCCTCATTCCAGAACCTCAATATACCAGGTAAAAGAGAAAAAGAAAAAAAAAAAAAAAAGAAGGAAACTTTTTAATCAAATAAAAAGACTTACGGATGTTCTAAATCAGTCTGACAAAAGGTCAAAGTAACTTAATATCTTTTCCATTAACCATTTGGTGTCACCAGAGCATCTACAAAACAGTGAAGAGTTTTCATGATTTCTGTGCAGACAGAAAGTGTTCTGATCACTGCTCATCTCTTGTAAACATTGTAGATAAAGAAGTAATTTCATTTAAATATAAATAGATTTTTTTAACTGACAGACTCTTCTTGTATAAATAAGACAGGGTCTTTTGTGTCACTTGTAAATGGCATGGATCTATTGATGCTCTTGGTGCAGACCTAATGTGTGTTACCTGGATTCGGCTGTCTCCCTTCATTTTGAACTGATTTTGATTGCAAAGAGGAAATGATGAGCCACAGTGAAGTTAGAGAGTGTCTTGGTACCAAAATTCAGCAAGCATTGCTGTGAGCTGTTTCCTTATGTCACTGGCCCTCTGATTGTTCCTTGTGCTTGAATTCCCTCTCGGTGAAATATCACCTGTGTGTACCTGCTGAAACTCCAAACTGTGCATCCACTGAACTTCTGTTAATGACCAAATATTGGTGTAAATTATTCTTGCTTTTGCCAAGAGTCTAACAAACCTCTCTATCTAGATCAACAGGAACCATTTGTAAGTTAGTTTAACCTATGACATTCCCTCCACAATGGAACATACAGGGAAATCATTGCCAATATCAGTGTTGTTGATCCTGGTAATGTAGCTCAGTTCCCCCACTCCCCTTTTTTTTTTCCTTTTGGTAAACATTTGTTACACTCCTCTACAATGTTCTTTTCTGGTCCACTTAATTCCATCTCAGATAAATGACTATTAAGATTGCTCCTTTTAATAGACTGACAAATATATTCAGACTTAGTCTAAAGTAAGTAGTGTCAAGTCAAAGTTTTACAAGAATTGATGCAGAAATGTTAATACTACTTGTTCTAGTAAAAGCATCAAGGTAAGTAATCTTGTCAATGAAAGATGAGTGGGAAAAAACTGAGCTTTCTACTTGAACAGAATTATGTTTGAAACTCTGTGCTTCTGAATGAATAATGAATCTATTTCAGGTTTCCTTCAATTACTCAAACCCTAGAGTAGATGTGTCCTGCAAAGGTCCATCTAATCCTGTAGTCTTTGATGCAAATGGCAACTATTACTTAAAGGAAGGTGTAAGAATAAGGGAGGCAGAGAGAGATAAGCATACCAAGCCTTCAGCCTTGAAAATATGGCTGGTAACTTCCTGAAATTATAGCAAACAAAAATTTTGTTCATGTTAGTGCCCAGTAGATGTACCAAAACTAGAAGACTGCAGAATTTAGCTCACTTTTTTTTAATGAGAAACAGCATTTTCAGTATTACCAAAAGAAAATAGCTAAGGGTAGGCATATCTATTCCAAAAAATTCTAATGTTCAGATGCAGTCAAGATTTGCTTTTATAATGGTAGGAAAAGGCGCTAGAGCCCCTATATGATTATTGTCAATTATTAATAATATGCACTGAATCGACTTTAAAAGCAAATTCCATATGAATCAAAAACCTGAGACTGTGATCTAAATTTACTAAATGTAGAACATCTTCTATTGGTATGTCTGATTTAGAGTGTGAAAAATGTTGTTTGATTAGTTCTCTTGCTGCTTCTGCACCCATTATTTCCCTTGTGTCATTTTATTTATTAGAAGCATTCTGAGGAGGCAGGAATTACAACAGTGCAGCTGTTATTTGCTCAGTCTGGAGAGAAATGGTCACAGTGAACGATTCTACTTTTTAAGCTCTGGGATGAAGTGTGGATATTTGAACTGTCATGTCCACTCATAAAATATCCAGTTTAACTGGACTCAAAGCTTCCAGTGACATTGGCCTGCTGCCTTCCTTGAGCTGTCTGTGATGGGATGCTACCCTGATCAGTCAGGGGCTGGGTGTGGAGAGAGATGTGATGAGCTGATGTGGTTTGAGCTGCCTGCACTGTGTTTGCTGCAGGCACCGAGTTTGAGTTTCATTGGGCTCTAGTGATTCAAGTAATTCAATTTTGCCTGGAAGCTGACTACACCCAGGCTTGCTTAGAGAGCAGGTGGCAGTCACTTAATCCTGGAAGGTTATATCATGCTACTGGGTTGCAGAAAATACTATGTTATTACCAGAGAAAAGATTGATCCCTTAACTGGGTTTAGAGAAATCCACGCTTCCTTCCACTTGTGTACACAGACGCGGGTGCATCTGAATTGTGTCATTAAAATCCCTCTGGCAAAGTTTCTGCCTCTAAGCCCTGCTAATCAAGTCTTGCCTACTTCAAAAGATATATTCTAGTTCCTAAATCTTCTCCATTGGTGAATTATTTCCATGATGCATGACCTTGCCATGCTTTCACACAGGGGCTGTGGAGGGAAGCTCTTGTCTCCTTATTGTGCCACAGGAAGCACAGACTGCATTTGCAAAGAGGTTTGTGACAACAAAATGAGTGATGGAATAGGCAAAATTAGACTGTAATCAATAGCCATTGGCCAACAATTCGGTGCCTCAAAGTACAAGGAAAACCTGAATAAAAAAAACTGGTAAGAGAAACTGGACGGCCACCAGAAAATTTCACTTGGAGACTCCGACTTGTAAGGAAAACAAAATAAATGGAGAGATCTAAAAACAGCGCTGCTTGAAGCTCTGATATCCCCTCTTTTTCAAACTTTTTTTTAATAAATGTCAGAACTCTTTTCAGGGCTCCAGGAGTTTTTGCTTCCTCCTCAAACTTGTCCTAGAAGACCTGACCCCAGACGTGTGCACACAGAGAGCAATGTTCCCACTCCCTAAAATGAGAATTCAAACAAAACTCTTATTTTCTTTGCACCCCTGGCAGCCACCCTATCTTTGTGTTTCTTACAGAATTTTCTCTTCTTTGATGTTTTGGTTTAAGCTGTAGCAAGTTTGAGTTGCAAAGGTTTTTGGTTATGTTTTTGCATAACCCTATTGGCTCCTTTATATTACAGATGTTAGAAAGAACAGAAATGAAAACTTGTACCAAATCTACCGAGATATCTTGATCAGCAGAACATTTTTTCCATAAACAAGCTTCTCTTTTACAACATTTGAAACCCATCTAATTACCCCAGAACAGCAGAATGAGTTCAGGATGTTGGGAGGATCTGGAAGGCTGTTGTTTTACAGTAAATGGCTTTAATCATCTGATAACAGAGCTGTGCTTTATGCATAGAAAGTCCTGTTTCCCTTTTTTCCCCCTCCATCAATGTGTTCCATATCAGTTTTCTCTCTGAGCTCAAGCCACAGAGGATGTGGACAGTCATGTTATATCCCATTTGCTCTGTCTGCTGATTAAACAGGAAAGATTAGGTTAATGTCATGTTACCCTTTAAAAAATCATTGCTCTTACAAGTACATGTTTTGTGTTTTAAAGGCATTTACCCTTTGAAAGAGAGAGGTTACAAGAGCATAAAATCAATGTAAAGAGCAGTTAGAATTGTACATAGCCTACATTTTTGTCCTTAAATCAAAAAATGCCTTCATGTTGTATTGTATCTTGTATTTTCACACAGCTATATCTGGATGCTTTGGAACAGATCATCTTTCATTGTCTCAGATGTGGATTTGGCAAGGAGCTTCTGTGCTGATCTGAATTCTGGGAAGTCTGAACTCTGCATGGTCTACTTCTGTCAGAAAGAAGAAGTTCACAGATAACCTTAATTGTGATAAACAATTTTCCATAGCTATTGAAAGTCAGTTGGATAGACACTGAATACTTTTTGCTTACTTAATAGTAATGACTCACAAAAGTCACTCACAAAAATTATGTGAATTTCATAACCTTTCATTTCGTTGGAATCTTGTCACCAGCCTGCATTTATGCAAAACCCAAAATACTTTCTCAACAAAGTTATGCCTTTCAGTGGAAAAGCACATCTGCTCTGGGCTTTAAACCCCTTCATGCTGATTATCTCACACAGCCCAATGGGTGAGGGGCTGGGGACCCCAGGCTCTCTGCACGGAGCCAAGCCTCTGCTTTGGCTCAGGTCCTGCAGCCCAGCATGTGCTGAGTCCAAGGGAGGCTGGAAGTAATGTGAGAGGAAGAATTCTTGCACAAAAAGCTCACGTGCTAGGTGCTGGATGAACTATAACTTCACCCATGTGCTTCTTTCATAAAGAATGCTCCTGTGACACCATTTTCTCCCGTTGCTTACTTGCTATTTTCATTATCACAGCTGCAGTGTTTTGAAACACACACAGGTAAGTCTGAAGGCAAATCCCAGCAGACAGTCAGGAAGCACAGCCTGACAGATTGCTTTGCCTTCATAATCTACTACTGTAAGTAAATGTGCATGCTGGAGTCGATTAATTGCTTCCTTTTCAGTGCAAGCACAATTAGCCATTGATTCCTTTTTGTCAAGCAAGTTCCAGGTCATTTTGCATCTCACAGCTTTTCCTAATGGGAAAGGGAGGTTTAGCACTCTGTGAATCACTTCACTAGGTATTTGAGAGCAAACAGGCTGTGGGAGATGGAGGGTGTCAGCAGGAGCAGCCACACTGCAGCTGGGGACACCTTCCTGGTGCAGAGCCCCAAGGATTTGCTGCTGGGCAGGCAGGCAGAGAGAGCAAGGGCTGCTTCCTCTGCCTTTGCTTGGGCTTTTCCAGAGCTATTTAACAAAAAAGTAGAGAAAAGGTCCTCACAGTGAATGTCTGGTTAACATCTCGATTTTCAGGTGCTCTTTTTCTCTGTAGATCAAGGTTGAAATGTATAAGCAGACCTGTCTGGAGAGTACCCAGCTGTTCCCCAGGAACACAGTGTATTTTCCCAGTTGTCTCCATAGAAGCAAAACAGGCAAGAATTCTAGCAGGTTGGCCAGCCATAACTGATACCAAACAGCCTCCATATTTTATTTTCTAATGATGTGTATATGACAAAAAGCTGCTCTTTGCAGGTGCTTGATTTGTTGAGATTTTTTCAGCCGTTGTTACAAGTGGTGTGATAGTTACATCTGAGATGTCAGAGATGGAATTTCTGATTTAGCCATCAAGAGTGCACCTATGGCCTAAATCTCTCTTGAGGAAGGATGATTTTAGTGTGCTTGTAAAAGATATCCAAAAAACACAGCTGTTTACTTCCAGCAACTAAGTTACAACTATTGGGAAACTATGCCCAGTGTGAACAAATGCTAAACAATAATTGAGGCAATTCACTGCTGTGTGAAGCTCAGTAGAACAGGAAAGGACTTGATAAGGTGCTGTGACTGATATCTTGAAATTGTTCTCTTGAAATTCATTCTAGCCTGGATTATGATTTACTTGCTTTATAAAGAGATACAGGATGCTACACAAATTTTGTCACAGGGGTCTCCCAGAGGGTGTATAGAACATCCTCCAAAGTTTTAGTACTGAGCACATGAAGACTTCAAAAATTCGCAATACAAAGCTCTAGTAGTAAACTAGTTTGCTGTTAGATCTTTTACACTTTGTTACTCTTGTTATTTTTTATTTTTCCTACATATTTAGGAGGGTGTCTGGGCCCCAGAGCCCAAGGACATGGGGACAAGGGAACTGCTACTGGTTGTGCCTCACAATACAGCCTGAGCAGGGGAGCTGGGGCTGTTTCTGAGCCTCTCAGGTGGTAGGACATGCTTGGTAACTGCTGGGATTTTGAGCACTAGAAATGCTTCAAATACAGCACCTTTCATGCATCCTATATACATTTAAGGAAAAATAGTGGAATGAGGTAAAAAAAAAAGGGGGGAGAATTTCCTCTTGAGATAAATTTCTCTGCACAGTCTCCCACCCACATCGCAGCCACAGGCAGCTACAGCCAGCCCTGTCTATAGCAGTCTTAGAATGTGTGTCCAAACACAGCTGTGAGTAATGTTTCAAGATATGCACAGGAAGACCAGCTATTCTGTGTTGTGTGACTGGAAGACTATGAAAGGTTCTGGGATGCCTCAGTAAACCCAGAAGGATTGGTTTTAGCACTGTGAAACATTAAAAATTCCCAATATTTTAGTATTTATATAATGTAGTGACAAAAAATATCACTCAGACTAGGCAAACTTAATGGAAATATTTAGTCTTCTATCATGTGGGAAACAGACTGCAGCTCTTAAATTCTCTTCTGCAAATTCAGAGTCAAAGGGTAATGATTCTCCACATGGGCTAAAATTGAAATATTATACACAGTTGCTGAGGGTAATGATTAGGAATTAGAAGATCTCGCGAGGTTCCTGACCTCTAACATTTTACTATGACAGTGATATTGCTTTAACAGAGATAATTTAATAAGTAAAACAATACTGTTCCTAAAATGGACATTCTTCTTTTTTTCCACTGCTTTGGATTTTGTCTTGCATTAAACATATCAGCCTAAATTTGTCCATGCCATAAATTCACTGGTGTGACTGGAGCAGTGTGAAGGATGTACACATGTGCCAGTCTGCAGCCTTAGCACGTTGTGAAACTCTTGGGAGTGAGCAGAACCATCTGGATTGAGCAATATCTGGTGGTTTGCTGTAATCTCATCCTGTTTAAACTGAAGGCAGACAGTGATGGGCAAGAAACCTTCTGTTTGGGTGATTGTGCTTTTTGGATGTTCATTGCAAAAAAACCCACCCAACCCACAAATATTGGGTTGAAATAGATATTCTTAAATTATGTGTTAAGTAATTTTACTTCAAATTAACAACAGGTATATGATAATTTCTGTGGTAAAGGTAAAGATGGGAAGAGATCCTGCAAGACCTTAATAAACTGGAAAAGGTGTTCCTACATGTAATTCTTATCTCTACCCTTCTGCCTAGAACCTGTCTTTGCTGCTCTGTAGCTTAGGTGGGTTGTTTTCCCCATTTGGGAGCACAGCAGCCCAATTTTTGTCATAAATCCTCCCTGTATCTAGCAGGAACACTTCTCTTCAAAGCATGTACCACTGGCCTTGGGGGAGGAGAAATGACTGAATGACACAGAAAATCTGCTCTTTACCCGAGGTGGCAGGGAAACAGGTGCTCCGTGGCTGCTGGAAGGGGCCATGGGAGAGGATTGTGTGCAAATGAGTTTGGGGATGTCAAATCTCCAGGTGGTGACTGTGACAGTGAGAGGAGATAATTCAGCAGCCCTGCCTTGCAGTGAGCTCTGGCTTTTCTCACCCTGCTGAGTCACACAGAATAACTCAATACCCAACACTGCTCGGGGACTGTCATAAACAAGCCATGGGTTGGATTTTTTTTTCATCCTTCTCTCCACCTAGGAGACTGTATTTTGAGTATAATGAAAGTTTTGCATTGCACCTTTTTTCTTGGGGCAACAGATCAAGAAATAGGATTTTAGTATTAATTTGTCTGTTCATATATCACCTAGCTCATTGAAATATCAGTAGCACTTGAGGGGAACTCCATATGTCACTACACAGAAGAACTTTTCAATAAGGTTTGCTTTGGTCACTGAAAACATTTTAAGCCAAGTTTTGTTTTTTGTTGCTTCACTTAGTTGTCTTTTCAGAACAAGGGTGCGTCAAGACAATGCAGGAGATGATTTTCTTTCTCATTAGAAATGAAATACAAAAAAAAATTGCAAGAAACTCCCTAAAACCTGCCTTTTATTGATGGTTAATACCATAGATGAGCATGTGGATATGAGATTATTATTCAAACAGAAAAACGAGAGCATACCCTTGGCCACTGATATTTCAAGACATTTGGTGCATTTTGCTGCAATGATAAAGGCATCTGGGTCACATGTTTTTTAGTGACTTAATTGCGGTTTTAAGTCCCTTATACTTGGAGGAGCAGTTTTTCACAGATAAATCAGGGAGATGTAATTTGTTGATACCCTAGCTCAGTGATGAACAGCACTGAGAATTGTCCTGTGGAGATGCCACTGTGGTGGATAGGGGATATTTCCAAATCCGTAAACTAGGAGCACCTGGGGAAATACTTTAACTATATAGTGGCATTTCATGCATCAGAGACTGGATTTTTTACCTCTTTCACCCTCCCTGAATTCCTGAGAGATGAGTGTTGGAAAGTATGGAAAACCAAGATGAGAATACTTGGATTTAACTGTGTGTTGAATTCTTATTCCAAAATACGTCAGTGATTACTGGGAGATAGACAGAAACTATCCCACCTGTCCTTGTGGAGAAGAACACAGAATATTCTGTGTTCAAAATATTCTTTGTACTGTGCCAAGGGCAAACTATGGTGTTTCCAAGGGGCTAAGCTACAGTCCTGTGTGTTATTCATTAGAAAGGGGAAATTTTTCCCTCCCCACTAACTGCAGAATTCTCAGCCTCAAAATTTCCTTGAATCACACTGAAAATGAAAAGATAAAGCTTTTCTCTCCTAAAATTTAATCTTAACTTTTGGGTGTGAGAAGAGTTAAGTTCTTGATTTCTCAAAGGCACCTCAGTTTGGCTCTTAAAATTTATTCTTGCTCTTTCATCTGCACACAATTCTGTCTAGAAATGTATATAATTTCTTTCACTGGTTGAAGCCTAGGTATGCATTTGTTGGCACAACCAAATAATTATCTATCCAAGTAATATAAAACAATTGTAAAGATATTTGCAGCTCCCTTCACTTTATTCACAATTACCATAAAACTAAGGGAATGTGAGGAATGAGGTCTGGATTCGTCTTTGAACAATGCAGAGGCTTCTAGAAAATAGATTTTAATTACATTCCTCCTCTGTTTGGAAAGGTTATACATCAGGAAAAGTCTTCTGAGTCTTTTTTGTGGCAGAAATGTAGCCACCATATAAAACCTGTAATAAGAATTGTCAAATATAACGATTTTATGATGTCTGTTCATCATCTGGGCAGTGAAGCTTTTCTTAATGAATGCTCCAATCTGACAGACGAGGGCCAGGGAAGAAGCAGCACAAAAGCAGTACCACAGCTTCAAGGAAAAACACAGAGGTGAATATTTGAAAGTCAGAGGCACAAAGTTTTCTACTTCTTTTGCCATTGCTGGTGGTGAGAGGCTGAAGGTGGATGATAGGTGTGAATTCAGCCAGGGGGATGGGGCAGGGCTGAGAGCTCCTATTGCCCAGAGAGACCAAGGAGAGGGGTCTGAAGCAAAGGTTATCAGGTACCTTGGAGGGTGTGTCAATCAAGCCACATGCTCTTCAAGTTTGGGTCCTTGGATTTGTTTTAAAAACAGTGAGATTACAACAGAATCCTGTAGATTATCTATTTATATCATGCTGAATAAAATGGCAAGGATTTTGGAAAAGCAGTCTCTCTCTCCAAGCTGAAATATAGTTTTAGCCTCTGTATGGATGGCTAAGAGAACCTCACAGTGTTAATAAATGATAGAGAGTGGGGCATTATTTTTTTTTTTTTTTTGAGCAAACTTTCCAGGGGCTTAGAGATACCTATTAAAACAGGCAGGACCTGACTGCTGCATGCTCCCACTGACATCAGTGCAAACCTGCCAAAGTTTTGCTCCAGTAGGATCAGATCCTTCGGGCCGTGTCTCCAGTTGTTTACACAGACGTAAATTAAGTGTGAATCTATTGTGGCCAGCACAGGCATTAATCATCCTGTCAGCCTATGAGAGCTGCCTTCGACTGTGCACTGAACTTTGTGAAGTCTCTCCCTCCCTACCCTGTGATAAATGTGCCAGACCAAGAGTGGCTAATGGCTAATGCCCATCTCACAGCCCCGTGCCCCTTCCCAGGCACTGTCTGGGAGCTGCTGCCTCCAGCACCAGTGCTGCTTTAGGAAACTGCTCCATGGTTTGTGCTTTGGGACTGTGAGGTGCAGCACACTGGTTTGTCACTTGTGTGGTTGGGCTCAAAATCTGTCTGCCAAAGCACTTTGCTAATACACGATACCTTTCTCTCTCTGTCTGGAACAAAGTTCTTGTTTCAGATTTGGTGATGCCAGCACTCGAGGATCTGTGGTTCAGCTCAGAGCACGAAGCAGCATCTCCTGGGGACAAGTTAATTCAGCAACAGCTACGAGGCAGCACTGGCCCTGGAAGGAAACAATGCATCAACTCCCTGGAAAAAAGCCTTAATGCCTGTTGTGAGTCAAGATTTACATGGTAAAATGGACTACTAGCTACTGCAGTAAAGTACGTGTAGGAAAATGTTATGGATCCACAGGAAGATGGTAGGGGTTATAAGAAGAATTTATTATTGTGGCAGTCTGGTTCTTTTCTTTTTCAGTGAATTGTAAACCTGAGTTTCATACTGAGATACTCAGTTAGTTGAGCTTGTTCTTAACTATTTCTTACTGACATTAGTAATACAGATTATAAAATATGGCTGCAAGGTTTTGTTGCTCTTTTAATTTACAACAGACAGAACTGGAAGTTCATACTGAAAAGTTGGCTCTCAATGTTTGTAAACACAAACACAAACGGGAATTTATTTGCACTTAATTGCGTCCTCAGAGAATGGCTGCATTCTGTGTGTGTTTTCTTTTTATGCTGGGTTCTGCAAGGCTGCCTAAAACAAAGAAATATCTTTATTTTTAAAAAGGGATTTCACTCTTCATAACTGATGGCTTTGCAATGTTCAGGATAGATGGCATTTTCTTATCATGTTTGGTGTTTTTAGGAAAGTAACAAGGACACAAGGCTTAGGCTTCACCTGGAGCAGACCACGACTTGTTCTCTGTGAGTCGGAGCAGTTTGCAGCTGTGCTGTGGGGAGGAGGGATGTCTGTGCCATGTAAGCAGGATGCAGGAACCCTCCCAGGATGCTGTGAGTGAGCCTGAGGCACTGACACTGTCCTCATGCACTGCCCAGGTGTGGTCTGAAACCTCCCAGCAGGTCACAGCACAGCAATGGACCACGTCCACTCCTGTTCCCCATTTTCATTTAAATATTGAAGAAGTTACACTGAATAAACAAGGGGGTGTATTTTGACCCGTGCTCTCCATAAATATGATGTTTCATAGTTTTAGTCATGGAATATACTGTTTTGGAGAGATTTTGTTTCATACTAACAGAACTTTTTCAACTCGAAGTTCTGGATTAAAGAAAGCATTTGGGAACAGAAAATGAATCACGCCAGTGGCACTATGAATAAGTTTTTACATTCATAATTTAAGGCTCTTCACACATTTTCTTTGGAAACCTCAAGTTTCCATTTTGAGGCCTGAATTTGTATTTTAATGAATCAGAACATGTGAAAGCAGTATGAAAATAAGCTTTTAAATCTTGGGGGAACTTTAATTCAGAACAGTCTAGCAATAGAAAATTGCTTTCAACAGGCTACATCTTTGCAAAATTTGAAGGTAAAAAGGACAGCTGGATTATAACCTACATAAACATAGATGTTCTAAGACTGTAGAGTGCCTACCGTTGTCCTCAGAAAAGTGACGTGAATGAAGTCTTAGTATTTTCTGTACCTGTTTCACAATTAACATAAAAAGATAGAATGTACACTTACATGTAAGTAATATAAATTTCTTAGTAAAAATGAGGGAAAAAAGTAATTTGAGTGACCAAAATCGCGCTAAATTAAGTTTAAAAAGGAATGAAAACCTGACATTGATTTCTAACTGCCCAGGCAGTGGCCCTTTGGCTGCCCTCGAGGTGCCTGACGTGCTTCCATTCCAAAGCTTGGGATGCTACAGAGTACACAGGCAGTGCAGCACTACAAACAACTTCGATTTAGGAAGTTGTGATGGTTTTCTACCCTCTGAACTTGGACTACTGGAAGGGTTTTTTTTGTTTGTTTTGATTTTTTTTTTCCCATTGTGGGTGTTTTAAAGGAGAGTTACTCAAATGCTTTTGCCCAAAATCTGATGAGACTGAGAGATGAATGTGGGCATTACTATGTCCAAGCATTCACTTGGTCCAGAAGTTACAAAGACTTAAGTGCATCTACAGGAGTAAAAACAATCTTGAACCAGGCTAAGCAAGAATCTGTGGTGTGGTTTTTCCAAGGGAGCCACATGGAAGAAAACACAAATGCAATTCACAGATGAAACTACTATGAGAAATGATGGCAGCATTGCAGCATTAATGTTTTCATTTTTAATGCAAATGAAATTACAGATATTTTTCATCTGATTTTTACAATAACATTTTTTCAGGCCTCAGAATAGAGTGTTAAATACAAGACTTGGTCATTTGGTTACTCAGTGACATCTGAACAATGCTGGGTTTACGAAAAGTCTGTGGTTTTAAATTAGGTTTGCCAAGTGTTACATAAAACAATCAGATATGCACAAGTCAAAGCTGTTGAAAGCCTGGATTATAGGGAGATAGAACTCAATGAGCATTACTGCCAACAAATAATCTGACCTGTTTCTGCCATCAGTATGGAGTTCCTGAAATATCTGGTGGCACATTTTAGGTAACAATGTCGACTTAAAATAAAAATAGCCCTGAATTTCCTGTGACTTGCATCAGGAAAGACCACAATATCACGAGCAATTTTTCAAAGGTAGACAGAGACTGTTTCATGCTAGCAATTTTATATGGGTTCATAACTCAGGTATAACATCACTTTGCCTGTTACCAGACTCTAAACAAAATAGCAGAAGTGTCTATTTTTTTAAATCTTGGCTTAACTTAAAAGTTCTACCAATTACTATCCTTTCATGGTGGAAAAAGAATTACTAATATGTCTTGCTGGAAATCCTGGTGCACTTTTTAATGTTTGCTTTGAATTGCCAGCATACTTTTCTAGGTAGAAAAATACAATATTAGTTCAATCAGCTCAAATGCAGAGCAGACCAATGTTGCTGGGCTTCCCAGCACAGTTAATAACAAGCAGCACTCTTGTGGTTTTAAATCTGAATTAAATTTGCAGAAATCAGGGGAAAATTTTGGCCTGATTTATGGTTACATATTATGCCTTGAGGTGGTAACTCTTTATTTTCCTGAGGACTGTGAGAGTTTAGACCAACCTGTGTGTTGGTTTAGACCAACTCAAAACAGATGAATTCCACTGGACAACTCAGGGGAGCTTGGAAAAATAATGCCAGTGAGATTTTGGCTCCCTCTGGAAGATTGCAGGGATTTTGCCATTAACATCATCTGGGGCAGATTTTTTCCTTTTGCTTTTCATCCCTGGTGGAATCTGTTTAATCCCCTCCTGGGCCAGTGAGATGGAGCAGCACTGAAGAAGGTGTGGTGATGTAAAGCATCAGGAATAAGTAATAAAAACCTGTGTTCAAAAGGCTAGACTAATATTACTTTATCCTATGTGCAACCACAGAAGGAAGAAGGACTGATACATGTAGCTCTTCTTTTCAGCACAGACAGAAATACTTCCTAGATTGTTATAATCTCCAAGCAAAGTTTCTCAAAAATCCCCTTTCTTTTGTGGAAAGATTTAAAAATAGAAAAAGTAGAGTAGAGTTTGTTTCTTAAAGACAAGGGGAAAAAAATAAAAAAGCACAACTGCTTAATATAAGAAATCACTTGTTTATCATATAAATCAAATGAAAAATCTTCTATTTGTTAATTTGCATGAGCCAAGATTTACATATGGCAGAATAAAGTAAATTCAGAATACAGAAATATTCCAGCATTGAATGTACTACAGATTGCTGTGTCTGACTAAATTGTCCTTCTTGGCTTTATGTTGTAAAGGAGGGTTTCAGCAAACATGAATTTGTCATAACTAGTCCTTAACAAAGGTGATATTTCAGTGAGGAGACCTGGCAAACCCGTTTCATTTGCCAGTGTCATTTCCAGGTTCATGTTCAGTCTGTATTTCTTACAACTCTGCTTTGTCACTCCTTATTTAGGACTGATTTTCAATTTCCCTCTTTTTTCAACTGCATTGAGCCATATCTGCCAGGGAAGCAAATCTTAAAACTAAATCTAGAATTATTAGTAGTAGGACATTTATAGAAGAGGTCATTTCCTGTCCCTTATAGGTCTATAAATAATAGTTAATATAAAGATGGGTTTTTTTCTAATAAAAGAGCAGCAAATCAGGATGAGAAAATGATGTGTGGTAGGACAATGCATTCTGTATTGACTGCAAAGATCTGTCTTCCTCCCTAAAAACCCAACAGATTTGCTAAATTGCCAAAGTGAATGTTATACACCATAAAATGGTAACATTTTAAAAATATGTTTTACATAAACATCTAAATATAGGTTGCATTTTACTTCCTTAGGTATGCTTAAATATTTGCAGACTGCACTGGGCTTAGTCCACACGTCCCCTCCCATCACCCAGTGTGTCAGCTTACATCCAGACATTGGTTTTGATGGCTGCAGTTGTTGAGTCTCACCTCGTGTCAGTGATGTTGTCTTCCACGCTTCTGTTTTAGGTGTGGATATTGCTGACAAGTTTTTCCTGATCATGCTGACATTTGCCATGTGACCACTGAAAATATATGTCTCTAAGCACATGATGAGCAATAAAGACAATGTTATTATATCATTTAGATATATATCTATGTATATAGATTTTGTTTCCTTATACAAACTAAACCTTCTTTGTATGAAAGAGCATCTCTGTTTCCCTCTGTCTCAGATTTATTGATTTCAACGGGTCATAATGTAATTCAATGGAGGCTGAATAAATTGCTAAGTGTTTCCCAACTGCATAGTACAGAAATTGGTCACTACTGACTTTCTAACTGGAATTCTGCCTGAGTAGATTCATATCCCAGTCCAGACTGAAATAACTACTAGATGTTTCTGGTTTTGAGGTGATGTTTTCTAAGTTCCACTTTCATGGTTCCTGTTGCATGGACTGACTTCCTGGCAGGTTAGGAGGAGTCATCACAGACTGGTAACTGGTGGCCTCTGGAGGAAGGACTGGAGTTCAGTTCCTTTTCCAATGAATGCTTAACAGAAAACCTAAACAGGTGCTGGAGTGGTGACAGGGAGACAGGTTCCTACTGAAGGAAAATTTTCTCACTTTTTAATCGTGCTCAAGATCCATGCTCTGTCCAAAGGCATATTTAAATAGCCTGTTGAAGTTGAGCTGTTTCCAAAGAGACTAATTCATGTAGTAAAGCAGTTACAGGTGTGGCTCAGCACAGGCATGCTGGGGCTGGTATTTGAGGTGATAAATCAAGAGGGAGAAAAAGGAGATGGCAAGGATGAAGGGAGAGAAATGGAGAGTTAAGCAGATGTAGAAGTTGGCAGTGAAGCTAGCCTATTAAAACAGACTACTCTGCTCCTCTTCCTTGCAGGCCCAAGCCAGCAGATGTGCTTTGAGAATTCCCATCGGATCAGGCTTCACAGAAGAGCCAGAGCAGTAACAAGTTCATAGTTCCCAGCAGGGTTTAAGATCAAGCTGGAAGCTGTGCTGCTCTGCCTTGTCAGGCTGTGGATGCCCAGAAGCAAATCCTTTCCTTTCCCTTTCTCTCCAGAGCTTTGCTCTTCAAGTGCCACAGGAAGAGGAACACGGGGTTTGAGGAATGAAATTTTTACTCTTTGATTCTTGGCTCAGCAGTTAGCCTAATTATTATTGTAAATGTGGCAGGCAAGTTGTCTTTCTAACATGTTCTCTCTCTTTTGAACTATCCATATAGATTGTGAAAAAATTTCAATACTGCTCTAAGATGCCAAAGTTCAGTTTTAAAATTAAAAAGCCCAGAATCCAGAAAGACCTTGCTGTGCTGTCAAGTATAACCTCACCTCCTAAGCATTTGAAAGCCTGAAGGGCTTGGAGAGAAAATGAAGAAGGGTATCTAACTTTCATGGAAACTTTTTTTTTTCCCTGATCTCTTTATTTATTTTGGTAAGAAGTATACAGAAAAAAGGACAACTATGTTGAAATTAATCATGTGGAACTGATTTCTGCAGGAGAGGCCATGAGATAGCTGGGGAAACTCAAGAAAAGTCCAGGTCCTGCTGCTGTGATGTGCTGACGTACAGGAACCTGCATGACAAGAAGTGACATGGGCTGTGAGATGTGCAGGACTGAGATGCTGCCAAGGCCACAATCTGCTTACACTGGGCAGATTAAACACCAAATGGAAGACAAAATCGAGGCCTCATGCAGTGAAAAACACAAGTAGAGAGCTGAGGTGCAGCTGTAAGGTGGTGTTCCAGCACCACCAAGAAATGTGAGTGGTACACAGCACTCTCATCCCCTGTGGAAAACAACTGGCAGCTTCTGGGTGAGGAGGCTGCTAATATTTAAACATTTATACTGTATTTTTGTGCTGTGGCCATGACCAGAGAGAGAAATTCCAATAGAGTTAGTGTTTGGTAGGTATAGGGTATACAGGCACATATAGTGGGTACAGGAAAAATATGAGAACTGTGCTTTCAGCAAATCAAGCACTGAATCTTCGGGAGTATTTGCTCCCAGGCTTAAAATGCCATTGTGAAAAATACACAGCAATATAATCCATGACGCATGGAATTGAACTTTGAGGGTGAGATCTTCCAAAATAAATCATTACCAGCAAGGTCTCTGCAATCCTGGAACATTTAGCTGTTAAGTACTGTCCTTTTTTTTCTCCATAGGGGTATAATTTGCATTTTGATTGAACTAGCCAAATATTTTGTCAAACAAAAGAACTTCTTAGTAAACATAATTATGCTTTTAGTCTAGACGACCTTTTTCTTGAAAAAAAAATCCTGATTACCTTTTCCATTAATAAAAAGTTGATTAATGTAGTTAGATGAATTATTAAAAAAGAGATAACTGAATTAATCACACTTAATGTAATAGCAGATTACTGGGAGCTTATAGATTAGTATCAGAATTTCCCTTCCTGTTATAGGCTAATATAAATAGATTTAATTCAAAGGGACCATGTCCATTTTTTTTTCTGGCCTTACCCATGAATTAACACTGCTCTTGTAAAAACTCCTGGTATATAACAGATACAGGGTAATGCTTTGAATCAAACAAAGTATTTTTCAGCTGGTCCATGTTTTGCACTTCTTGCTTTTAACAGAACTTGGAAATCTGTTCTGTTTGAAAATATAGATTTTAATTGTCACACACTAAAAAAAAGTCTTGTATTTATTCAAAGCGGATTTGGAAATATTCAGACCTTGCTGCTGATAAATTAGTTTTGAGCTGCTCTTTAGCTACCCAACTGTTTTGTTAATAACTATCCTGTTGGATTGTTTCTTGAGATCTAAGATTGTGCAGGAGCCAGCTGCTGCATGATCTTTCTCATGTTTGTAGTTTGAGAGAAAAGCAAGTAAATTCTGTTCTTCCTTTTCTTTTCTAGACCTTGCTATCAGTAGCTGGGACACATGCAGACGATGAACAAAGCATGCAAGGAGCCAGATGACAGTGTTTTTCCACTCTTTGGGAGTGTCTGATTCTTCTTGAGGAAGAGACTGAATCCATTGGATTCCTGCATAGCTCAGCCTATGATAGACACAAAGCATAATCACAGCCCTTGAAATGTAATAAGCCCCTCATGTACAGTGAAACAATTCCAGACATATACATGTGACAAAGGAAAGGAGCAGGTGCCAAAAATTTCTCTTTTTCCATAAAGAGTAAAAATATTCATTCTAAAAGGTAAAATACAATGAGCTTTATATATGTATGTTTATATATGTTCTTATTCTGTCATACTTCTGTTCAGAATCTTTTAAGCACCTTCAGAAAAAGGTTTTGTTTGGGTTTTTTTTTTAAGAACCTCCTCTTCTATTTAAAAGGCTGCCAAAAAAAAAAAGTTATTTTTTATGCATGTGAATGTAGCAGCACGTCTGTAAATCCAGAGTTATAATGGACCTTAAGTATGACCCAGCTCAGCAGATGGTGACCAGCAGAAAGTTCTATCCAGCTTGTCTGGGCCACATTGGTGGCTCCCACATTCCTCATGAGGTGAGAGGGAAGATAAGGCACCACTCACCAAGCAGAGACTGAGTGGTGATGATACTGCACAAAGAGGACAGGAGCACAAAAAAGTGGATGAGGTTCAAAAGAAGTTGTGCAATGAGCAGTCCAGAAGGTAAACTCGATTTTACCAGCTGGTTTGGTCTCATCCAAGAGACTCTATGGGGCCCTCTTTTTGTCTTCTTTTATTTTCTTGTCCCCTGAGAACACCTCAGGTAACGAAATACCTCCCACTTGGGTGATAAAACAGTTGAGCTGTTGGAGGAAGGGTGACGGTTTGCAGGGAGAAGCCTGGAAGAGGTTTGGCCAGATTGGCTCAGGCCAGGAATTTATCTGGTTTAACATCTCACATGTCATCAGAGCACGTGAGGAAGGGGCAACACACACAGCAGAAAACTGAGGGAGGGCAATGAATCCAGCAATCCTTGTGGGTGTAATGGACCCCATTGTAGCAGACGGCCTCTATTTAGTCCCTCATTATTGTTTATTATACCTTTCATAGTATATGAAATAGAAATGATATTTCATATAATTCATATTGTCATTTTATCATTACAGCCCTTGATATTTTTCTTATCAGTTTAATTTTCAATTCTCTTTGAACATACTTCGAAATTCTGAGACAATTCTGAGGTCTGTAATTTAACCATATGCAAAGTGTGCATGCTTTAATGGGGAAGGATGGGAGGCACCCCTTTTAAATTTGTTTTAAAACAAATTTGGTTTTTAAATTTGTAAATTTTCATTTTCATGGAATTTAGAATTTCTGTTAGATCTGAAACTGTGCCTGGTGCTCTCCCTGGTTCAATTTCTAATGGTTACAAATGCAAAGAGCAAATGCAGAGTAAACAAATGAAGGAACACCCTCTATTTGTGACATGACCATTTAAAACATTCCTGAGGCAAGTGTTTATTTATCAAAGACATTTTGGAAACCACATCTGAAAGGTTAAAAGAAAAAATCCCTATTTTTGTCTCCCATTATTTATATTTAGGTCCAGAGTAGTCTGATCCTTTCTGTCTGTAGAAAATAACAGAGTTCACATTTCCAAACCTGAAAGGTTCTAAAAAGACCAAGATATATTTTCATTTTTTTAAAAAAACGTAGTTAATCTCAAGCTTAAAATTGCCTACAATCTGTTGAACAGCTTTCAAGACTGATATATAAGCATAAGAAAGGATGGTCTCTAGGGAGCTAATCTTGCAGCAAGTAATGCTTTGGGTTTTCAGCCAAATAGGATTGGAGACCAGGTTTTCTATCAAGAGTGATTAAACTGTCTATATAAATCTCAGATTAGAGATTTTTAAAAATGCATGCATGAAAAGGCTTAGTGTAAAACTAAAATCTCACAAATCTCTTTCATTAAAAGCAGTGCTACTCACTTCAATGGAAGAATTTTTGGTCTTCTATTTTTTCTTTTTTCTCTTTTCTCTTTTTTTGTCTTCTCTTCTCTCTTCTCTTCTCTTCTCTTCTCTTCTCTTCTCTTCTCTTCTCTTCTCTTCTCTTCTA